>NC_141879.1:212260984-212564015 GCF_056163025.1 Triticum urartu | reverse complement strand
TATACATTTACTTTTAAAATCAGTTTGAATGTGAGTCGAAATTTTGGGATTAAAAACAGTTCGGACCGCACCGAAATATCCAAAATTTCGTATAATTTTTTAACCGTGGCCACAATATGGGCTATAATGCTAACAAAAAGAATATGGGCTCCAAAAAAACCTTAAGAATTAGCAAATGGGTTGTATGTTGTTTTCCACAGATTTGAGGCTTTCCTAAAAAAAGGTTGATGCACAACAAGTGACTGTTGGATGGCCATCCAACGGCCGTCGTGCTTCTTCAATCTCTGCTCTTCCTGCTCCAGCCGCTCAAACAGGCACCGGCGGGACTGCCTGCTCCCTCCTCCCCGCGGCCGGCTCTGCTGTCGCGCAGGTCTCACCACCCCACCGTACTCCCATCGCTAGCCTAGCCATCCCTCTACTCACCCACACCTGTTGTTATTCTCCGGCGACGGTAGACGAATCAGTAAACCCTCGTACAGTCGTACTCCCCTCCGTGTGGGAAACAACTACCGAGTCTTCCCTGCCTCCGTGTCGTTCCCTTCCTAGGCCTCGCCGTCGTCCACCACCCTGGTGCTCTCAGCGCGGCCTGGTCAACGTGTTCAACGACCGACATGCATCTGAAGTGGACTTTACATGGAGAGGCCGACAGCTGGGTCCACAGCCGCACGCAAGGAAATGCCTCCTTATTACACACAAAATAATGATTCCTCCACCTGATATCAGGGACCCACCGAAAGGGCCGCTATATTTCGTGAAAAAAACGTTACCGCTGCTGACAGCTCGGACCCACCATCTATATCTTCGCACGAAAGGAAGTGCCTCCTTATTACGCACAAAAAAAATGAATATTCCCCTTGTTAGCTGGGATCCAGTATAGTGGCAGGCTGACTTGTGGGCCTACTAAGTTGACGGGGATGGAGGGCTTTGTCAACTTAGTCAATATGCACGATTCTAGCTCCAGTGACCGTACGATGTCCATCCAACGGCCGTAGTGCTTCTTCAACCTCTGGTCTTCTTGCTCCAGCCGCCCAAACCAGCGCCGGTCGTGCTTCGTGCTCCTGCCTCCCGTGGCCGGATGCGATGCGACGGAGGCCTCACCGCCCCTACTACTCCCACCGCTGTCCAGGCCATCCCTCTACTCACCCATACCCCCTGTTATTCTGCGGCGCAGCAGCCTCACACCACAGCGAACCAGTGAACCCTTGTACTCCTCTACGCGTGGGCATCCACTGCCGCGTCTTCCCCGGCTCAACGTCGTCCCCTTCCTAGGCATCGTCGTCGTCCACCGCCCTGGTGCTCTCGGCGCGGCGTGGTCAACGCGGTCAAGGAACGGCTTCCATCGGACGTGGACTGTACGTGGAGAGGCTGACAGCTGGGTCAACGGCTGCAGCAAGGAAGTGCCTCCTTATTACGTGCAAAATAATTATTCCTGCACCTGACAATGGGACCCATTGGACGGGCCACCGCATTTCGTGAAAAAACGATTCCCCCTGACTGATGGGACCCACCAGCTACATCTTCACACGCAAGGAAGTGCGTCCGGGCAAAAAAAACAAAACGATTCGCCCCCTGACTGCTGGGACCGACCAGCTGCATCTTCGCAGGCAAGGAAGTGCCTGACACTCGGGACCCACCTGGTCGAAGCGTACGTAGCGTTGTCATTCTGGTCGCGAACATGTACGTACATACTGGTCGATGTAGAGGCGCGCAGGTGTCGTAGTAGAGGCGCGCACGTAGCATTTACAGGTACGTACAGCGGCCAGGGTGCAAGAAAGAAAATACGGCCATGTATGTGTACATACGGGCGGGGTCTCGAACGCCTACTCACGCATACGTACGGCGACGGCTCGTGTACATGGCTGGGTCGGAATGGAGAAACAACGTCGTCGTCGTGTTCATGGGGAGGCAACGAAATGCGTCGTGTTCGTGGGGAGGCAACGGAATGCGTCGTGTTCATCGGGAGAGCTTGGATGAAACAGGCGATGTTAACGAGGCCTGGCGTACCGCAGAACGGAGGAAACGGCCTTGTGTTCGACCGGCCACGTTCGAAACAGGATCCTGTTCAGCGGGAGGGGTCTGGCGTACCGCAAAACGGAGGAAATGGACCTCCTACAGTCGAAACGGGGGTCCTGTTGATCGGGAGGGGTGTGGCGTACTGCAAAACGGACGAAACGGACTTGTGTTGGAGCACTACGGTCGAAACGGGGGTCCTGTTCATCGGGAGGGGTGTGGCGTACCGCAAAACGGGAATCCACGGGATACTGTTCATCTCCACCGTCGACCTCCTCCAGCCTCCACGGGCTCCTGTTCATCCAGCCTCCACGGGCTCCTGTTCATCCAGCCTCCACCGCGCGCTACTCCACCGGCTACTGTTCAACCACCCCTCCACCGTCTACTGTTCATCCAGCCCTCCACACCACGGGGTCCTGTTCAACCACCCCTCCATAGGCACCCCTCCACCGTCTATTGTTCATCCATCCCTCCACACCACGGGGTCCTATTCAACCACCCCTCCACAGTCTACTGTTCATCCAACCCTCCACACCACGGGGTCCTGTTCATCCACCCCTCCACGGGCACCCCTCCACCGTCTACTGTTCATCTAGCCCTCCACCACACCACGGGGTCCTGTTCATCCAGAGGCAACGCCATCGCTCACTGTTCATCCAACCCCCCCCCCCCCCCGCAACGCTCACTGTTCATCCCATCGACTGGCTTCAGTTAGCAGCAGTAGCGAAGGAATCGCTCGATCGGGTTCAGTTAACAGCCATCGATCGATCGCTCGGGTTCAGTAACGCATAGCCTGCAGTGCAATCGCTCGGGTTCAGTTAGAGCCCAATGCCTCGCTCGGGTTCAGTTAGAGCCAAAGCCTCGCACACACGCGCGTACGTGTACGAGAGAAACGCGCATCGCTCGGCCCCGACCTCCCACCGTAACCGGGAACTCCCCGAAATTTTCCTCCCCCTCGCTTCTACCACGGTTTTTCCGTCATGGACGGCCCAAAGAATGTCATGCAGCTGCGTCTCCGGCCCGCCCAGGACGAAAAGCCCATTTTCTATCATGTTTTTTTGTCATAGAAGTAGGAGCCCACCACATCTATGATGATACCGGGTTTTGTCACAATTATCGTCATAGAAGTGTCATATACATGACATAATTTTTTTTCGTTCGGCCCAAAATGTCACGGATGTGTCTTTTTTTGTAGTGAAAGCACATAGTTATGAGAATACCTAGGCATGATCATGTATATAGGCATCACGTCCGCGACAAGTAGACCGAAACAATTCTACATCTACTACTATTACTCCCCACATCGACCGCTATCCAGCATTCATCTAGAGTATTAAGTTCATAAGAACAGAGTAACGCATTAGGCAAGATGACATGATGTAGAGGGATAAACTCAAGCAATATGATATAAACCCCATCTTTTTATCCTCGATGGCAACAATACAATACATGCCTTGCTGCCCCTGCTATCACTGGGAAAGGACACCGCAAGATTGAACCCAAAGCTAAGCACTTCTCCCATTGCAAGAAAGATCAATCTAGTAGGCCAAACCAAACTGATAATTCGAAGAGACTTGCAAAGATATTAAATCATGCATAAAAGATTCCAGAGAAGAATCAAATATTGTTCATAGATAATCTTGATCATAAACCCACAATTCATGGATCTCGACAAACACACCGCAAAAAGAATTACATCGAATAGATCTCCAAGAGAATCGAGGAGAACTTTATATTGAGATCCAAAGAGAGAGAAGAAGCCATCTAGCTAATAACCATGGACCCGAAGGTCTGTGGTAAACTACTCACACATCATCGGAGAGGCTATGGTGTTGATGTAGAAGCCCTCCGTGATCGATTCCCCCTCCGGCGGAGCACCGGAAAAGGCCCCAAGATGGGATCTCACGGGTACAGAAGGTTGTGGCAGTGGAAATAGGGTTTCGTGGTGCTCCTGGATGTTTTCAGGGTATATGGGTATATATAGGAGGAAGAAGTAGGTCGGTGGAGCTGTGAGGGGCCCACGAGGGTGGGGGGCGCGCCTGGCCCCCTGGGCGCGCCCTCCTGCCTCGTGGCCTCCTTGCTTCTTTCTTGACGTCCACTCCAAGTCTCCTGGATCACATTTGTTCCAAAAATAACGCCCCCGAAGGTTTCATTCCATTTCGATTCTGTTTGATATTCCTTTTCTACGAAACACTAAAATAGGCAAAAAACAACAATTTGCACTGGGCCTTTGGTTAGTAGGTTAGTCCCAAAAATAATATAAAAAGGTATATTAAAGCCCATTAAACATCCAAAACAGATAATATAATAGCATGGAACAATAAAAAATTATAGATACGCTGGAGACGTATCAATTACTAATGTCAGGGAACTGGTGACACGTGCGGTGAAGTTGGGGCCACTCGACAGGATCGTTGATTTTCGAAGACTATTTGGAGGTTACATGCAGGAACTTGCCTATCGAGTCAAAGACTCCGGAACCGAAGTCCAAGAGTGTCGTCGTTGATGGAAATACGCCCTAGAGGCAATAATAAAGCTGTTATTATTATATTTCCTTATTCATGATAAAGGTTTATTATTCATGCTAGAATTGTATTGACCGGAAAGTTAAATACATGTGTGGATACATAAACAAATATTGTGTCCCTAGTAAGCCTCTACTAGACTAGCTCGTTGATCAAAGATGGTTAAGGTTTCCTAACCATGGACATGAGTTGTCATTTGATAACGGGATCACATCATTAGGAGAATGATGTGATGGACAAGACCCATCCATTAGCTTAGCATATGATCATTCAGTTTATTGCTATCGCTTTCTTAATGTCAAATAAATATTCCTTCGACTGTGAAATCATGCAACTCCCGGATACCGGAGGAATATCTTGTGTGCTATCAAATGTCAGAACGTAACTGGGTGATCATAAAGATGCGCTACAAGTATCTTCGAAGGTGTCTGTTGAGTTGGTATGGATTGAGATTAGGATTTGTCACTCTGTGTATTTGAGAGGTATCTCTGGGCCCTCTTGGTAATACACATCACAAGAAGCTTGCAAGTAAAGTGACTAAGGAGTTAGTTACGAGATGATGTATTATGAAATGAGTAAAGAGACTGAACTAGGTATAGAGATATCGGCGATCAAATCTCGGGCAAGTAACATACCGATAGACAAAGGGAATCAAGTATGTTGTCATAAGTGACCGATAAAGATCTTCATAGAATATGTAGGAACCAATATGGGCATCCAGGTTTCGCTATTGGTTATTTCCAGAGAGGTGACTCGGTCATGTCTACATAGTTCTCAAACCCGTAGGGTCCGCACGCTTAACGTTCGTTGACGACATAATGTTATATGAGTTTTATGATTTGGTGTCTGAATGTTGCTCGAAGTCCCGTATGAGAGTACGGACATGACGAGGAGCTTCGAAATGATCCATAGGTAAAGATTGATATGTAGGACGATGATATTTGGACACCGGAAGAGTTTGAGGAGGTACCGGGTATTCATCGGATCACCCGGAAGGCCCCAGGAGGCTATATGGGCTTAATGGGCCAAAGGGGGAACACACGGGCCCACATGGGGCTGGTGCGCCCCTCTCCCTTGCCGTCGGCCCTAAGGGGAAGAAAAGGGAGAGGGTTGGCACTCTTACCTTTCCCTGCTCATGGGAGAAAGGAAAGGGCGGGGGTGGCACTGATGAGGACATAGACCTGGGGTAGGGTAATAGGCCTGACCTATATGTCCTATCCAAGGTCACTGTCTTAGAAGAAAAGAAGCTCAAGAGACGAGAGGGAGGGCCCAACAAAGGTGTCGAGTGCAATCCACTCGACCTACCAGTTACTCGGAGACTCCTTTGGGTCACTCGACCACACGATCATTCGACCATACAAGAATCCATTCGACCTATTTGAAGACCAAGAGTCGTCAAGAACAGCAACGGGCAAGCGTCCACTCTGCAACCTTTAAGGCCATTAAGGCATTTAAGGCTACCGTTACCAGTAACGCCATCTCTTTATGTACCCTAAACTCCTTGTAACGTGGGCTGGCTGGGGTCCTGGCGCACTCTATATAAGCCACCCCCCTCCACTGAGACAAGGGTTTGCACCCCCTGTAAACACACAAATACATAATCCAGTCGACCGCCTCCGGGCACCGAGACGTAGGGCTGTTACTTCCTCCGCGAAGGGCCTGAACTCGTAAAACTCGTGTGTACAACTTCACCATAGGTAGGATCTTGCCTCCTCATACCTACCCCCCATTCTACTGTCAGTCTTAGATCCACGATAGTTGGCGCCCACCGTGGGGCAGGTGTCTTAGCGACTTTCTGGTGGAGTTGCAATTTTTCTGATTCTCGTCGTCATGGTTTCCGCCGGCGGACTGGTTGAGGGCCGTGAGATCCGTCTCGGCGCGCTCGTGTTCATCACCGACGACTCCGCCTGGCTCCAGGAAGCCCCGCTCGACGTCGATGCGCTCCTCGTCCGCGGGGCGACGCACTTTCGCACGTGCATCCATGACATCCTTCTCCGACAACCATCGACCCAGTATCGGTCGGTTCCTATGGTGTCCTCATCCCCCGCCACTCGCCGGCACAAGCATTCCAGTCGGTCGCAGCTCCAGCGGTGGGTGAGGCATGTGGTGGCCCGCCTGTCGGCCACCTCACATATCGCGGCAATCGAGCCTGACGAAACTCTCTACGGCCTGTTCGACTGGCTCCGTCGAGACCGCATCCGAATGCGACAGCAGCGATCCCGTGACTGAAGTCTTGATGGTCGACGGACCACCCAGTTCTCCTGGCTTCCCCAACAACGACGGTGGTGATGGCGGCGGCGATCCGTCACGCGTTCACGAGGAGTACCGCCCCGAGCCCCTTTCTTCGCAGCGGAGGGAAGTGCTTCTCCACCGCTACATGGATGCTCTTCACACTCCTATCGTTGGAGAAACCCCCTAGGCCCGGGCCTTGGAGGAAGCGCGCCTGACCAACTTGGCTGAGCGCACTCGACTGGAGAACCTGCAGCATGCACTCGATGAGCGTGCTCGGAAGCGGATCCCTGAATCCAGTCGACGACAACTTTTTCCACCTCAAACTTAGGAATACCGCACTCCAATCCAAAACCTCACAGCCGCAGCCCGAATAGCAGAGTCAATCTAGCCTTCCCAATCAGAGGCAGGCAGGGGTTTGATGCAGATCCGAGCCTTACTTCGAGCAGCTGGAGAACAGAATATAGCAGTATCTCAATCACGGAATAGGGTTCATAGCAGGTCTGTGGTGGCGGACACAGTCCAGTCGGCTCACAGCCCAAGATTGCCTCCACGGCGTGAGGGACGTGGGCACGTGTAGAATCAGTACAGAAACCACGAGCAGTATGATCACCGACTCGACCACGATGACCGTCGTCGAGTGCCCACGCCTCCTTCAAGGAGTGGGTCATACGTGCCTCGGCGGTAGGATGACAGGCGCCCCCACAGTGGAGAGCAAAGAGTACTAGTTGACCCAAGGGAGCCAGGCTTTGATGCGAGATCTATTCTCGTTCAAGGTCTGGTTGACAGGAACAGAGCACATAGAGAAGGTCATGACAGAGATTATCCGACTGGCAGCAGAGTGCACGTTTCCGGTCCCGAGTGTTTCAGCAGAGCCATCAGGGCCGCAGTGATTCCTCCCAACTTCAGGTTGGCGACTGGAGTCAGCAAGTTCACCGGTGAGTCTAAGCCTGACACTTGTCTTGAAGATTACCGAGTGGCTGTGCAAATTGGTGGTGGCAATGATAAAGTGGCAATGAAGCACCTCCCTCTCATGTTGGAAGGCTCGGCTAGGGTGTGGCTGAAGCAATTAGCACCTGGTAGCATATACAATTGGGAAGAACTCACCAGAGTGTTTGTTAGAACTTTTGAGGGTACTTGCAAGCAACCGGCAGGGTTGACAGAATTGCAGTGTTGTGTAGAGAAACCGAATGAAACCTTGAGAGACTATATCCAGAGATGGATCACATTACACCATACAGTGGAGAATGTGTCAGATCACCAAGCAATATGTGCCTTCAAGGAAGGCGTTAAGTATCGGGAGTTGAATCTGAAATTCGGTCGCATAGGAGATATGACTCTGACTCGGATGATGGAGATTGCCACCAAATACGCTAACGGCGAAGAGGAAGACCGACTCCGGAGTGGCAAGCATAAAACAGTCGCCCAGGACACCGGTGGAGGTACTTCCAATCAGAAACAGAAGCGTAAGGCCGAGCCCGTTGCTCCTGGTGAGACCTTAGTTGTGGCTCAAGGAAAGTTCAAGGGGAAGCCCAAAGGGCCCTGGAATCCCAAGAAAGTGAAAGATCAAGACGGAAATGATCTGTTGGATTTGCCATGTCACATTCACACCAAGAAAAATGAAGAGGGTAATTTTATTTATCCCAAGCACACCACTCGATAGTGTCAACTCCTGATCCAGCAATTCCGAGAGAAGCAACCCAAGGAGAAGGAAAAGGAGTCGAACAAGGATGAGGACAAGGAAGAGGATGATGACGGTTTTCCCAATGTCAACTCCACTCTGATGATTTTTGCTGATGCTGAGAGCAAAAGTCGATTGAAAGTTATCAACAGATAAGTGAACATGGTTGCTTCGGCAACACCAAGTTATTTGAAGTGGTCCCAGACTACCATCACATTCGACCAGTCTGACCATCCAGCATGTATGGCCACCCCTGGGAGGCAAGTGTTGGTGGTCGACCCAGTTGTTGAAGGCACTCGACTGACTAAAGTGTTGATGGATGGTGGTAGTGGCCTGAATATCCTTTATGCTGAAACCTTGAAGGGAATGGGGATTCCGATGTCCAAGCTCAGCGAAAGTAATATGAGTTTCCATGGCATTATACCCGGCAAGAAGGCTGAATCACTCGGCCAGATCACCCTTGATGTGGTTTTCGGTGATTCCAAGAATTACCGCAAAGAAAAGTTGACATTTGAAGTAGTGGATTTCAAGAGTGCTTATCATGCCATTCTGGGTAGGCCTGCCTATGCACGTTTCATGGCTCGATCGTGTTACGTATACCTCAAATTGAAAATGACTGGTCCTAGAGGAGTGATCACTATCACTGGTAATCGGCAGAAAGCAGAAGAGTGCTTCCAGAAGGGCTAAAAAATTGCTGATGCACAAATGGCGGCAGTCGAAATGCAAGAATACCAGAAAAATGCAGATCCGAGTGATTTGCTGCGCTCCTAGAAGCCTGCCACTGATTCTGCATCTCAGTCGTCCGGTGAAACCAAGCCGATTCATATTCACCCGCACTAGTGCAGAACCAGGCTTTAGCGCCGGTTCGTAAGGGCCTTTAGTGCCTGTTCCACAACCGGCACTAAAGAGTGGGGACTAAAGGTCCCCTCTTTAGTACCGGTTCATCACGAACCGGCACTAAAGTGCCACCAGGTGGCACGAGCCAAGCCCGGGTGCGTGTAGGACATTAGTACCGGTTGGTAACACCAATCGGCACTAAATGTTTTGGTTTTATTTTTTATTTTTCCATTAATTTTGTGTTTTCCATTTAATTCTTTTTTGTTTGCTGGTATTTTACGATACTATGTATTGTACACTTTATGCATATATATAAATAGATTTTCTCGTAGAACCGATCATATATATATATATATCATTGAATGTCTCACAACCACCATTAATTATTCACACATACACATGTATATATATACAATTTCTCCTACATGTTGCCTTGGTGCCTTAGGAGCATGATAATAAATGGTTCATGGGGGCGGTAGCGGGTAATAGTATTCTCCTTTCGGATCTATGACCTGGTCGAGCAAAAATCCCGCTATTTCCTCTTGAAGTGCTAGTATGCGCTCCGTTGTTAGGAGCTTCTCCCGCACCTTTTTGAACTGTTAAGAAGGAGATCAATATGCATGTGTATTAGTTGTGTGACTAGATATCGATAATGATGTAAATATTGTGAATAGTGTTCTGGCAAAAGTACCCATTCCTGTCTTTGAGATTTGCTCCTTTCGGACGCCATCATGCGAATGTTCTCGCAAATGTAGTATGCACACAGATTATTCCCCGGAGCCTGCCTCAGGGCCTTTACAAGAACGGAATTTAATCGGATAATAATTAATCAAGCATGATAATTAATTAATGGTATTGAAACAAGAATTAAAGAGATGGTGGGCTAGCTAGTAGTACTTAACTACTTACCTTGGGTCGATACCAATACAACTTTTGTCGCCATTTGCCCGGAGTCATCTTGATGAACTTTGCCCAAGCCCTGCCCGCCAGCAAAGAAAATGAATAAAGGGGTTATTAAATAGTTGATATCAGGAAATGACGAACTAATTAAATAGGCCGAGATATAGTTAATAATGATTGAAATTACCTGCCGACTATCCCCTTCATGATGGTGAAGTCACTTTCCGCCTTAAGTAGTGAGTCCAGTACTTCAACTGTTCCTTTATCAACTTTAATGATTAACAAGATCCAGTTGAAACTGCATGCGCACACGTTTGCATGTCTTAATTAAGCGGGCATGTGCACAACACTAATCAACTAGCCTAAACCCTATACACTTAATTATTAACATCTAGCTAGCTAGTAAGCAAAAACAGAATTTGTAGTACAAGACAGTGTGACTCACATGAAGTTGTAAGGAAGTAGTATATCTTCATTGCTATTGAGGCTCTTGAAGAACTCTAGCATGCTTTCCTCTAAACTTGCTCGATAACTTGGAATATTCCATGTGTACTCATTAACGGTATTAGGGTCAATGAACCCAATGCCATGGCGTCCATATTTTTTCATTTCATACATCTTCATCCTGCATAATACCACAGAAAAGAATATAGTGAGGATAATTACAGGTAATGATTGATCAAAATGATCACTACAGCTAGCTTGAGACTTAAATTACAGAAAGATATCACTTACAGACAATAGCAACTGACGAGAGATTTGTCGAGTGCGTCTTGATTATATAAGTGAAATAGTTTTGAATACTCAACGGACAGAGCTTTCTCATGGTAGTAATGCTCCCCCTTGACATTCACCATGAGGGACTCTCGATTGGAAATCTTGGTAATGTTCATGTACCGCTGATGCAATTCATACATTCTCGTTGGGAGGTTCTTGACCTCCTCGGGCTTGACCAAAGGTTGGCCGCGGACATATTGCCGTTTTATTTCCTCATCTCTAAGAGGAGACATGGGCTCGATGTAGAGGAGTTGTCCAACACAGATACCGAGCATTTTAGCATTCCTTATATGCTCCTCGGTTATTACCAGATTGTTCAGCTGGGGGACGGTTTGCCCACAATAATATACGGCGCGCGTATTCTCATGTGTTGTTGGCACAACAAGCGGGGGGATCGATTGCGCCGCCTGTTCTCCCAGCTGGGGAACAGTTTTCCCGCTTTTTTGGCAGCTGCTTGTTGGCTCGCGATCGAGCTCACTTCCCTCTGTGGTTGTGCTCGATGTGCCTTCCTGAGTTGGCACTCATAGTCAGAGTCAATAGGCTTGGGAGCTGGTGCTCTAGCCATACGAATGAAGTGGTCAATCTTTTCCTTAGGCACTTTCTTCCTTGGCGGCGGTGCCGGTTTCGGTCCAAAATGTGTGTCCACTTGGGCCTTCACTATGGCTTTGTTTTGCTCCTCGGTCATGTCGTAAGGCCTCTGAGGAAGAGGAGTGAGGCTGCTTGGACCATATTTATATCGCTTGCCTCCGCCTGTACCTCCTGTACTACCTCGACTCGTACCGCTACGCACCATAGCTGCGGCGTGTCTCTTCTGCAATTGCTGAGGCGGCGGAGACGGCTGACATGGCTGAGTTGGAGCAGGAGTCTGCTCACGCATTGGTGGACTTGGAGGAGCGGGAGTCTACTGACACGGTGCCGGACTTCGAGGAGGAGTCGGCTCACGCGTTCGTGGACTTGGAGGAGCTGGAGTCTGCAGACACGGTGGCGGACTTCGAGGAGGAGTCGGCTTACGCGTTTGTGGACTTGGAGGAGCGGGAGTCCCCTGACTCGGTGGCAGACTTTGAGGAGGAGCCGGCAGACGCGGTGTCGGTGGATTTTGAAAGACGATGCAATCCTTTCTCCACAGGATGATACGATGTGTGGCCTCTCCCAGTGTGTGCTTTTCGTCACCTCTAGGAATGTCAAGTTGTAGCCCCGAATATGGGTCCACCACCTCAACAACCAAGACACGAGCATAGCCTGCTGGAATCGGGGTGCAATGGAAGGTTGCTTCAGGGGTAATTGTAAAAGCAACGACGTCCGCCACCTTCATGGATATGTTCTTCATTTTGAAGTGTAGCTCATAGTTAGTGTTCTCTATGATGTCATCCATAGGGTATGTATCCAGCACTGCGTCGCCCTGGGCGGAACCAAAGCTGCTTCTCGGCATGGATGGGACGGTGCTATCCAATGCTAGACGATCATCCGCTTGCTGCTGCCACTGCTGAGACCCCCTTTCCTGGCTAAGTGAGTCGATCTGCTGCTGCTGCTGCTGTAATTTGAGTGCCAAGTCCGCGTGCCTTGCTTCTAGGCCTTGAAGGCGTTCTGCGTCCTGCTTCCTATGCTCCTCCTCCAGCTTCCTCTTCTTCTCCTCCTCTCTCTTCTTTCTTGCACGGGTCCTGTAGTCGCCGTTCCATTCTGAAAAGCCCTCATACCAGGGAATAACGCCCTTGCCTTGTGTTCTTCCCGGGTGTTCAGGATTTCCCAGGGCGCGTGTAAGCTTGTCGTTCTCTCTGTTGGGCGTGAACACGCCATTTCGAGCATCTTATATTGCCTCAAGTAACTTTTGTTCAGCTCCTTTTAGACTTGCCTTCTTCGAATCCTCGCTTGTCTTCGGGTCCAACTCCCCCCATGCACATAGAACCAAGTTCTGCACCCGGGGGCAGCTCCTAGTAACCGGAGTGACCCCTGCATCCTCCATATCTTGCTCAGACTTATCCCACTTAGGCATTGCCACCGCGTAGCCACCTGGCCCCAACCTATGGAACTGCGTCTTTTTTGCGGCATTGGCCTTGTTTTTTCTCGACCGTTCCTTAGATAATTACGATTCCTTGAATTCCATGAAAGCAGGCCAGTGTTCTCTTTGCTTCTCCAGTGTTCCCATGAATTCAGGAGTCTTCCTGTCTGCAGCAAGGTAGTTGGCCCATACAGTTTTCTTGTGGGTGTTGAATGCAATTTACATCTTCTTAAGAGCAGCGTCCTTGACTTTCTCCACATCTGCATCAGTGAAATAATCTGGTAGGGTGAAATGTTCCATCAGATATTCCCAAAGATTGTCTTTTGCTCCGTCGTCGACCCAAGTAACATCTGGACGTTTAGTTTTTGGCTCTTTCCATTCTTGAATGGAGATCGGGAGTTGGTCCTTCACAAGAACTCTGCACTGACGAATGAACTTGTTCACAATGTTCTTACACGTGAGGGGTTCGCCACCCGCTTTGATGGAATCGATGTTGTACTTTACACCCTCCTTCAACTTTTTGCCCGGGCCTCGCTTTATCCTTTTGTCTGTAGAAGCAGATTTGCTCGATCTGGAGGGCTGAAAGAAGAAAGATCGATTCGTTAATATATCTTCAAAAAAAGTGATGATCACTAGATGCCTGCTTATAAATATACCTCGCCGGTAGTCTTTGTTATTTCAAGATCAACATTGTCTGTGTCATCATAATCATAATCATAATCATAGTTCATGACTTTATCACCTCGGTCATCCTGATCAAATATCTTATCATCACCCTCCCCGGTATTGTTCAGATATTGGGAGCCATCATCTGCTTCATTTAGATCATCTGGCCTGGTAGGGCTGTCGTGGTTCTAAGTATGACAGTAGAATGGGGGGGGGGGGTAGGAATGTAGAGGCAAGATCCTAACTATGGAGGAGTTGTACACGCGAGTTTTACGAGTTCAGGCCCTTCTCGGAGGAAGTAACAGCCCTACGTCTCGGAGCCCGGAGGCGGTCGACTGGATTATATGCGTGTGTGTTACAAAGGGTGCGAACCCCCGTCCCTGAGGAGGGGGGTGGCTTATATAGAGTTCGCCAGACCCCTCCCGCCCTCAGTTACAAAGGGTTTAAGGTACATAAAGATGGGGACGTTACTGGTAATGCCTGCAATAAAGATACATAATGACCATTAAAGCTATGACTTAATTCCCGACCGTTGCAGAGTGGAGTGGCTCTAGATCTTCTGGTAGTCGAGTGATTGTCCATACGGTCGAGTGTCTTCGAGACTGTCAAGTGGAACATAGCTTCATGGTCGAGTGGATGATGATTTTTCTTCGAATGCTTCTGGTTCTTTTAGGGATGTCCTTGGGGAGGGTATCTTGCACAGATCCATGACCCTACCCTAGGTACATAGCTTCATCATTAGCCCCCGAATGGATCAGGGTTTGAGTGAGGAAGGAGTTGAGAACACTTCCGACTCATTTTTCATGCTATGAGTATATCTTGTTCTAGATCAATGAACTGAGGTGACCACACCAACTTCTTTTTCAGTCGCCTTGATCCATTCTTAGTTTTTGTCGAGTGAACTTTTACGGAAGAGTTCTGACTGATGATGCGGAGGGTGTCTTCCATCTGACAAGTTGTTCTGCTGTCCGCGGATTTCACGGGATTCGAATTTTGGGAAGCGCGCCGGGCGGGGGACGCCGCGGTAATCGGGACGGATTAGGCAGGTCGCCTCGATCCCCGCACCACCTTTTTTGCCACGTATCGTGCGCGCGGTTGTTGCGAGATTTGATAGGATCGTCCGGGCCTACAAGTCAGTCACTCGGAAGTGTCCTTATAAAAGGCACCAGACCGGGCTTTTGAATAGTGCACCCTCATTCTCCTTCTTCTTCCTCAGATTTCTCCGCTGTGCCTGCTTCCGCTCTCGGCGTCGTAGCCCCGCTCGGACTCGATTCGCTGCCATCGGAAGGAGAATACGGTGGCGTTGGAGCGTGCAAAGAAGGCGACGGCGAAGGCGAAAGGAAAGAGGACCAGCCGGGGTCACTACAAAAAAATACACTTCCATGATGATACGTGTTTGTCACAGTAGGCCATGTTTTCTGTCATGCATGTACATCCATGACAAATTTATGATAGAATCAAGATAGTCATACCTGTGCTGTCGTAGAAGTGTTCCATGACATTACCAAAATTATCATCACGGAAGTGTCCACTTCCATGACGATAAATTGTGCATCACAGAAGTGCTTTCGTCAAGGGTGACCGACACGTGGCATCCACCGTAACAGAACGGCGTTAAGCTATCGGGTCGGGTTTTGGATCCGATAACCCGTTAACAGCCCCGACCAATGGGGATTTTCCACGTGTAAAATCATCATTGGCTGGAGGAAACACGTGTTGGCTCATCGTTGGGACAGATATCAACCACTCATTGGACGGAAGGCGCCTATGATACGTTGACACGTGGCACGGCCCAACAGAGGCTCATTCCTGTGAAAAGGCCGGCCCGTTTGACTTGGTCAAAAGCCGCGGGCCGGCCCATGGAAAGCCTGTTAATGGCCTGTTCGAATATAGCCCATTTACAGCTCGTTAACCCAAGGCCCGTTACGCCCTATCTGAATTAGGCCCAGTAGCGTCATCTGGGCCATCCAATATGATTCCAGCCTGTTTTCACTTCTGGCCCATGTATGGCCCATGACGTCTTTCGACCCATATGAGGCCCTATGTAACTCTTGGCCTACTAACGGCCCGTGGTGAAACTGGCCCGTAATGAACAGTGTACACTTTACACCCATTAACGGCCCATGGTGAAACTGGCCTGTAATGAACAGTGTATCACTTTATACCCATTAACGGCCCGTTATTCCGTTGGGCCGTTTCCAGCCCATGTTATCTTTCGGCCTTCTCAGAGCCCATTTATTCTTGGGCTCATTTCCAGCATTCGTTTACTTACGGCCCGTTACTATCATTTTTTGCTTGTGGGCCAAATTCAGCCCGTGGTTACAGTCGGCCCGTTTGTGGTCCGTTAATATGTTGGGCCGATTTCATAGCGTCATCAAATACGGCCTATTAACGATGGCCCGTTATGTTTGGCCCATAAACGGACGATTCCAACTCTAGCCCGTTTATGGCCATAATGCGGTCTGTTTGGCCCATGTTTGGCCAATCGATTATACGACCCGTATAAGGCCCATTGATAATACGGTCCGCAGAACGCCCATTGTTTCTACGGCCCGTAGAAGGCCCATTGTTTCTACGGCCCGTAGAAGGCCCACTGTTTCTACGGCCAGTAGGAGGCCCAGTGTCACTACAGTAAATATTAGCCCATGGTTATTGTGTCCTAGTTTTAAAAAATAGGTTATTGCAGCCACTACTAACCGCCGAAAAAGAACTGCAATGACTACAAGGAAACAAATAAACAAGACAACAAGGAAATAAATAAGCAAGCAAATAACGCTAGGCTATCACGGCTATTACACATATTACATCCACTGGGCATCAAAGTTCGCCACCAGTGCAAATACAGGGAACAAAGCAGCATATCATATACACTGGTTGTCAAAGTTGGCGACCAGCGCAAATAAACGCTGCAGCAAAACAAATCTAGAACTGAAACCACTTTAGAAGATCTCAAGAAACAATATCCTGGGTACCCATAATGCTGGCAAGATGCTTAGCAAGCTTATTAACTTTCTCTTGTTTGGCGCTTAAATCCTCCAACGCTTGCTGTTGCACCAGAAAATATGCATCTGAATTCTGCAGGGACTTCCTCAGTCCTTCAGCTTCCTGTCGCAGCACATCTGATCGATGTCTTTCAACTTGAAGTTGAGACTTAAGAAGACGAACTGATTCAGGCAGCGAGTTCGAAGAGCTTGTGCCAGCAGTACTGGACAGTAACTCGAACACTACATCAAGACACGACTTTTGTGTTCCCTCACTGTCGTCAAGATAGTTTTTATCAGCTTTCTTGGAGACCAACAGGGATGTCTCACTATCTTGAACCTTATCTGCATTACTTCCTTTACCATTGGATAACGCGGTACTGTTCTCCAATATTTTGTCTGCATTCTAAAATAGAAACAAGCAGACACATCACTTGTTTACCATGTTGTATATGAAACTCATTTTGGTAAATGAGTTCAGTAGTAAAGTGGACAGGATAACAGCATGAAACAAACATATATCTATGTACCATGGTCACTTTATGGTCTATATCATTCTAGTTTTTGTTGCCAAATCAAGATAGAGACATAGTTCAAATAATATTTGTTCAAGACAAATAAGAATAGACAGAATATAAGTGTGGGTAACTATAGAGCAATAACGACACTTGTAATGTGCATGAAATGAGAACATAACTGTTTATTCAATTGAAACTGAAATCAACATAGAGCAGTTTACAACAGAAAACCAGTTAAAGAAACAGGTTTAAAACATACCTGTTGCGCCATTGGAGTTTCAATTCCATCCATCAAATTTGAAAATAGTTGGTATGAGTAAATACAGTCATGCAAGAGCAAAGGAGTATGAACCATAGCTACAGAACCTGACATGAGAACAAATCTTCTTCTCCTTTAAGCGTTGAGTTGGGATTCGGAGTGGTGGTCCTCGTGCTTTGGGCACTGCAGTTCCCTTACTAACTACTCGTGTTTGGGTGCTCTATGGTGGAGACGGTGCTGTGTCAACTGGAACTGGGTTACTATCTGCCGGGGTTGGGGTTAGAAGGGGTGTAGCTGGTTCTCTGTCCAACTGGGTAGGGGTACAATCTGCGGGAGTCTGGGTTATGTGTGGTGGATCTGGTCCTTGGGCAAGTACAACCGTGGTTCTATTTGCATCAGCTGGTAGCACTATCTTTTCTGAAGACCGTGTTGTTACTCCCTTAGATACTGCCATCACGCTCTCCAATTCAAATGGCTGATAAACAAGAAAAGTAATTGAAAGTATAGACATTGTATGATAAACAGGTGCAATGGATAGTGGGGAATAAAAGAGGGCATGAAATAATTCATATTTATGTTGTCTAACCAAACAGGATAGCATGACACAATTTCACATATATGATGGCTAACTAAACGGGATAGCATGACACAATTTCACATTATGATGGCTAACTAAAAAAGATGGAAAGACGTAGTTCAAAATATGAGACTATGTAAACAGGATGACATGACATAACTATATAATGTGTTTATTAAATAGGCTGGCATGCCATAATTCACATACATTCACGGATAGAATGCCATAATTCAAAATATGATGACTGTAAACACTAAACAGGATGAGATGATATAACTATATGATGTCTTTATTAAATGGGTTGCCATGCCATAATTCAGATAGATTATGTGTATGTACTATGTAAACATGATGGCATGATATAATTCAAATATATGATTTATATAGTAAGCAAGTAAGCAGGTCTCAATCCATATATGATGTAAAAACTAAGCAATGCAAGACAAGATGCATGACATGGGTAATATAACCCTGCCAAGTTTGAGCATAGACCTCAGGGGGAAAATAGGACTGGTCATCAATCTCTGAATCCCCCTCTGAGGAGCTCTCTGTAACCAGCAAGATGTCTGCTTCAGCAGGTAGCATTGTCTGCTCTGAATACCTTGTTTTCACTCTAGATACTTCCATCACCGCTTCAAATGGCTGATGCACAGGAAGAGTAGTTGAATATACAAACGTTGTCGACAAATGGAACACGTAATACAAAAAAATGATAGCATGATATAATTCACATACATGATGATTGACTAAACAACATGGCATTGCACAATTCACATATATAATGCCTTTGCAACAAGATAGCATTGTATAATTCACATATATAATGTCTTGCAACAAGATGACAATGCATAATTCACATATATGGTAATTAGACACTGAACAGGTGGCATTCACACAAAGCATGTCTAACCAATCAAATAACATAGCAATGCGAGACACCATACACACAATATGAGCAACATAACCCTGCCAAGTTAGAGAATACACCTCGGGGGGGGGGGGAATAGGACTGGTCATCTGTCTCTGAATCCTCCTCTGAGGAGCTATCCGTAACTAGCGAGATATGCGCTTCGTCAGATAGCATAGTCTTCTCTGAAGACCTTGTTTTCACTCCAGAATTTTCCATCACCGTGTCAAATGGCTGATGCACACGAAGAGCAGTTGAATGTAATAACATTGTTGACAAATGTAATATGTACCGAAAAAAAGGATGGCCTGATAAAATTTACATATAAGATGACTGGCTAAGCAGGATGGCATTGCAAAATTCACATATATAATGCCTGGCTAAACAAGATGGCATTGCATAATTCACATAAATGATGAATAAACTAAACAGATGGCATTCACACAAAGGATGTATAAACTAAGCAGATGACATATTTGATGTATAAAGTAAGCAATGCAAGACACCATATGCATGATATAACCAACATCAGCATGCCAAGATAGAGCGAAGACCTCAGGGGGTAAATAGGAGTTGTCTTCTCCTTCTGAATCCCCGTCAGAACAGATATCTTCCTCTTGATTACAATCTGAAATGCGTGGAGGGGGGCTGCCTTTGCGCCTACCATGGAGCAACGTCTGCATGAAATTTTATTGCCACGCAAGGCTCGTCTCTTTTGATCTACATGTTCAGTTCCATTGTTTACAATAACTGTCATGCATAGGAATAAAACATAGTGAGATTATGTAAGGAGTGCATGCAGAAATCCAGAGTGATGGTAGCAACCTGTGGATAGACCCAAAACCAATAATAGTAGGCAGATAATGGCTTCAGTTAAAAATACAGATAATGGCTTCTTTACTATTTGTTTCCCACCCAACATGAAACTCATAGTAGACACCAGAGATTAACCAAATAGTAGATAGATACTATTGATAGCGGCCTTGATATGTACCCCACAACCATTTAAAAACTCAAGTTTGACCATTAGTTTGGAGCTGTCTCAGAGTCTAATCGGTGAACATGATGATAAAGTAGCATGTAATATTAAGTGATGCATAACGTAAGCAGACACGAAAGAGTGCGACCTCTCTTGCGGACCCGTGTAGTCCTCGAGGTCATCTGCTCGGTTGATGATGGTAGTGCAGTTTTCATGGCTGCCAGCGGCGGGGAAGAAGATCTGAGGCGGCGAAAGACAGTCTGGAGGCCGGATCCCTGCTGTGCTAGACCCTTCTGTCGTTGGAGCAGCTGAGCTGGGGTGGACGACGACGCAGCAGGAGCGGGACAAACCACGCAAGGTTTTCTTTGACAACTATCTGTAAGAGAAGTAATTCTGTAAGGGCTCGTTTGAATTGGAGGATTCCAACAATGCAGGGATAGGAAATAGACAGGAATATGATAGGAATGCATGTGCAAAACAGAGAATTTAAAAACACAGGATTTCTGCCAATCCGGGCGCGTCGTAATTTCGGAATAGCAAGGCGCGGGTTGAGATGGAGGGAGTTGTCGAAGCACAACGAGACAAAGATATATCTTAAATATTTCGGGCTAACAAGGCGCGGGTTGAAATTTCCGGACAAGCCAAACGTGTACTGTACCAAATCAATGCGCACTACAAATGTCATTCAAAACTTTGAATTCATGTTATGTTCAATTAAAATATTTCACTACGTGTATAATGCATGCAACCTACTACTCAAATGAACGTTTTAGTGCATTCCAAACGTATATACTACCGCTTCAATATGAACTAAATTTGAATTCGTTTCTCTATTTGAATAAGATCTACAGTAATGATTGTTGTGAAGTCAAAGCATTTGAATTCGTTTCTCTATTTTAATAAGATCTACAATCATCTTTTTTGTCAAGTTAAACCATCGTTTGTGTATTATCTCCACAGCACACAACATGATTAGTCTCGAGTTACATATGAACTATGTGTACTATATGAACTCGAACTAGATTTTTTGAATCCACTTTATTTTGAGTTCAAATCACATTACATTTTCAGGTCTAGCTAGATCTTCATAATCTAAACCATGTCTCATATGTATAATGTGTTTATCACATTATGTATGGTGCCCCGCCCCCTATGCCTACAAGTATTTAGATGTGAGTTGCAAACACCACACATTACCACAAATTCAAATAAAATGTGAGATTGTTTGATATATTGTATTATTTAGATTGTTCGATATTTAGTTGTAAGCTGCAAACGCCACACATTATCACAAATTCAAATAAAATGTGAGATTGTTTGATGAATAGTATGGTTTAGATTGTTCGGCATTTAGCTATGAGTTGCAAACGCCATGTATCACATTATGGTATAACATGTGCACAGCACGTGTATCACCGCTATATTCATGCATGCAATGTTTAAAACACTATGATCTCCTATTCAAATATATGAATCCGCTTTCATATCAAATTATGATCTTTGTTAGTCTCTTACACCCACACAATCCTCTAACCTTTGTAGCTACCACTAACTTTCTCTCGTGCATGCACACGCCCTCCTCGCCCTCCCCCTCCCTCGGCATTCTATCCACCGGGCAGATTCATTTTTTTCTTTAGGTCATTCTCCCAGAGTCTCCACAACTCCTTTCCGACACACACCGATCGATAAACCTCTCCAGCGATGCCTGCCTACAACATACAAACACACCTTCAATCTCCTCCTTTATGTGTCCTTGCCTCATGTCTCTCATACGGTCCGACACACGTGTAAACTCTCGCCCCTCTTTTCATCGCTCTCACAACTGCACACTCCTCCCCCTATCTAGCTAGTAGTTGGGCCTCTCCCACCACCTCCTAGCTCCATTCTCTCTGTCTATCCATCTCGCTGGGCCTTATTTGCCTCTAACAAATGGAAGTACACCGACCGATCTCTTGCTATACATATAGCTAGCTAGGTCCTTATAACTCGTTTTTACCCACACGTCAATCGATCTACCTCATTAGTTGTGTCTCTCCCTTCCTCCAACAAACAACAATTGATCTACCGATCTAGTTAGGTTTGCTTACCAAACACATGGTTCCCCTTCATCATCCATGGACGCGTCCTGACAGATCTATCACTCACAGGCACACATAGAAACACATCCCCACTCCTATTGATGACATTGCAGTTCCACCCTTAGTTTGTCTAGTAGGCCTCTCCCACCATCTTCGAGAAGTAACTCCATCACCCATCCAACACTCTACCCCTCTCCCTCCCTCTCCCTCCCTCTCTCTCTCCTCTCTCCCTCTCCCATCATATTTCCCGTCCTTTAGTTATGTATGGATGTCGACCGATCTCCCTCAAGACATAGCTGGGTCTCTCCTTCTCAACACATACACGAGTCGTTCTACCTCTATAGTTAGGTCTCTGCCTACCCCTCCCACCACCCCCTCCCCCCCCACACACACCGATACATCAAGCGCTCTAGTCATGTCTCCCTGCCACACACAAACTTGACGTGTGCCCTCTAACATTCCGGTAGGCCAGTCTCCCTATATCTTTGACTTGTACACACACAATTTCGATAGCTCTCTTCATCGATCTCGCACCCACCCACTTGATCCTCTCTTCGACTCTATCAATAGCTACGACCCCTCCCTCTCTTCTCATGGATTGCCTGACCCTCTATGTATGATATGGATAGGCCTCCATTTCACACACATTGCATGCAAAATTTTGTTTGAGATGTCATCGACACATATTCCCACAAATAATTCACGAAATCAACCCCCACCCCAAAACAAAAAACACTCACAAATGCGGTTTGTATCTCTCACACACACCCACGTAGGTGGGGGACGTGCACGAAGAGAAGAGGTGCATGCACGGTGCACGTACTCCCGTCTCTTTCCCAACCACACCCACGCGGGTACACGGTGGATCTCATTTCTGTACGAGAAAGGTAGCCCACGTGGTAATTTGGCACGTGTACTGGTTGTCCACATGGTGGGGGGAGGATCGTCTACCACGGGTGAACAAACAAATTGTGACTTGACGTGTTATGTTAAAAAAGAGGCAAACCATGTGGGGCCTACCTTAGAGGCAAGGCTCTATACACTGGAGTACTTTTGATGTGTCCCGTCCACTCGCAGAACAAGGAGAAGCTTGCTTAGTACGCCGTCTCCCCCGCCCACGGGCGCGGTGGCTCGCAGGATGAGGTGAAGCTTGCTTACTACGCCTTACGCCCGCTCCCTCGCCCATGCGCGCGGTGGCTCGCAGGACGAGGAGAAAAAATTACTACTCCCTCCGTTTACTCCTTGTCCCTACTACCTTGGTTATAGAGATTATATCATATTGTTTGGAATATATATGTCCTTTAGTAGATTTCAATATGAACTACTAGTACATACTCCAAACACTGATGTATATAGACGTATTTTAGAGTGTAGATTCACTCATTTTGCTCCGTATGTAGCACTCTCCCTCGCCCCTCGACCCTCGCCCACGTGGTGGACGTGCAGCAATTCATTCGGTCTCATATAGCCAGAACGATATATACTGCACTACCATTATTGCTCGACTTCCCGAAGAGGCGAAGAGCCAATCGCAAGGTTAATATTTTGGAGATGCCAAGCGCAAGGTTATATGAGAACGAGTAGTAGGTGCCGCGTCATTTATAAATACAGTTTTTTTTTCTTCAGTGGCACGTACGCAATATGATAGGTTCATATGGAGAGAAAAGGAAACCGCTCCACTATACATAGTCAGGACGGGCCAGCCTACACGATTGCTTGCTGGGGTTGCTCTCTTCACACTCTCTCGCACAAATGACTGTGGCCACATCTCTAACATCCCGGCGGATCATGTCCGCTTGGGGAAGGGGTGGATGCTTAGTGTAGATGCGGTGGCCGTCGCCGATGACGAAAACCCACTATCGGCACGTCCCGATCAGGGGTTCCCGCCGTTCTCTCTCACGAAGCCAGTGAGGTTGCCTTCTTCCCTTGCTCACTGCCATGACGTGGGCAGTTGCCGCCTCCCGCCGCCCTCCTCAAGGTTGAGCTATGTCCCTCAGGTACAACTCCCTTTACAGCCGGCTTGCACCACTGCTCCAGCTGCCCACATCACTCCCTGTGGATATTTCTCTACTTCTTTGCATAGACCAATGAGCCGACAAATCACATAGACCCAGTAGTAAGTTGGACGGACGGAGCAACCATCACTCTTGCGCCAGTGAGAGGTCGCGTCCGCTCTGCCCAGGCATGAATGCGGCACCGATTCTTTGGAGCGGCGCTGACCGTTTCGGGCGGGAAGCGCGCGCAGGCGATGGAGGGGCTTTGGGTGGGCCAGGCTGGTCAGGAGTGGGCGTGGCGGCTGTCCGCATGTCCCTACCGGATATGCCTGGAAATGAGAGGATGCACCGACTCTCGCGGCTAAAATCGTACACTACACAACATCTCTCTGTAGGAGTAGGTCAATCTGTCGCTCTCTCTAACACACACATGGTGTTAAACACACACACACACACACACGCACCATGGTCCCGTTGCACCTTCTAACGTGACTTATTACACCTAGACGGAGGGAGTAGTAAGTATACGAGATACGGTGGCACACTGACTTAAGTCGAATACAAGTGCCCAAAATTTGTGTGCATGTTATAATAATGATTCACTTAAAATAGTATGTGAGCGAACAAAGGGATCAATTGGACAGTGTTCCCGAGCAGTAGCGAGATGTGTGACGTAAGATATACCGCTGTCGCTTTTAATTTTTCTTATTAATTTGTTTGTTTCACCTTCTGACTGGTGGGACCCAAAGTACTACGTGGAGAGAGGTAAGGTGACTAAGGCTGCATTATTTCTGCACCACTGTGGATAGTCTTACCACCAAAGCCACATGACACGATTATGATTGAAATCCCAATGACTCCCACACACACAAAAAAACACGGCATGCTTGTCACACGAATGCAGGAAGGTTAGCCTGTTCGCTCATCAAACTTGAGGTCTCGAGTTCGATAACTACACATGAGCATAATTTGTGCCAGGAGGATTCTTTGACTAGTCAAAATGTTTTCTAAGGTTTGCACGCTTCACACTCTCTCTGGTATATATATACACGCTGGAGCCTCAGCGCTTGTAGTTGCTCTCTTCACACTCTCTCGCCCTCTCCCGCTGGAGCCTCAGTGCTTGTAGTTGCTCTCTTCACACCGCCCTCTCCAGATCTAAAAAAGACTTCGTTGGCCTCTCTCCCCTCACTGCTGCTCAAAGAGTCGGCAGGATCCGTCCGCCGGGAAGGGAAGGAGGCTTAACGCTGTCACCATCGGCGAGGGACTACTGGCGCAGCTGTTCACTTTCCACCCAGCGATGGCGCGAGAGGGCCTTCGACCCCTTCTTCTTCACCACCGTCCCGTCGCCCACCGAACGACGCCCTAAGAACCTTAAGGTATAATTTACTTACTCCACATGCATTGCTCTAGCTGCATGTATACCATGAATCTAGGACGTGGTTCAAAGAGGAAATGAGTGGGGGGAAGTAGTGGGAAAAGTTGTATATAGCATGAATCTAGGACGTGGTTCAGAGAGGAAATGAAGGGGGAAAGTTGTATAGCATTAATCTAGGACGTGGTTCAAAGAGGAAAGGAATGGGGGAAAGTAGTGGGGAAAGTTGTATCGCATAAATCTAGGACGTGGTTCAAAGAGGAAAGGAAGGGCCGAAAGTACTAGTTCAAAAAGGAAAGGAAGGGACAAGGCTGTAGAGTTTGAGCAGGACTAGATTTGCTGCGCTCACATAGGGAAAGGCGTCTAAAGATAACAAAACTGGGACCAACACAAATATGCTCCTTGGTTCTTTATTCTTTGTTGCAACAGACTTTGCATGACCACAATACATTGGTAGATGCAAATGGTGCTGGTGCGTCCACTGTCCCGTGCTACTCATTAGCTGTTGTTAATATAAGGCCCTGTTTGGTGAAAAACTCCCTAGTCTCTACCTACTAGGTTCCAGGGACTAAACATGGACTGGAGGTTATTAAATGACATGCTAAAAGACCATGTTACCCCTAGTAATGAAGTAATAGAGACAAGGTGCGATGCGTGGCAGGGGAAACTGTTGGAAAAAGTCCCAAAAAGACTCCCTCGGGGTCTTCTTTCTTTAGTCCCGAATGCCCACTTTTAGTCCCTAAAAGTCCCTCCTCTTTGGTTTAGATGGGATTGACACGGAGTTTTTTTAGTCCCTACACCAAAATGTCCCTGTAAACAAACACCCTCTAATAATGCCGCTGGAAAGTTGATGCAATGCCACAGTTAAAAGCAAATTACATGTTTAATGAATTTTATTGTTAATATAATCTCTATGTTAATATTAATCAATGCCACCATTTGAGAAATGCTACTGTCTTGCATTTCTCTCCCATTTAGATAAGGTAGATGCTTCTTTTTGTTGGCTTCTGTGTCATCCACCGTTATTGACCACTAATTGTTTCCTTTGCACCTCTGCGTAAACAGGGTTATCTGCTTCACCTCGTTGCCATTGTGACCTTTTGTTGCACTGCACAAAACACTTTTGTTTTAAGAGTGTTTTGTGCAGTTCAACCAAAATGTCACACCGACAACGTTGCTTGATTGCTTGATCTTAGTGGAACTGCACAAGAGGAGATCTTACTTCCTATCCGTTAAGGCGAATTTGGTTTAGATCTTCTTCTTGTGAGTTGTTTGAATTCCGCATCATGAGAGGTCAGTACTAGCCTTCTTTCACATGATTCTGCAGTGTTTATTCATATGTTGTGCTACTTATATGATAATGTTGCTTGATTTTACTGAACTGCACAAATGGAGACAAGACTTCCAATCTGTATGTGCACCGTAATATCCCATTGAGGTAAGATAAGGATATTTCACAACTGCTGGCCTGTATTTTGCCACTTTCATCAGAAAATTAAGTTTAGTACTATACTTGTGCTCCCTAATTGACATGCCAAATCTTACATTGAAGGCGAAGCTTTTTTGTTATTGAACCAAGTGATGAAGGGGAAGAACAAGGGGAAGAAAAACAAAAATCAACTCCCGATGTTGTAATGAAGCACTGGAACTGTGATGACACAAGTAATGATATAGTTTTGCATCTTAATTTATTGCTATGGCTGGAACGAGCAATTGTTTTGCCACTGATTTGATGCCACTCTTAATGTAATATGTAATTATCTCTACTTGTGCAAATAGGGATCTTCTTTGAAGATACCATATATTTTAGTGGAACTGCACAAGAAGATGTTGGAACCATTAAACTAATCGAGGAGTATATAGTAAGCATGGCCACCACTGTAGATAGCAAGGGATGGTTCCGGAGAATTGCTTCATCTGTATGATCTACACAATAAGCCTCCTGACAAAGGTTGGTACTCGCCCACTGATTTCATCCATATGATTGAGCTTTGTCATCTCTATTGGTGTTGTGCTACTGTTTAGATACTGTCATGAAAAAGTGGTATTGTCCTTGAGAAGTGCTTCATCTGTGCTGTTTTAAATATTTCCTTTCCTTTTTTTCGAGCAAACAGTGATGCTAGCATTTAGTAGTCCTCTTGTCTTTACACAACAGGATCATCTTCCTCTGAAGAAGAATATGGAGTACGTGAAGTGACTAGTTCCGATTATGCCAGGATGAAGAAGGCCTGTCTATCTTTTCATCAGAAGGAGGAGTTGATGGATGGTTACATTACTCCCCACAAGACCAAACTAACTTCAGCTCAGAAGGACTGACAAAATCTCCATTTTTTGCTGTGATGCACGAGTACAATGTTGTTCTAGGATTCTTTCTAGTGAGTTCCATTTTTCTAAAAGTGTGCTCTACATGGACCATGTATGTGCCTGTTGAAACTGTCAATTCATAGTATAGTTTGCTCTATACTAATCACTTTTTTGTATTTGTGCAAACAGGGGTGCTCAGCTTGATTTCAATGGGAACTGCACAAAATGTTCATGAATACATCGAATCATTCATTTCCACCACAAGAAAGGAGGTGCCGATAAGTTCAAGGCGTTGCAACATATAAGGGCGAAATCATACAAGCTACGTGCGAATTTGGTTGATTTTGGTGGAACTTCACAAAAAGAACAGCTGATTTATTTAGCACGAGGTGCCATGTCAATGTCCAAACTGATGGCAAACCCTGCCCATTCCACAATCGTAGGCATTTGATATTTTGGAATGGGACAACCTTGTCAAATTTTGCTCATTGATTTTAGCAAGACATGCGTTTGATATTTTCGAATGGGACGCCCTTTGCTGTCAGCAGCGTCGATCAATTTTTTCTTTATTCTTTAGTTGTGAAGTAAATATTGCCTCTGACATGTGAGTCGCTGAGATGCATAATCATCGATTGTTTTGAATGTTCTCTATGAATTGCCAGGCCTGTGTGTTTGATTGGAATGTACAGAAATGCTAAAAAGCTGGTCAAACTCTTTGTACGCCTTCTGTTCCTTTTTACTTCGCACGTTGTGAAAGTGCATACTTTTTTGTATAAGATTGGTCAAAGTAGAGATAGTTTGACTGCAGACAAAACTTGTATGCAGACTAGAAAGGACCGGAGGGAGTACATGTGAAACTGCTGCAAACGAGGTGATCACCCTCGGAATAATGCTAGTATGTATTGTTTTGCATGTTCATCCAATGCCAGTGATACAGGAATTCGAACTAATCGAAATAAATTCATTCACACTGTCGGCGTTCTGGGAAGGGGGGTCCCCAGACTTGCCTGCCTGCGGCCTGCGGCGTGGCTCAAGTGGGGGCCCAGCGCGGCCCATCTTCATCAGCTCAAGCTCAAGACCCTCGTGAGGGGCCGAGCCTCGCGGGGCGGACGACCAGAAGCTTCCTTAGAGGCAGCCTCATGAGGCAGGCTCGCGAGGAGGCAGAGAGATCCAGGCGGGGATACCTCGCGAGGAACTCGTGATGCAAGCCATGACGATCGAGACCAGGCGGGTGCCGGCCTGCGCAGTGTCCTTGTTTCCCCTTTGGTGCAAAGGGGACAAGCACAGGCCAAGGCATCGGGCAAAGGTTACCATTTCGGTGCAACAAGACCAAGACCAGTAGAGCGGCAGGACGGAGGTCAGCATGGAGCCCAAGACAGCGTCATCACCAGTACTTTTGGCAGCCGACGACCACCTTTGGTCAGTGTAACTTGTACAAGATGTTCCCCTTCAAAATGGCCAATTGTTGGCGCCCTTCCTGCTTGTTATTTGGGGAGAGGCCCAGGGCCTCTATAAATGGAGCTAGCCACCATAGATTAGGGGACGGCTAGAGGTCTAGTAGAACCCTAGCAGAGAGAGAGAGAGGCGACTGAACTCGCCCAAGAAGTTCATCGCACCAGCTCAAGAACACCTCTCGCGAGGCTGTTCTTCCCTTGTACTAATCATCATCAGCCCCTGAGGCAATCCACCACACCACACACTAGAGTAGGGTATTACACCACGACGGTGGCCCGAACCAGTATAAACCTTGTGTCCCTTGTTTTGTTCGTTGTTTCCAGTTTAGATCACGCGAGGAGATTGGACGCAGATCGGTAGGGGAGAGATCTCCACGCGCACCCCAGTGTTCGAACCTTAAGGGTCTGCTGGAGCCCGAAATCCGACATTTGGCGCGCCAGGTAGGGGTGCGCCGGAATCCCTCCTCCTCCGCATCGCGTTCCGTCGCCTCCCCGTTCAGATGTAAAGCGACCCGGCTACCAACGCCGACCGCTGGGCAGCATGGCCCGCCCACGCCGTGTCACCGGCACAGGACGACCTCAACCTTGCGCCTCAGGCAGCCTGCGCCCCGTAGGGCGCTGCGGGGCGCGGGCGACGCGGCCAGATGCCGCCTGCCCTCACACCATGGCAGGTGCGGGCCGCAGCAAGGGCCTCAAACCACGCCGCGGCCATGGCGCCGTACACCCTACGGGAGCAAGCAAACTCCAGGGCCGCGCTCACGTTGGCCCGAGAGCTACTACGGTGTCGGCTGCTGGAGGGCGGCCGTGACGTACTGCTGGAGCGAGTCGCCGAGCTCCTGGATGCCGCCGCCTCAGGGACACCTCCTTTCTACGTCCAGCTGCCACCCTAGACCCGAGGCGGGCCGTATGGCGGCGTCGTGCGTGCGCACGCAACTGCCGGCGGACTCAAGGGCCCATTCAACATCAACACCCCCGCCGGCACCGGGCGACAAGTCGCGCTGGCCTCTTCTCAGGCCAGCGAAGGGGTGCCCGCCGTGGCCTTCGGCTTCGGCGAACCGCCACGCCATCATCCCCAAGACGGCGCTCCAAGCCAGGCTGCGTGGCATGCGGGGCGCTACAGTGAGGCGCATGGGGCAGTGGCCCCAGAAGCTTATGTGCCCCGCATGGTGGATCATGGGTGCGCACTGGAAGAAGATCATGGCTCATTCCTCGGGCCCGGCTGGGGCAAGGAGACGCTAGGAGCTGAGCTCTTTCAGGAACCCCAGGAGAACCTCGACGACCGCACCATCGGCGGAAATTATCGGGTACCACTCATCCCTCAGGAGCAAGCTTATGCTAACCATGGGTCGCAGGAGATACAGGTCGCCGCAGTAGGTGGCTGCCCCAATTCTGGAGCCTCATACCCCTCAGGAGGAGGGCGCAGGGGGCTGCAGGAGAGGGGCCGAGATTCGGGTTCAACACCACGGCGGTCGGAGCAAGGCATTCTCAGGAGGTAGGCCCCCTATCGGGGAGGTGCCCCAAGGCCTGCCCCCGGCAGGGGACCCGTGGTCATCGGGGGAACCGCTGGCGACCACTTTGTCCCATTGGCGTTGTCCTGGTTTCCGGTCGCCGTCGCTGGCGGCAGAGTGAGGCGCAAGGCGGGGCCCTCGTCTGGCGATATGAAGCAAGGCTGGTACCTGTGAAGAAGGCCCAGTGCCTGTGAAGCTCGCCGCCCGTGACACTCTCACGTAATAATGAGTGGGGCTGTACACGCCCCGGAGTCTCCGGAGAGCCGCCCTTGGGCCTCGGGAGCTCCTGCCCATGCCCAGTGGCAGCACTTAGCTCCGCGCTGGTGAGAAGACGTCTGTCGGCGTTCTGGGAACGGGTGTCCCCAGACTTGCCTGCCTGCGGCCTGCGGCGTGGCTCAAAGGGGGCCCGGCACGGCCCATCTTCACCAACACAAGACTCAAGACCCTCGCGAGGGGCCAAGCCTCGCGGGGCGGACGACATGGAGCTTCCTCAGGCGTGGCCTCGTCAGGCTGGCTCACGAGGAGGCGGAGAAATCAAGGCGGGGTACCTCGCGAGGTGCCCGTGACGCAAGCCATGACGACTCAGGGCGCCAAGCGGGTGCCAGCCCGCGCAGCGTCCTCCTTTCCTCTTTGGTGCAAAGGGAGCAAGCGCAGCCGCGGAGTACCAAGGCATGAGGCAAAGGTTGCCATTTCGGTGCAACAAGACCAAGACCAGGAGGACTACGAGACGGAGGTCACCGTGGAGCCCAAGACGGCGTCATCACCAGAGCTTTGCACAGGCGAAGACTACTTTTGTCAGGATAGCTGACACTTGCTGTCCCCCTTCAAATTAGCCCGCCATTGTTGGCTCCCTTCCCGCTCAATATTTGGGAAGAGGACCAGGGCCTCTATAAATAGGACCAGCCGCCCACAGAGCAAGGGGATGGAAAAAAGGAAGGGGAGGCTCGATAGAGAGGTTGGAAGCATAGAGAGAGAGAGAAAGGTGACTGAACTCCTCCCAGCAGTTCATCACCCCAGCCAAGAGCAGACCCTCGTGAGGCTGTTTTCCCTTGTATTGTTCATCATCATCAGCCCCAAGAGGCAATCCACCCACCACACACTGGAGTAGGGTATTACACCACAACGGTGGCCCGAACCAGTATAAACCTTGTGTCTCTTGTGTAGTTCTTTCAGTAGTCTAGATCCTTGCGAGACGGAGAGGTAGAAGACGTAATCTTCACGCGCACCCCAGAGTTCGAACCTTAAGGGTCTGCCGGAACCCGAAATCCGACATTTGGCGCGCTAGGTAGGGGTGCGCCGGAATTCGTCTTCCACCGCTCCGTTCTCCTCCGACCATCACGCTCATGTCTGACGCTCGACGAGCCCGCGCGGAGCGCCGGGCCGCCCCCGAGCTCGTCCGCGCCGCAGGGGGCTCTCCTGCGCCGTCCCATCGCACTACACCAACACCCCCGGTCGTCGCGGCCCTCCTGGGCGGCTCGCCGGCGCCGCCCACAAGTCACCACGTCAAGCCGTTCGTCCGCCGGGTCAGCGCCACTTCCACGCGGCAGGGGGCTCCCCTGGATCGGGCGGCGCCCGAGACCGGCCTGACCTTCAGCTCGGAGGACCACCCCTCCAACTCAGCCTGCTCGGGCGCGCTCCCCATGCTGTGCACCCCCACCATCTGCCAGGTGGCCATCACCAGAACCCTCATTGACGGCGGCGCGGGCCTCAGCGTGCTCTCGGTCGAGGCCTTCAACCTCCTCCGCATACCCCTGGAACGGCTGCAACCCAGCCGGCCCTTCTCGGGCGTTGGGGGAAAGTCGTCCAGTTCCTTGGGGCAGATCCGGCTCCCAGTGACCTTCGGCAGCTACGACAACTTCCGCACGGAGCTGGTTGACTTCGACATCGCCCCCATCGGCCTCTTCTACAACGCCATCCTCGGCTACCCACCGCTGGCCCAATTCATGGCCGCGACGCACCCGGCGTACAACCTCATGAAGATGCCCGGGAGCAGCGGTGTCCTCACTGTGCACGGAGACACCGGGGACGCGCTGCGGGCGCTCAAGCTCGCCTTCAAGACGGCGGTGTCTGCACAGCCCGCCGACTTGGAGACCCCCGGGCCCAAGGGGCTGCACCCGCCAAGAAGAAGCAGTTGTTCACCGAAGACAAGGCAGAAACCAAGCAGATACCCATCGATGAGGACGGATCCACCGACGCCACTTTCACCATAGGAGCCCACCTCAAACCCAAGCAGGAGGAGGCCCTGGTCGGGTTCCTGCGCGCAAACAAGAAGGTATTCGCTTGGGAGCCGGACCAGTTGGCAGGGATCCCCAGGAGTGTAATCGAGCATCACCTCAACGTGTGCCCCAACATGCGCCCTGTGAAGCAGAAGGCCAGGCGGCAGTCCACAGAAAAGCAGGCCTTCATCGTCCAAGAGACCCGCAAATTAGAAGCCGCTGGGGTCATCCGCGAGGTCCGATACCGAGATTGGTTGGCCAACCCTATCGTTGTGCCAAAGAAGGGAGGGAAGGAGCGTATGTGTGTCGACTTCACCAACCTCAACAAAGCATGCCCGCAAGATCCGTTCCCGCTCCCCCGCATCGACCAGATCGTCGATTCCACTGCGGAATGCGACCTGTTATGCTTCCTGGATGCCTTCTCCGGGTATCACCAGATCAAGATGGCAGTAGAAGACGTCGAGAAGACAGCCTTCCTAACCCCGTGTGGGGTATACTGCTACACGTGCATGCCATTCGGGCTGCGTAACGCAGGGGCGACCTTTCAGCGGCTGATGCACATGACCTTGGGCCCGCAGCTCGGGAAGAATGTTGAAGCTTACGTCGATGACATTGTGGTAAAGTCTCGGGAGGCCGTGACCTTGATACAGGACTTGGAGGAAACCTTCGCGAGCCTCAACGCAGTGAACCTATGGCTCAACCCAGAGAAGTGTGTGTTCGGAGTCCCCTCGGGCAAGCTCTTGGGTTTCCTCATGTCCCACCGAGGCATCGAGGCTAACCCAGAGAAGGTCAAGGCGGTGGAAGACATGAGCCCGCCAAAGACTCTCAGAGAAATGCAGAAGCTCATTGGGCGCGTAACCGCGCTAGGGCGCTTCATCTCCAAGTTGGGAGAACGAGCCCTGCCCTTCTTCCAGCTAATGAAGAAAAAGGGGCCCTTCGAGTGGACTGAAGAGGCCGACAAGGCGTTCCAGGATCTCAAGAGATACCTGACCAGCCCACCGGTCATGGTGGCTCCGCACCCTCAGGAGCCCCTGGTGCTTTACCTCGCCGCCACTCCCTACTCCGCCAGCGCAGCCTTGGTGGCAGTCAGAGAGGAGCGCCGAATCAAAACCACGGCAACAGCCCGGGACAAGGCAGAGCAGAGACAAGGAAGGCCAACAGAAACCGCCACCGTAGTTGAGGAGGATCAGCCGCCACAGAGGGGCGCACCAGAGGCGGAAGAGGCCCCTCTTCCAGATGGCCAGTCTCAGGAGGCCTCATTGCCTCAAGAGGCGCCACGGTCTCCGGAAGGAGCCACCAGCACTGACGCACTCTGCCTCGTTGAGCACCCAGTGTACTTCGTCAGCACAGTGCTGCGGGATGCAAGAGCATGGTACCCCATGCCTCAGAAACTCCTCTTCGCGCTACTGGTGGCTTCGCGCAAGCTGCGGCACTATTTTTAGGGTCACCCCATCAAGGTCGTCTCGTCATACCCCCTGGAGAGAGTGCCCAGGAGCCCTAATTCAGCTGGAAGGGTCGCTGAGTGGAACATAGAACTGCAAGCGTTTCAGCTCGAATTCAGCACGACCAGGGTCATCAAGGGGGCAGCGTTGGCAGATTTTGTGGCAGAGTGGACGGAGGCGCCAGGCCTCAAGGCCGATGAGGATCGGTCCCTATCCCCGGGAAGCGAGGCGCCAGAAGGCTGGGTCATGTACTTCGATTGGGAATTCTCCAGGCATATCGCCCACACAGGACAAGCTCTATTACGCCATGCAACTCTGCTTCCAGCAAGGCGAAAAGGTCTCCAACAACATAGCGGAGTATGAAGGTTTAATAGCGGGCTTGAAGGCCGCGGCCGCCCTGGGAGTGAAATGCCTCACCATCAAGGGCGATTCACAGCTCCTTGTCACTTTCTCCAACAAGGTGTACGAGCCGAAGGATGAGCACATGGAAGCCTATCTTGCAGAAGTCCGCAGGATGGAGAAGCAATTCTGGGGGTTGGAGTTGCAGCACGTGCCCCGTGGAACCAATCAGGAGGCCGACGACATCGCCAAACGTGCGTCCAGATGGTTACCCCAGGAGCCTGGCGTTTTCAAGGAGCGGCTCTTCAAGCCCTCAGCTCTGCCGTTGTTATCAAACACGGCTCAGCCCTGGGAGGAGCTCCCCCAACCACCTGTCTCGGGAGCTCCGACCTGTGGCCCGGCCTCAGGGGCGCGCCTGCTCCTGACGATGGAGCCTCAAGAGGGATGTTGGATCACGGAGCTCCGGAGCTACTTAATGCAAGGGACCTTGCCGGAGAAGGAGGAGGAAGCGGAGCGAGTGGCACGCCAGGCCACGGCATACTGCATCAAAGACGGAGAGCTCTACCGGAAGCGACCAAATGGTGTATCCCTGCGCTGCATCTCCAGGGAGCAAGGGAAGGAGCTACTGGAAGATATACACGGCGGGGACTGCGGACATCATTCATCATCATGGACCCTCATCGGCAAGGTGTTCCGCAGTGGGTTTTATTGGCCCACCGCGCTCAACGACACCGTGGAACTAGTGAAAGCTTGTGAAGCCTGCCAGTTCCACGCCAAGCAGATCCACCAGCCAGCAGGAGGCTTGCAGACTATCCCCCTTTCGTGGCCATTAGCAGTCTGGGGGCTGGACATCTTGGGCCCGTTTCCTCGGGCGCCAGGGGGCTACCGCTACCTCTACGTCGCCGTGGATAAATTCACCAAGTGGGCTGAAGTAGAGGCTGTTCGCACCATTCCCGCGGGTTCCGCGATCAAGTTCATCAAGGGCATCGTGAGCCGGTTCGGGGTGCCGAATTGCATCATCACGGACAATGGTTCGCAGTTCACCAGTAACCTCTTCAAAACATACTGTGCTAACCTTGGAACGCAGATATGCTATGCCTCAGTGGCGCACCCCCGAAGCAATGGCGAGGCCGAGCAAGCCAACGCGGAGGTCCTGAGGGGCCTGAAGACCAGGACGTTCAAGAAGAAGCTGGAGGCCTGTGGCAGAGGTTGGTACGACGAGCTTCAGTCCGTGCTATGGTCCATCCGCACCACCGCGACCAAACTGACTGGAGAGACCCCATTCTTCCTGGTCTACGGAGCGGAAGCGGTCCTCCCTCACGAGGTCAGACGTTGCTCCGCGCGGGTCCTGGCGTTCGACGAGGCGCAGCAGGACGCCATGCGGGGGATGGACCTCGTGCTGGGGGAGGAACATCGCCGAGAAGCCGCGCTGCGAGCCGCGAGGTACCAGCAAGCGCTGCGGCGATATCACTGCCGCAACATCCGTCACAGGACTCTCGAGGTAGGAGACCTCGTGCTCAGGCGGGTTCTCTCCAAGGAGGGACTGCACAAGCTCTCTCCCATGTGGGAGGGCCCGTTCAAGGTTGTTCATGTTTTCAGGCCCGGCTCCGCGTGCTTGGAGACTCAGGAGGGAGTGCCGGTCCAGAATGCATGGAACATCCAGCACCTCCGGAGGTTCTACCCTTGAAAAGGCCCAGAGCCTGTGAAGCAAGGCGAGTGCCTGTGATGCTATCGCGTTTTGGAAAAGGCCCAGAGCCTGTGAAGAAGGCGAACGCCTATGAAGATCATCCTCTTTGGAAAAGGCCCAGAGCCTGTGAAGAAGGCGAACGCCTGTGAAGATCATCCTCTTTGGAAAAGGCCCAGAGCCTGTGAAGAAGGCGAACGCCTGTGAAGATCATCCTTTTTGGAAAAGGCCCGGAGCCTGTGAAGAAGGTGAATGCCTGTGAAGCTCATTTCCCCTAAGAAGAAAGGCCCGGAGCCTGTGAAGAAGGCGAATGCCTATGAAGCTCGTTTCCCCTAAGAAGAAAGGCCCGGAGCCTATGAAGAAGGCCAACGCTTGTGAAGCTCGCCGCCCGTGACACTCTCATGTAATAATGAGTGGGGCTGTACATGCCCCGGAGTCTCAGGAGCGCCGGCCTCAGGCCCTGGGGCTCCCTCCCACGCCCAGTGGCAGCACTTAGCTCCGCGCTGGTGAGAAGACGTCGAAGACTAGATTAGGTGCCGGACGCGGCTTTTTCATTTGCTTTCCGCAGTTGGCTTGTTTGTTTGCATTTGAAGTTTTATTGAAGTTGTTGCCATCTTTGGCTCACGATTCTTCGGCTTTTCACTCTCCTGCCTCGATTTCTTTTGCGCAAGGCCTCGCGAAGGGGGGGGGGGCAGTAGAGCGCCCTCGCGAGCGTTCCTATCCTAGTCATTCAAAGAGTTCACGACCTGGGCCCCTTACAGGAGCACCCCTCCAGTCCGTGCCCCACGGGCACCGCGACACAAACAAAGGGCTTGGGTCGGTCGCCGCCCTCACGGCCGGGGTCGGGAACTATCCACGCCCGGGCACATAGCCGGAAGGAACGGTAACGAAAGCAAAACAATGATTAACAGCGATAACCCAAACACGCCCCCGCGAGGCTCCGCACTATTGTCTTTGTTACGCAGGAAAAAGGGAAAAGGAAGAACAAATCCGGCGCGGCTCGCCTCACACCGGCCCACGGGGAAGGCCCGAGCTGCCTCTGGAGCTCAGGCGGACTCCCTCTCACGCTTCACCAGGGCGCGGCGGCGTGCGGACACGTTGCCACCCCCCAAGCAAACACGACGGCGTGGAGGCTGATCGCTGCAACCGCTAGAGGAGTCGCCACCTAAATAAGAACCGGAGAAGCTTGAGGAACCCCGAACTCCGCCAGCTGCGCGAGCGCTGCTCCCTCCATCATCGTCGGAGCTGGGTTCCCAGCCGCGGTCGTCACCCTCGGGGCAACATCCTGTGCGGCGACCATCTTCCCCGAACACCCTGACGTAGAGGGTGGCGTCGCCGTCGAACTTGAAGTGTAGGGTGCACCGACGGCTCAGGCCACGCGCACGGGCGAACGTCTGCCAACCTCGGGCCAGGGACAGGCTCCCGGCCGCGGAGACCTCCAGGGAGACCCATGAGGCCCGGCTGCAGCAGCTGTCGGCCTGGAGCCAGAGGCCGCCCGGGGCGCCGGCCGGGAGCTCGCCAAGGAGGAAGCGAGGAAGCGGAAGCCGGGTGTTAGTCGGCTCCGCCGACCACACGACGAACTCCGGCAGAAATTCAGCAACACGAACGCGCGGCCTGGGGGGACGCGCAGCCGGAGCGCACCCCCCGGCCGCAGCAATCCGCCCGTCGCCGTGCCGAAGATCGCCTCCATGGCTGCGGGGAGCCACCGTGGTGGCCACAGGATGCTTGCGAGGGCGCCCTCGGCCGCACTTGGGTGGGGGAGAGGCGGGCTCAACCCGGCAAGCCTTACCCTTCACAGCGGCCGGGGACCTCCTCGACGGGGCCATGAAGAAAAAGGAGAAGCAAGGGGGGATGAACTGAAAGGGCGCGCGCCGACCTGTACTTATGGCTGGCGATGGCCAACCAACGGCCCCCATGATCGCAGGTAATTATGACCCGCTTTGCATGCAGGGACTTGTCCAATCCGTGCAGTTGCCGAGGCACCATGGGGAAGTGGAGACACCCACGTCCAATCAACCGCCACGCGGCGCCCAAGGCCGCAGGCTGTTAGGGCCCGTGGCGCTTCGCCCTTGCCCTTTCGCCTCTCAGCACGGCCAATTCCAGACGCGCCTTGGGCCCGGGGGCTACTATCGGTGTTCTGGGAACGGGGGTCCCCAGACTTGCCTGCCTGCGGTGTGGCTCAAAGGGGGCCCGGCACGGCCCATCTTCACCAACACAAGACTCAAGACCCTCGCGAGGGGCAAGCCTCACGGGGCGGACGACATGGAGCTTCCTCAGGCGCGGCCTCGTCAGGCTGGCTCACGAGGATGCGGTGAAATCAAGGCGGGGTACCTCGCGAGGTGCCCGTGACGCAAGCCATGACGACTCAGGGCGCCAGGCGGGTGCCAGCCCGCGCAGCGTCCTCCTTTCCTCTTTGGTGCAAAGGGAGCAAGGGCAGCCGCGGAGTACCGGACGCGGCCTTTTGCTTTTGCCTTTCCTTGTTGACAAGTTCTTTGATTTGGATTTAAGTTGGATTTGAGCTCGATGCTTGCGTGTGTTTGGGGGAAGGGGTGTTTAGTCTCGTTCGAGCAATATCTCGCGTTCTGGTTTCGGCTTTGCGTCCAAAGTTAACATCGGGTGCCCCCCCCTCGCGAGCCCCTCGCGAGCCGGGCCGGGCCAGGCACGTTTACGACCAGGACCGCTGTTACCGCACCCTTTCCGGAGGTTTTCGTCGCGGAATCTACAAGTTAATCAGAAGACACCCGAGGTGCAGCGGCCCCCGTAGGCCCGCTCGGGACTCATCGGGGTCGGAAGGTACGCAAGTCAGCTGACCCATTGCCGGGCCAGCGGCTAAGTTCACACGCAACATTATGCTTACCAGGGTACTAATTGCAAATCCTTTACATGAGGGGCTTCCCCTCCCAGCATGCTCTCACATCCTTCAGGGCCAAGCCCAAAACTTCTTCATGCAGGTTAAACAGCAGTGACATGCAGTCAGTCGGACATATCACTCACCGCGTCTTCTTGGGCATCCTCGGAGGCATCACTGGCGTCGTTAACATTGCCGGTGCCGCCCCTAGCACCTCCATCAGCGCCAGCATCGTCCACAACGCCGCCTTCATTGGCGCCCACGACCACGCCGTCGTCATCAGAAGCAAAGGCCCTGACGAGGGCGTCCACGTTGTCCTCCACCCACCACGACAGGTCGCCCCGGACGGCAATGGGCACGGGTGTGATGGTAGCGTCGAAGTCGAAGTGGGGGTCCCTGTCCTGCAGATGGCTGAAGATGCGGGAGAAGGCAAGCCCGAGCAAGGCTTGGCTCCGCTCTTCGACAAGCCAACGGGACCTCTCGGATCGGTTCTCCATAAGCGTCACCACATCGGTGAAGAATTGGAGGTTGCCAGCGTAGTTGACCTCGTGCGGCTCCTTGGCGGCAGCCTCACAGATATAGCCCAAAGCTGTGTTGGCCCTTTCTCTGAGCGTTTGAAGCATGGGTGCATGCACATGCTCCAGAACCCGCCGCTGATGGATCTCGTCCTCATTCCGCTGCGCAACGGCCTCGGCGTCATCGACCCTCTGTTGGAGAAGAAGTTGCTCGGCCCGGGAAGAGGATAGCTCCGCTGCGCCGCGCTGAGGGCAGCTGCGGAGGAGTCCGCACGCCGCGTCGCTTCGGTCAGTTTGGCCCTGAGGGCTGCAGTCCTGCCCTCAGCCTCGGCGTTGATCAGCCCCAACCTCGTCTCGTATTCACGCTCGAAGGCCGAGCGAGCTTCCGCCACGCGGCGATCGACTTCATCCTGGGCCCGGGCTTCGCGCGCGGCAACGTCATCCGCCGCCCGGGCCACCAGGCGCTCCCTCGTCTCCAACCGTTCAAGGTCAAGGCTATGCTCGGCGGCCTCCAGCGTCAGCGCCTCCTCGCGCTTCAGAAGCTCTGCCTGGTCAACAGAAGCCACCCCCATCGACTCGAGGGCCACCTGGCACAGCTCCACTTGCTGATCCAGGGAGTTGCTCCAGGCTTGGAGCTCCCGTTCGCGCTCCTCCGCATCCTTGCACCATTGGTCTGCCTCCCGATCCTCCTCAACGGCCTGGGAGCAGGCCTCCCGCGAAGCTGCCAGCGACACTTCAGCCTTCGCGTTTTCGAGATCACACTGGTGACGCGCGAGGGCGATGGCTACCTTTAGTTTGCGCCTCTCTTCAGCAAGGTGCAAGCCTTCGGCCTCGAGGCGCGCATCTTCGTCAGCAAGCTCTGCCCCGATCCGGCTCACCGCATCCGCCGCCCTTCGGAGGAACTCTTCGTGAAGGGCGCGTTGCTCCCGGACACGCCTGAGCACGTCGTACGCATCACCCTCTTCCACCGGAGCATGCGGAGGGCCCCGAGGCGGCAAGCCCCCTCCCGGCGCGGAGCCGGGGGCTGGCGCCCTAGCCATCGCCGAACGGACCTCTCCGGGAATCCGGCCTGGCATCGGTCCACCCACGGAGGAGGATCCAAAGACAGACTTCAGCCCTTCACCATCTATGATCAGAGGAGGAACGCAGGGCAAGCCAGATGTGCCCTAGAAGGACTCATGCAGAAAGGACAGCGGGCGCGCAGGCTCGAGGTGCCCTATGGAACGGACCACTCCACCGACTTGTCTGGCAGCAGGGGTACCGCTCAAGCTCGGCAAGCCCAGGGCCAGCGGAGAAGGTGAAGCTTGGGGGGATGGCCCCCGGGCTGCCTCAGCGGGTTCCGCAGGGCAGGGCCTGAAAGGGCCACAATCAGTTGCAGGGATAGCAAAGTAAACAAGCAAGGAAAGAAGAAGACTTACCCGTCCATGGCAAGGTACTTCCTGCGCTTCAACAAGCGGCAAGGGCGGTCGTCGCCACCCAAGGCCTCCTTCGTCTTGCGGAGGGCCTCGAAGTCTACGTGGAACTGAGCTAAGCGCCCGGCGTAGGGGTCAGCCCCGGGTGCGGAAGAAGCGTCAAGATGATCAGCGCTGGAGGAGTTAGCCTGGGGGGCGCCGTCAGGCGTCGCCTCGCGAGGAACGACTGGGGGCTCGGGAGCCCCGGCCTCAGGAACCATAGGCCGCAACTCCGCACCTGCCATCGCTCCAGGGCGGGCCTCGGGAGGCGCCACCTTCGAGGCTTCTCGCAGCATCGGCACCTCGACATCGGGCGCCTCAACTCTTGTCGGTTCTCGTCTCCCCGCCCTGTCGCCCGAGGAAGGACTGCTACGGGCGACAGGAGAAGCAACCACGGCGGTAGGGTTCTCGCGGGGCCCCGTGAAGCCAGCCGGGCGCAGTCCCCACTCGTCGAAGCCGGGCATATGCCTCACAAAATCGGCCCTGCCGGAGCAAAGATACAAGAGGACACAATTACTCCGAAGGCTACCTGGGGAAGGATCGCCAGTCAAGACCCTGAGCACCGTCTGCAGCACTTCAGGCGCCAAGTCCTCCTCCTGAAGCCGCATACGGTCTCTATGCCCGCAAAGTCCCACATCTGGCGAGAGTGGCGCTGAAGAGGAGCAATGTGACATTGGAGGAACTCCTTCACCACCTTGGGCGCAGTCACATTGAGCACCCTCGAACTTTGGAAGCGGCGCCAGACGAAGGCGAGCCGGGGGATCGCGAGCACCTCATGGTCCCAACCCGTGTGAGGAACAGCAGGAGAGGTTGGGTGCGAGAGCAGAGGGTTGGGCACTCCAACATCCACGTACATCCACCGCTCTCTGAACCCGGCCTCAGAAGGAGGAAGGCTGAAGTCGATCCCTTAAGCGGCCATCTCTGGCACGGCGAAGAAGCTCACGCACCCTGAGCACTGAGTGGGGTCGCTCAGGCGCAAGGAAAAGAAGTGGCGGAGCAGGGTAACAGAGGGAGGAACGCCTATCATCGCCTCGCAAACAAAAGCAAAGACAGCCAGAAGGGTAATGGACTCCGGCCCGAGGTGCATCATACGGATCTGATAATGGGAGAGCACCGTGTTGAAGAAGGCGGAGAAGGGGGAACCAGACCCGCCCATAGGGCATCGGCGAAGAATCGGACCTCCGTGACGATCCTATCAAGGGAGGCATGGGACGCAGGCCAGGCCGTGGTCCTGCCGCACTCGTTGAAGATAGTTGCAAGGGCGGAGCGAACCTTGTCCAAAGCTTCTGGATTGAGTATGATCGTCCAGGCGACGGCGGGGGTCGTCGCTGGAGGTGTGCGGGGCGAAGGCGCGGGCTTCTTTCCCCTTCCTTTCTTCTTCGGTGCCATGGCGGTGAAGAGGAGGAAGAACTCGAGCCGGATTGGCGGCGGAGGCTGGAGCTCAAAGAAGAACGAAAGGTAGGAGGCGGGCGAGCAGCGGAAAGGAGGAACAACTGTGTGCAACTACGGGTCTGCTTAGCCGGGCGCGTAACGAGGCGTCGTGGGGAAGCGCAAACGCCCACGTCCAGTCAATCGCCACGCGGAGCCCGAGGCCGTAGGCTGTTGGGGCCCGCGGCGCTTCGCGCTTGCCCCTTCGCTTCCCTGCTAGGCCAAGCCCGGGCGCGCCTTGGGCCCGGGGGCTACTGTCGGCGTTCTGGGAACGGGGGTCCCCAGACTTGCCTGCCTGCGGCCTGCAACGTGGCTCAAGTGGGGGCCCAGCGCGGCCCATCTTCATCAGCTCAAGCTCAAGACCCTCGCGAGGGGCCGAGCCTCGCGGGGTGGACGACCGGAAGCTTCCTCAGAGGCAGCCTCATCAGGCAGGCTCGCGAGGAGGCGGAGAGATCAAGGCGGGGATACCTCGCAAGGAACCCGTGACGCAAGCCATGACGATCGAGACCAGGCGGGCGCCGGCCTGCGCGGTGTCCTTGTTTCCCCTTTGGTGCAAAGGGGACAAGCACAGGCCAAGGCATCGGACAAAGGTTACCATTCTAGTGCAACGATACCAAGACCAGCAGAGCGGCAGGACGGAGGTCACCGTGGAGCCCAAGACGGCGTCATCACTAGTACTTTTGGCAGCCGAAGACCACCTTATGTCAGGTAACTTGTACTAGATGTTCCCCTTCAAAATGGCCAATTGTTGGCGCCCTTCCCGCTTGTTATTTGGGGAGAGGCCTAGGGCCTCTATAAATGGAGCTAGCCACCATAGAGTAGGGGACGACTAGAGATCTGGTAGAACCCTAGCAGAGAGAGAGAGACGACTGAACTCGCCCAAGCAGTTCATCGCACCAGCTCAAGAACACCTCTCGCGAGGCTGTTCTTCCCTTGTACTAATCATCATCAGCCCCTGAGGCAATCCACCACACCACACACTGGAGTAGGGTATTACACCATGACGGTGGCCCGAAACAGTATAAACCTTGTGTTCCTTGTGTTATTCGTTGTTTCCAGTTTAGATCACGCGTGGAGATTGGACGCAGATCGGTAGGGGAGAGATCTCCACGCGCGCCCCAGTGTTCGAACCTTAAGGGTCTGCCGGAACCCGAAATCCGACACATACACGGTCGGATTTCATATAAACATGCCAGATTTCATTACATTTCATACATTCTTCAACTAAAAAGGGGTGCGCTGGAGGTATAATTAATTAACCGAAGCTACCCACCTGTGTCCCACTGAGCCGAACAGAAGCTTCAGTGACTTAACAGCAGGTGCAGTTGCGTAACTGACATGTGGCCTGTAGGGCCCATGTGTCAGTCAGCCAACTGCACCAGCAGTTAAGTAGAAGTAGCGTTATTCTCCAGCAGAACTCCCCGACTCCACGTCGCCGCCAAGAAGCTAACCGGCCATCAATGGTCAACCCGCTTAGCTTGGCTTCAAAAGGAGGGTAGCAGCGGTGGCCTTACTTGGACCCGAGCGGCGGCGACCTACCGTGTTCTACTCTTCCTCGTTTTCTGTGTGGCGCGGCCTCGTTGGCAGCGGGGCGGGGCCTCAGCGGAGCCGGCGATGTCCTCTGTCTCGTTGCCGGCGGGCGGCACCTCAGCGGAGTGGTGGAAATCCTCCCCCGCGTTGCCGGCAGGGTGGGGCCTCGGCTGAGCCGGCTATGTCCTCTGCCTCGTTGTTGGCGGGGCGGGGCCTCGTCGGAGCCGGCGGTGTCCTCTGCCTCGTTGTTGGTGCCGCGGGGCCTCGGCGGAGCAGGGCCTCTTCGACGCCAGCGGAGCGGGGGCTCGTCGGAGCCGGCATTGTCCTCTGCCTCGTCCTCGGTCTCGCCAAACAGCGCCTCGCCCGCTTCATCGCCCTCTTTGCTAGCCTCTTTGTAGGCGGTCGCAGCCTCCGCCACCTGCATGCGGTACCGCCAGCGCTCGAGGCGGCCCTTGCGGGCGGAGCGGTACGAGTCGAGCAGCGCCTCCTGCTCCGTCCGCTCCGCGGTGATTTGCTCCTCCGCCTGCAGGTGCTCCTGGAGGAGATGGTGGTTGTAGGCGGTGTCGGCCTGCGCCTCCCAAAACTGCTCCTGACGCATCTACCTCGCACTGTCCATATATTGGGCATGGGCCTCGCCGATGGTCATGGTGCAATGTACCGGCGAGGATGGCACGGAGGAGGGGGTTGGCGCCGGATCGTCGACTACCATGTTCTCCATTGGGGCGTCGTCATCCTCCAGCTGCCTGCCGGCCAGCCGGTCGGCGGCAATGGCTGCCATCTCCTTGTGGTCTGTCGTCTGCCCGTCCCGAAGAGCGCTGGAGCGCGAGGAAGCCATGGTAGGCAGTAGTGGTGTGGACAGGAGAAAGGGAACGAATGCGGATGACAGTGGCTATGGCCGGCGCAGCAGTTTATATAGCAATGGTGGGCGGGCGGAGGGACGGACGTGTGGCGCCGGAGTAGCCGCCTCGGCAACCGCGTATCATTAATGTGGATGGCAGATGGACGGACGGACGGCACTGGTGTCGTTTGAAGGCGGAGCAATCGCCTGCATCGGGAAGCGAGGTGGGTGGTGCTGACTGTTTCGGGCAGAAAGCGCGCACGGGCGAGGAGATGACTTTACTTGGAGAGGATGACAATGGGGACCCACCAGGTCCATAGCCTCACATACACAAGTGCCTCCTTATTATATATATATGTATAAAACTATACTCCCTCCGTCTAGGTGAATAAGTCGTATTAGAAGGTGCATCACGACCTAGGTGCACACAGATTGGTGGAAAAGAAGAATATTTCTCTCTTCTAAACACAACATTTAATCACAGCAGTTAAGAGGGTGCCTTATTAGCTACCCATGCAGGCCATATTTATTCATAGCATGCAAAGCGCTTTTATTTCTTGCCTAATAACCGCATGGACGTGCTGCATGCATTGGTCCTTGCCCGAGCAAAAAAAGGGAGGAAAGGGGTTTCCACGGGAGACAACGAGGCAGAGGTGGAAGCGCTCGCTGGAGTAATTTATTTTGCTTCCCCCTGGTTTCCTGACATCACAATCCCACACCATTGTCAACCTATGTAGTAGTCAATAAACGAGAGAATTGCACAAGAAGCGGCCGACAGCTGGGACCAAGCAGCTCGAGCAGTATTTGTGTTTTTGAGGTGTGAGCACTGCAGAGTTTTTTGATGTTTAGCCCAGATATTAATTTTTCTCCTCTGAACAACAACGAAAACTTCGCTGGAGGTATTAACTGGGTGGGCTATGGCCCGTCTAGCCCAGGCCAGATATCCATCCCAGATATTAATTTTTTTCAAGCTGAAAATGGCTAGCCCAGCTATACATTTTTTAGGAATACCCAGGCAAGTTCAAGTTGTTATTCTCCGCCCCGCTGGGCTGCAAATCTTTCCTAGGAGGGATGCATTAGGCTTAACAAGAAAATAGGCTTTAAGAAATAATAAATGGGATGTAATTATAAAAACTGGGCAGTAACTATCAAAAAATGCACCAAACACGTGATTACTTTATAAAATATTATTTTTGGATATTGAAATTTTTTATTTCATTAATTGTTGTGAGTGCAATGTTTCGTTGGATTTTTACGTAATATAAATTTATATTGAAATTGTATTTAATCTGACTAGAAATTTTGGGATAAAAATATTTCGGATCCCATCAAAATGTGGGAAATTTTATTGAATTCTGTTTTGAACGGTTGGTTGAAATGGGCTGTACTTTTAACAAACTGTAAATGGGCCGTAGTAAATTCCATTAGAATTCAAAAATGGGCTACACATTCTTACAAATCTCAAATGAGCTATAAGTTCTCTGCCACACACTTCTGGCCTTACTAAGTTGACGCGTCCCCTAAAAAAACAGAGTTGACGCGTATGCAAGGCTTTGTCAACTTATAGTCAACACACGGTTCTAGCAGCAGTGGCCGTTGGATGTCCATCCAACGGATGCCGTGCTTCTTCTTCAATCTCGGATATTCTAGCTTCACCCACCCAAAAAATGATTCTTCCCCCTGACATCTGGGGCGCACCATTTCGGAAGCTGACTTGTGGGCCTACTAAGTTGACGTACCAAGGGCTTTGTCAACTTAGTCAATATAAACGATTCTAGCTGCAGTGACCATACGATGTCCATCCAACGGCCGTAGTGCTTCTTCAACCTCTGGTCTTCTTGCTCCAGCCGCCCAAAGCAGCGCCGGTCATGCCGCCTGCTCCTGCCTCCTGTGGCTGGCTGTGCTACCGTGGAGGCCTCACCGCCCCCTACTATTCCCACCGCTGGCCAGGCCCTGCGGCAACGGCAGCCTCACACCGCAGCCGAACGAGTGAACCCTCATACTCCTCTCTGCGTGGGCATCCACTGCCGCGTCTTCATCGGCTTCGCGTCGTCCCCTTCCTAGGCCTCGCCGTCGTCCACCGCCCTGGTGCTCTCGGTGCGGCGTGGTCAACGTGGTCAAGGAACGACTTCCATCGGACGTGGACTGTACGTGGAGAGGCTGACAGCTGGGTCCATGGCGGCAGCAAGGAAGTGCCTCCTTATTACGCGAAAAATAATGATTCCTCCACCTGACAGTAGGGACCCACCGGACGGGCCACCAGTATTTTGCAAAAAAATCATTTCCCCGTGACTGCTGGGACCCACCGGACGGGCCACCGTATTTCACGAAAAAACGGTACCCCCGCTGTCAGCTCGGACCCACTGGAAGTGCCTCCTTATTACGCACAAAAAATGAATACTCCCCCGACTAGCTGGGACCCACCTTGCTGGGAGGCTGACTTGTGGGCCTACTAAGTTGACGGGGACGAAGGGCTTTGTCAACTTAGTCAATATGAACGATTCTAGCTCCAGCGACTGTACGATGTCCATCCAACGGCCTAGTGCTTCTTCAACCTCTGGTCTTCTTGCTCCAGCTGCCCAAAGCAGCGCCAGTCGTGCCGCATGCTCCTGCCTCCCGTGGCCGGCTGTGCCGTAGAGGCCTCACCGCCCCTACTATTCCCACCGCTGGCCAGGCCCTGCGGCGACGCCAGCCTCACACCGCAGCTGAAGCAGTGAACCATCGTAGTCCTCTGCGGGCGGGCTTCCACTGCCGTGTCGTCCCCTTCCTAGGCCTCGCCGTCGTCCACCGCCGTGGTGCTCTCCGCGTGGCGTGGTCAACGTGGTCAAGGAACGACTTCCATCGGAAGAGTAATGTACGTGGAGCGGCTGACAGCTGGGTCCATGGCCACAGCCCAGTTTTTTTGTGATTTGCCTAGTAAGTCGCTTTGTTAGGCCTGTTGGGCTGCAAATCTTTCAATACGAGGAGAGCTTTCATTCGGCTGGCCAAGAAAATGACCCATCTGTAATGAGAAATGGGTTGTACATTTTTAAAGCACATCAAACCGACAATTAGTTTCAAATATCTCTTTTTTCATTCAAGATTTTAAATTACATTAATTTTTATGCATGGAGAATTCGTTTGATTTTATATTGATATACATTTATTTTTAAAATCAGTTTGAATGTGAGTCGAAATTTCGGGATTAAAAATAGTTCGGACCGCACCGAAATATGCAAAATTTCATATAATTTTTTAACCGTTGCCACAATATGGGCTGTAATGCTAACAAAAAGAATATGGGCTCCAAAAAAACCATAATAATTAGCAAATGAGCTGTAAATCATTAGAAATAATGGCAGATGGGCTATATGCTGTTTTCCACAGATTTGAGGCTTTCCTAAAAAAAGGTTGACGCACAAGCACTGACTGTTGGATGTCCATCCAACGGCCGTCGTGCTTCTTCAATCTCTGCTCTTCCTGCTCCAGCCGCTCAAACAAGCGCCGGCGGGACTGCCTGCTCCCTCCTCCTCACGGCCGGCTGTGAGGCCGCGTAGGCCTCACCGCCCGACCGTACTCCCATTGCTGGCCAAGCCATCCCTCTACTCACCCACACCTATTGTTATTCTCCAGCGACGGCAGACGAACCAGTATACCCTCGTATAGTCGTACTCCCCTCCGCGTGGGAAACAACTGCCGAGTCTTCCCTGCCTCCGTGTCGTCCCCTTCCTAGGCCTCGCCGTCGTCCACCTCCCTGGTGCTCTCGGCGCGGTGTGGTCAACGTGGTCAAGGAACGACTTCCATCGGACGTGGACTGTACGTGGAGAAGATGACAGCTGGGTCCATGGCCGCAGCAAGGAAGTGTCTCCTTATTACGTGGAAAATAATGATTCCTCCACCTAACAGCTGGGACCCACCGGACGGGCCACTGTATTTTGCGAAAAAAACATTTCCCCCTGACTGCTGGGACCCACCAGCTACATCTTCGCACGCAAGGAAGTGTGTCCGGGCAAAAAAAAACAATTCGCCCCCTGACTGCTGGGACCCACCAGCTACATCTTCGCAGGCAAGGAAGTGCCTGATAGCCAGGACCCACCTGGTCGAAGCGTACGTAGCGTTGTCATTCTGATCGCGAACGTGTACGTACATACTGGTCGATGTAGAGGCGCGTACGTGTCGTAGTAGAGGCACGCACGTGTCGTAGTAGAGGCGCGCACATAGCATGTACACGTACGTACAGCGACCAGGGTGCAAGAAAGAAAATACGGCCACGTATATGTACATACGGGCGGGGTCTCGAACGCCTACTCGCGCATACGTACGGCCAGGCTCGTGTACATGGCTGGGTCGGAATGGAGAAACAACATCGTCGTCGTGTTCATGGGGAGGCAACAGAATGCGTCGTGTTCATGGGGAGGCAACGGAATGCGTCGTGTTCATGGGGAGGCAACGAAATGCGTGGGAGCCAACCGGCTGGGTCGGAACGGAATGTGTGGTCGTGTTCATCGGGAGGGCTTGGACGGAACATGCGATGGAAACGAGGCCTGGCGTACCGCAAAATAGAGGAAACGGCCTTGTGTTCGACCGGCCACGTTCGAAACGGGATCCTGTTCATCGGGAGGGGTCTGGCGTACCGCAAAACGGAGGAAACGGACCTCCTACGGTCGAAACGGGGGTCCTGTTGATCGGGAGGGGTGTGGCGTACCGCAAAACGGAGGAAACGGATTTGTGTTGGAGCGCTACGGTCGAAACATGGGTCCTGTTCATCGGGAGGGGTGTGGCGTACCATAAAACGGGACTCCACGGGATATTGTTCATCTCCACCGTCGACCTCCTCCAGCCTCCACGGGCTCCTATTCATCCAGCCTCCACCGCGCGCTACTCCACCGGCTACTGTTCAACCACCCCTCCACCGTCTACTGTTCATCCATCCCCCGACACCACGGGGTCCTGTTCAACCACCCCTCCACGGGCACCGCTCCTCCGTCTATTGTTCATCCAGCCCTCCACACCACGGGGTCCTGTTCAACCACCCCTCCACCGTCTACTGTTCATCCAGCCCTCCACACCACGGGGTCCTGTTCATCCACCCCTCCACGGGCACCCCTCCACCGTCTACTGTTTATCCAGCCCTCCACCACACCACGGGGTCCTGTTCATCCAGAGGCAACGCCACCGCTCACTGTTCATCCAACCCCCCCCCCCCCCCCCCCGCAACGCTCACTGTTCATCCCATCGATCGGCTTCAGTTAGCAGCAGTAGCGAAGGAATCACTCGATCGGGTTCAGTTAACAGTCATCGATCGATGTTCCGGTTCAGTAACGCGTAGCCTGCAGTGCAATCGCTCGGGTTCAGTTAGAGCCCAACGCCTCGCTCGGGTTCAGTTAGAGCCAACGCCTCGCACACACGTGCGTACGTGTACGAGAGAAACGTGCATCGCTCAGCCCCTGACCTCCCACCGTAACCTGGAACTCCTTGAAATTTTCCTCGCCCTCGCTTCTACCACGGTTTTTTCCGTCATGGACGGCCCAAAGAATGTCATGCAGCTGCGTCTCCGGCCCGCCCAGGATGAAAAGCCCATTTTCTGTCATGATTTTTTGTCATAGAAGTAGGAGCCCACCACATCTATGATGATACCGGGTTTTGTCACAATTATCATCATAGAAGTGTCATATGTATGACATAATTTTTTTTTGTTTGGCCCAAAATGTCACGGATGTGTCTTTTTTTGTAGTGGGTGGATCCTCGTCAAGGTCCGGCCTGCCGCCAGGCTGGATCCAGGGCGACTGGATCCGCTCGACGATCAACCAAGATGATATCGACGATCTCGTTGAGGGGGGATTGATCCCCCACGAATCGGCGCGGCTCCCGGGGAACGAGACCGAGCCGCGGCCGCAGGAGGGTGAGTGTGTTCTCCTCGCCACTCATGTCGACCGCGGGTTTTATTTGCCTCCCCACCCTTTCTTTCGTGGTTTTTTGGACTTCTTCGGGGCTCTACTTCACCACTTTACTCCAAACACCATCGTGTACCTTGCTGCCTTCGTGTCCATGTGCGAGAGTTTCTTGGGTTGCCGACCGCACAGGGGTCTCTTCAAGCACATATTCACATGTCGCTCCCAGACGATCAAGAAGGCCAACCCGAGTGACGAGAGGACGCACGTGATACAGATGTGTGGGGGCCTTGGAATTCAAATGAGGAACAAGAGCACCTTCCCAGCTATGATCCTTCCCGACTTGGTCCGGGGCTAGCAGTCAACCTGGTTTTACTGCAAGGACCAGCCGACCCCGGGTCAGTCGACTGGACTCCCCCCTTTTCCCTGGCTCGAGTGGAGAAGCCCTCCTCCTTCAGGGTGATCCCGGAAGAGAAGGCGCAAGTGAAGGTGTTGGTCGAGAGGGTCGTCCAACTTGTCCGCGACGGAGTGACTGGTATGGACCTGCTGGAGGTCTTTCTCAGTCGACGCATCCAACCACTCCAAGCCTGTGACCATCCGATGTGGATGTATTCGGGACTCGAGGACTCCACTCGGATCCACCCGGAGGACGTTAGTGAAGACACGGTGGAGAAGTGGCTGAGAGGAATCACCGGCAACAAAGATAATCCCCGGGGGGGTCTAGGAGGTGATTCCATTCGACCATTTGCGCCAGCCGGAACAGGTATGATTCTGCATTGTCAAGTATCTTCTCGATTCACTGTGTAACATCTTGTTGACGGTCGACTGTATTTCTTTCGTTCATTGTCTTTTCAGGCTCTTATTGATATGTACTCAATGCCCAATGGAGTGCAGGAGCAAAATGTCGAGGAAGGGGCGAGCGGGGCCGAGTGTGGCGAGTGGCACTCGGATACAGAGGAGGACGAGGAGAGCGACGACTCGAGTGATGAAGAAGAGGTCGACTCGCCTCCTCGCAGAGAGAGGAGGTCCAAGCATGCTCACGACCCGGCGAGCACCCCTAACCTGGCGGCCGCACCGACTGGGCAATCTTCGAAGCGCCCTCGGACGTCTTCCCCGGCGCCGACTGAGAAGGTATCGAAACAGCTCAAGAGTGCGCCGCCTCCTGTGCCAAAAGCATTGAAGGCCACCTCCTCCAAACCACTGAAGGCTTTGCCCAGAATCAAAGTGACCATCCCCACCATCTCCGGGTAATCATCTGACCTGATCTTTTGGTCAACTCGAGCAACAGAACATAACCGACTGAATATTGACATTTGCAGTGCTGCTACATCCGGAAGTTCTTCCTACCAATACCGAGACGAGGAAATGGAAGACGCGGTTACCTCCAACCCAGGTAAAACTTTTATGATCTTGTTCTTGATTATTTGGTCGATTAAGTTCTGGCGATTCACTTGGGATCGACTAATTTATTTGTAGCCCCACCCAACGTCATCGAGCTTCCGGATGATGATGAAGATGCGGCCCCTAGGCCCATAAAGAACAAAAAATTAGCAGCTGGCAAGACGTCTTAGCAAGGGCCGGTGACAACACCAACCGTCCAGCAATCTGAAGAGGCAGGTGGGGCCTCTGTAACTTTTGCTGTCCCATTGTCGAGTGAGCGCCTTGCACCGTCCATTGTACCGGTGTTCCCTTCAGTCCTCCAACCTCATGATTCGGAGCTCCAAGCTGCCGCACCTGGGTCGTCTGCCCCTTCTTCACCAACTACTATGTTCTGGAAAGCCAGTCGGGCGTGGCTGCGGAAGCCATCCGTCGGGCTAACATGATGATGGAGTGGATGAAGACGGTGCACGAGAACAGCCAGGCTGCTTACGATGCCAGTGCGGCTCTCCGGGCCAATGTCCAGGTAAGTAGACTTTTGACTGACCTTGTTCTATTAGGATATGCTACCTGAAATATTTTCTTTCATACAATCTCTTATTGTTTGTGTCGAATCTGTACACCCACTGAGTGTTTTGTTGTCTTTGGTATTTGCGCTCTTCCACTCGGCCTGGGCGAGTGGGATCTGAACTGGTGGGGGCACGCTAAGTGCACTCACTGGGTGTAGTCCCCGAGACCGCAGTCGACTGCGGGCAGTCGACTGGGGTTTGAGTACTTTTTACTTTCTTTTCTTCGACTCGACCCGGTCGGACCGGTCGAATGGGATCTGAACCAGTGGGGGCACGTCAAGTGCACCCACTGGGTGTAGTCCTCGAGACCGCGGTCGACTGCTGGCAGTCGGCCGGGGTCTGAATAGTTTTTTTACTCGACCCGGGCGGACCGGTCGAGTGGGGTCTGAATCAGTGGGGGCATGCCAAGTGGACCCGCTAGGTGTAGTCCCCGAGACCACGGTCGACTGCGGGCAGTCGGCTGGGGTATGAGTAAACTTTTAAGTTTTATTCACTCGGAAGTAAATAATCTTTGATCTTGTCAATTGACATGTCTTTTATCTTCTGCAGAAATCTTGTGCTCTCATTTCTAAGTTTGCCGAATTTGAGGAGAAGCAGAGGCAACTCAACCTCGACTTGGAGCTGGCCCAACAAAAGTTGAAGAAAGCTCAAGATGAAGCTGCTGGTATGGAAGGTAACTGTCTGTCGACTGTTCACGTCGATCGTCTTTTAAGATATTTCTTCGATCTCTTGTTTGATCCGATTGCTTCTTTTGCGGAGAAAATGAAGTTGGCTCTGGAGAAGAAGGACTTGGACCTTGCAGCTATGCAGAAGGAAGCTCAAGACAAGGCTGCCCTTGCAGACCAAAAGCTGGCTTCGGTCGGAGTGTTGGAAGGAGAAGTAAACAAGCTGAAGTCCTCTCTCAATGAGTCCAACCAAGAGGTAACTCGTCTGAAGAAGGATAATATTGATCTGAATGAGAAGCTGGAGTCCGCGGTCCGTAAGAGAAATGGCACGGAAGCCTATCTGAGAACTCTTGCCAAGAAGCTCTATCTTATGCTGGAAGGTACTCCTTTTAATCCGACTGCTTTACTGCTTGCAAGTTAATCCTGTCCAGTCGACTCAATAACTCTTTGACTACAGAATTCTGCCAAAACTTTAACGAGGAAACTGGATGGATCGAGACAGGTTTAGACCATATTGTTTCTTCGGACGGCGACGAGGCTGCCATGAATGTGCTTCGACTGGAATCCCGTGTCGCCGGCGTCACAAGTTACCTCGCTCGTCTGAAGGTGGCAGTTTCACGGATCGACTCATCACTCTGGCCAAGGGCGACGCTTCAAAATGACCTCGAATCTCTGATGACTGTACTCAATGAGATTCCTGGTCGAGTGCTGATGTCTACTACACAACCTTCTTCTTGTAGATGTTGTTGGGCCTCCAAGTGCAAAGGTTTGTAGGACAGTAGCAAATTTCACTCAAGTGGATGACCTAAGGTTTATAAATCCGTAGGAGGCATAGGATGAAGATGGTCTCTCTCAAGCAACCCTGCAACCAAATAACAAAGAGTCTCTTGTGTCCCCAACACACCCAATACAATGGTAAATTGTATAGGTGCACTAGTTCGGCGAAGAGATGGTGAAACAAGTGGTATATGGATGGTAGATAAAGGTATTTGTAATCTAAAATTATAAAAAGAGCAAGGTAACTAATGATAAAAGTGAGCGTAAACGGTATTACAATGCTAGGAAACAAAGCCTAGGGTTCATAATTTCACTAGTGCAAGTCCTCTCAACAATAATAACATAATTGGATCACATAACTATCCCTCAACATGCAACAAAGAGTCACTCCAAAGTCACTAATAGCGGAGAACGAACGAAGAGATTATGGTAGGGTACGAAACCACCTCAAAGTTATTCTTTCCAATCAATCCGTTGGGCTATTCCTATTAGTGTCACAAACAGCCCTAGAGTTCGTACTAGAATAACACCTTAAGACACAAATCAACCAAAACCCTAATGTCACCTCCAGTATCCGTGGGTATGATTATACGATATGCGTCACACAATCTCAGATTCATCTATTCAACCAACACATAGAACCTCAAAGAGTGCCCCAAAGTTTCTACCAGAGAATCACGGCGAAAACGTGTGCCAACCCCTATGCATAGCTTCATGGGCGGAACCAGCAAGTTGATCACCAAAACATACATCAAGTGAATCACCTGGTATCCCATTGTCACCACAGATACGCACGGCAAGACATACATCAAGTGTTCTCAAATCTTTAAAGACTCAATCTGATAAGATAACTTCAAAGGGGAAACTCAATTCATTACAAGAGAGTAGAGGGGGAGGAGAAACATAAGATCCAACTATAATAGCAAAGCTAGCGATACATCAAGATCGTATCATGTCAAGAACACGAGAGAGAGAGAGAGATCAAACACATAGCTACTGGTACATACCCTCAGCCCCGAGGGAGAACTACTCCCTCCTCGTCATGGAGAGCACCGGGATGATGAAGATGGCCACCGGAGAAGGATAGCCCCCTCCGGCAGGGTGCCAGAACGGGTCTAGATTGGCTTTCGGTGGCTACGGAGGCTTCTGGCGGCGGAACTCCCAATCTATTGTGCTCACGGATGTTTTTAGGGTATATGGAGATATATAGGCGGAAGAAGTACGTCAGGGGGCCACGAGGGGCTCACGAGGGTGGAGGGCGCGCCCAGGGGGGTGGGCGCGCCCCCCTGCCTCGTGACCTCCTCGCAGACCCCTCCGACGTGCACTCCAGTCTTCTGGGCTTCTTTCCTTCCAAAAATGAGTTCCGTGAAGTTTCAGGTCAATTGGACTCCGTTTGATTTTCCTTTTCTTCGAAACCCTAAAACAGGGTAAAAACAGAAACTGGCACTGGGCTCTGGTTAATAGGTTAGTCCAAAAAAATGATATAAAAGTGTATAATAAAGCCCATAAACATTCAAAACAGTAGATAATATAGCATGGAGAAATCAAAATTTATAGATATGTTGGAGACGTATCAGCATCCCCAAGCTTAATTCCTGCTCGTCCTCGAGTTGGTAAACGACAAAAACAGAATTTTTGATGCGGAGTGCTACTTGGCATAATTTTAATGTAATTCTTCTTAATTGTGGTATGAATATTCAGATCCGAAAGATTCAAGACAAAAGTTTATATTGACATAGAAAATAATAATACTTCAAGCATACTAACAAAGCAATTATGTCTTCTCAAAATAACATGGCTAAAGAAAGTTATCCCTACAAAATCATATAGCCTGGCTATGCTCTATCTTGACCACACAATATATTTAAATCATGCACAACCCCGATGACAGGCCAAGCAATTGTTTCATACTGTTGATGTTTTCAGACTTTTTCGATCTTCATGTAATACATGAGCGTGAGCCATGGATATAGCACTATAGGTGGAATAGAGTGGTGGTTGTGGAGAAAACAAAAAGGGAGAAGATAGTCTCACATCAACTAGGCGTATCAACGGGCTATGGAGATGCCCATCAATAGATATCAATGTGAGTGAGTAGGGATTGCCATGCAACGGATGCACTAGAGCTATAAGTATATGAAAGCTCAACAAAAGAAACTAGTGGGTGTGTATCCAACTTGCTTGCTCACGAAGACCTAAGGCATTTTGAGGAAGCCCATCATTGGAATATACAAGCCAAGTTCTATAATGAAAGATTCCCACTAGTATATGAAAGTGACAACATAGGAGACTCTCTATCATGAAGATCATGGTGCTACTTTGAAGCACAAGTGTGGTAAAAGGATAGTAGCATTGCCCCTTCTCTCTTTTTCTCTCATTTTTTATTTTTGGGCCTTTTCTCTTCCTTTCTTTTTTCCGTCCGGAGTCTCATCCCGACTTGCGGGGGAATCATAGTCTCCATCATCCTTTCCTCACTGGGACAATGCTCTAATAATGATGATCATCACACTTTTATTTACTTATGACTCAAGAATTACAACTCGATACTTAGGACAAGATATGACTCTATATGGATGCCTCCGGCGGTGTACCAGGATGTGCAATGACTCATGAGTGACATGTATGAAAGAATTATGAACGGTGGCTTTGCCACAAATACGATGTCAACGACATGATCATGCAAAGCAATATGACAATGATGAAGCGTGTCATAATAAACGAAACGGTGGAAAATTGCATGGCAATATATCTCGGAATGGCTATGGAAATGCCATAATAGGTAGGTATGGTGGCTGTTTTGAGGAAGGTATATGGTGGGTTTATGGTACCAGCGAAAGTTGCGCGGTACTAGAGAGGCTAGCAATGGTGGAAGGGTGAGAGTGCGTATAATCCATGGAGTCAACATTAGTCATAAAGAACTCACATACTTATTGCAAAAATCTATTAGTTATCGAAACAAAGTACTACGCGCATGCTCCTAGAGGGATAGATTGGTAGGAAAAGACCATCGCTCGTCCCCGACCGCCACTCATAAGGAGGACAATCAATAAATACATCATGCTCCGACTTCATCACATAACGGTTCACTATATGTGCATGCTACGGGAATCACAAACTTTAACACAAGTATCTCTTAAATTCACAACTACTCAACTAGCATGACTCTAATATCACCATCTCCATATCACAAAACAATTATCAAGTATCAAGCTTCTCATAGTATTCAACACACTCATAAGAGAATTTTATTATTCTTCTTGTATACCTAGCATATTAGGATTATTTAAGCAAATTACCATGCTATTTAAGACTCTCAAAATAATCTAAGTGAAGCATGAGAGATCAATAGTTTCAATAAAACAAATCTACCACCGTGCTCTAAAAGATATAAGTGAAGCACTAGAGCAAATGACAAACTACTCCAAAAGATATAAGTGAAGATCAATGAGTAGTCGAATAATTTTGCAACTATGTGAAGACTCTCTCACATTTAATAATTTCAGATCTTGGTATTTTATTCAAACAGCAAGAAAAGCATAATGAAATAAAATGACACTCCAAGCAAAACACATATCATGTGGCAAATAAAAATATTGCTCCAAGTAAAGTTACCGATGAATGAAGACGAAAGAGGGGATGCCTTCCGGGGCATCCCCAAGCTTAGGCTTTTGGTTTTCCTTGAATATTACCTTGGGGTGCCTTGGGCATCACCAAGCTTAGGCTCTTTCCACTCATTATTCCATAGTCCATCAAATCTTTACCCAAAACATGAAAACTTCACAACACAAAACTTAACAGAAAACTCGTAAGCTCCGTTAGTATAAGAAAGTAAATCACCACTTCAAGGTACTGTAATGAAATCATTATTTATTTATATTGGTGTTAAACCTACTGTATTCCAACTTCTCTATGGTTTATAAACTATTTTACTAGCCATAGATTCATCAAAATAAGTAAACAACACATGAAAAACAGAATCTGTCAAAAACAGAACATCCTGTAGTAATCTGAATCAAACGTATACTTCTGGAACTCATAAAATTCTCAAATAAATTTCTGGACCTGGGGAATTGATATTTTAATCATCTGCAAAAAGAATTAACTAAATATCACTTTCCAATTAAAAATGACAGCAGTTCTCGTGAGCGCTAAAGTTTCTGTTTTTTACAGCAAGTTCAATCAAGACTTTCCCCAAGTCTTCCCAACGGTTCTACTTGGCACAAACACTAATTAAACACAAAAAACACAACAAAAACAGAGGCTAGATAATTTATTTATCACTAAACAGGAACAAAAATCAAGGAACAAAAATAAAATTGGGTTTCCTCCCAACAAGCGCTATCGTTTAACGCCCCTAGCTAGGCATGATGATTTCAATGATGCTCACATAAAAGATAAGAATTGTAACATAAAGGGAGCATCATGAATAATATGACTAACACATTTAAGTCTAACCCACTTCCTATGCATAGGGATTTTGTGAGCAAACAACTTGTGGGAACAAGAATCAACTTGCATAGGAAGGTAAAACAAGCATAACTTCAAAATTTCAAGCACATAGAGAGGAAACTTGATATTATTGCAATTCCTACAAGCATATGTTCCTCCCTCATAATAATTTTTAGTAGAATAATGAATGAATTAAACAATATAACCAGCACCTAAAGCATTATTTTCATGATCTACAAGCATAGAAATTTTATTACTCTCCACACAAGCAAAATTCTGCTCATGAATAATAGTGGGAGCAAACTCAACAAAGTAACTATCATGGGATTGAAAATTAAGATCAAGATGACAAGTTTCATGGTTACCATTGTTCTTTAAAGCATACATGTCATCACAATAATCATCATAGATAGGAGGCATGCTTTCATCATAATATATTTTCTCATCAAAACTTGGGGGACAAAAAATATCATCTTCATCAAACATAGCTTCCCCAAGCTTGTGGCTTTGCATATCATTAGCATCATGGATATTCAAGGAATTCATACTAACAACATTGCAATCATGCTCATCATTCAAAGATTTGGTGCCAAACATTTTATAGATTTCTTCTTCTAGCACTTGAGCACAATTATCCTTTCCATCACACTCACGAAAGATATTAAAAAGGTGAAGCGTATGAGACAAACTCAATTCCATTTTTTATAGTTTTCTTTTATAGACTAAACTAGTGATAAAATAAGAAACTAAAAGACTCGATTGCAAGATCTAAAGATATACCTTCAAGCACTCACCTCCCCGGCAACGGCGCCAGAAAAGAGCTTGATGTCTACTACACAACCTTCTTATTGTGGACGTTGTTGGGCCTCCAAGTGCAGAGGTTTGTAGGACAGTAGAAAATTTCGCTCAAGTGGATGACCTAAAGTTTATCAATCCATAGGAGGCGTAAGATGAATATGGTCTCTCTCAAGCAACCCTGCAACCAAATAACAAAGAGTCTCTTGTGTCCCCAACACACCCAATACAATGGTAAATTGTATAGGTGCACTAGTTCGGTGAAGAGATGGTGAAGCAAGTGGTATATGGATGGTAGATAAAGGTATTTGTAATCTGAAATTATAAAAACAGCAAGGTAACTAATGATAAAAGTGAGCATAAACGGTATTTCAATGCTAGGAAACAAGGCCTAGGGTTCATACTTTCACTAGTGCAAGTCCTCTCAACAATAATAACATAATTGGATCACATAACTATCCCTTAACATGCAACAAAGAGTCACTCCAAAGTCACTAATAGTGGAGAACGAACGAAGAGATTATGGTAGGTTATGAAACCACCTCAAAGTTATTCTTTCCAATCAATCCGTTGGGCTATTCCTATAAGTGTCACAAACAACCCTAGGGTTCGTACTAGAATAACACCTTAAGACACAAATCAACCAAAACCCTAATGTCACTTAGATACTCCAATGTCACCTCAAGTATCTGTGGGTATGATTATACGATATGCGTCACACAATCTCAGATTCATCTAGTCAACCAACACATAGAACCTCAAAGAGTGCCCCAAAGTTTCTACCGAAGAATCACGACGAAAACGTGTGCCAACCCCTATGCATAGGTTCATGGGCGGAACCCGCAAGTTGATCACCAAAACATACATCAAGTGAATCACGTGGTATCCCATTGTCACCACAGATACGCATGGCAATACATACATCAAGTGTTCTCAAATATTAAAGACTCAATCCGATAAGATAACTTCAAAGGGGAAACTCAATTCATTACAAGAGAGTAGAGGGGGAGGAGAAACATAAGATCCAACTATAATAGCAAAGCTCGCGATACATCAAGATCGTATCATCTCAAGAACACGAGAGAGAGAGAGAGATCAAACACATAGCTACTGGTACATACCCTCAGCCCCGAGGGAGAACTACTCCCTCCTCATCATGGAGAGCACCGGGATGATGAAGATGGCCACCGGAGAAGGATTGCCCCCTCCGGCAGGGTGCCGGAACGGGTCTAGATTGGTTTTCGGTGGCTATAGCGGCTTCTGGCGGCGGAACTCCCGATCTATTGTGCTCATGGATGTTTTTAGGGTATATGGAGATATATAGGCGGAAGAAGTACGTCAGGGGGGCCATGAGGGGCTCACGAGGGTGGAGGGCGCGCCGAGGGGGGTGGGCGCGCCCCGCTGCCTCGTGACCTCCTCGCAGACCCCCCCCCCCCCCCCCGACATGCACTCCAAGTCTTCTGGGCTTCTTTCCTTCCAAAAAAGAGTTCCGTGAAGTTTCAGGTCAATTGGACTCCGTTTGATTTTCCTTTTCTTCGAAACCCTAAAACAGGGTAGAAACAAAAACTGGCACTGGGCTTTGGGTTAATAGGTTAGTCCAAAAAAATGATATAAAAGTGTATAATAAAGCCCATAAACATTCAAAACAGTAGATAATATAGGATGAGCAATCAAAAATTATAGATACGTTGGAGACGTATCAAGTGCTAGAGTGGAAGAAGTCCTCTGCCCGGTGTGGTGCCGACGTGGCGTTGTCCTTGTTAAGGGTCCACTGCAAGGAAGTTCGTGAAGTCAAGCTGGCGGCGATCAAGGTCGCCAACACCAAAAGGCACAACTTCTAGTCCTTTATGGAGACTTTCATCCCTGCTGCCACTCGGATCGCAGATGGAATCGACTTGGATGAATTCGTCGAACCCGCCAGCCCTCCTCCTGCCGAGTGAACAAACTATGAGATTTAAACTTGTCTTAAATTTGCCTCGGAATGCTGAGTGGTTGCTGTAACCATTAAACTCCTTAGGGCTTGATGCTCGAATACTTTTGATTTGTCGGTTGGAACTTTAGGATTTATCCGAACTGCTTTTGAGTATGCTTGCGATTGCTTTTGGAATCTGCTCCCTATTTGGAATGACCTTCGTGTTTGAGATGCAACCTTGAAATGGAGACTTCAATCAAACTGCACTTTGTCGTCTTTGCGGACAAGGATAGAGCGCATGTTGTATCTGTGGCGTAGCATGAAGGAGAAGGTTGCAGTCAACCTGCGCCTCGTCGTCCTTGCGGACAAGGATGGAGCGTACGTTGTATTTGTGGCGTAGCTCGAAGAAGAAGGTTGCAGTCGACCTGTGCCTCGTCGTCCTTGCGGACAAGGATGGAGCGCACGTTGTATTTGTGGCGTAGCTCGGAGAAGAGGGCCGCGGTCGACCTGCACCTCATCGCCCTTGCGGGTAGGGATGGAGCGTACGTTGTACTTGTGGTGCAGCTCCTAGGAAAAGGATTGCGGTTGACTTGCACCTCGTCGTCCTTGCGGATGGAGATGGAGCGCACGTTGTTTTTGTGGCGTAGTTCGGAGAAGAAGGCCGTGGTCGATCTGCACCTCGTCGTCCTTGCGGGTAGGGATGGAGCATATGTTGTATTTGTGGCGCAGCTCCAAAGGAGAAGGTTGTAGTCGACCTGCACCTCGTCGTCCTTGCAGATGAGGGCAGATTTTAAATCTTAGGCGAGTACTGCACTGCAGCTAAGCCTCCAAGTGGGAGGATTGCTCACCACTCGGTAGAATTTACAAAATTAGGCAACTACTGCACCGCAGCTAAGCCGCCGAGTGGGAGGGTTGCCCACCACTCGGTAGGATTTTACAAACTTAGGCGAGTACTGGACTACAGCTAAGCCCCCAAGTGGGAGGATTGCTCACCACTCGGTAGGATTTTTTAAACTTAGGCGAGTACTGGACTGCAGCTAAGCCCCCGTGTCGGTGTCAAAACCGGCGGATCTCGGGTAGGGGGTCCCGAACTGTGCGTCTAGGCCGGATGGTACCAGGAGGCAAGGGACACGAAGTTTTACCCAGGTTCGGGCCCTCATGATGGAGGTAAAACCCTACGTCCTGCTTGATTAATATTGATGATATGGGTAGTACAAGAGTAGATCTACCACGAGATCGGAGAGGCTAAACCCTAGAAGCTAGCCTATGGTATGATTGTTGTTCTGTATGTTGTCCTACGGACTAAAAACCCTCCGGTTTATATAGACACCAGAGAGGGTTAGGGTTACACAAAGTCGGTTACAATGGTAGGAGATCTATATATCCGTATCGCCAAGCTTGCCTTCCACCCCAAGGAAAGTCCCTTCCAGACACGGGATGAAGTCTTCAATCTTGTATCTTCATAGTCCAGGAGTCCGGCTGAAGGTATAGTCCGGCCATCCGGACACCCCCTAATCCAGGACTCCCTCAGTAGCCCCTGAACACAAAGATAGTGTCCGGCGCAGATTGTCTTCGACATTGCAAGGCAGGTTCCTCCTCCAAGTACTTCATAGAAGATTTTGAACACAAAGATAGTGTCCGGCTCCCCACATATTGCCATAGAGAGAATAATATTTACACAAATCTAATCTATTGACGTATTCCGTAGTGTGACATCGCACCACGGCCAAGCCTTTATTCGAATCGTTTTATTGTCCCACCTCAGCGTGTCATGCGAGGCAGTTTCCTTGGCACGTCTCGTCGAAGCAGAGATCGTGTCCCCTTATTCCGGGATTCTCATCAATACGGGCGTGGGTAATCCAACCGTGCCATTGATTACGGCGCTTGGACATAGGCGAGTTTTACCAGGCTGGTGGGGACACGCAGTTGCGTCCACCCATATAAGGGGATAAGGATCCACCTTTTCACCTACGCCTTCTTCCTCCTTTTCCTATCCATTTTCGCGCACTCGAGCCCCAGCGCCCAAGTCCGCACTCCCCACCTCAACCTTCTCCAGCCATGTCCGGAGCGGGAGGCAAGTGGATGGTCTCCTCCATCACGGAGGGTGTCGGTGTCAAAACTGGCGGATCTCGGGTAGGGGGTCCCGAACTATGCGTCTAGGCCGGATGGTAACAAGAGGCAAGGGACACGAAGTTTTACCCAGGTTCGGGCCCTCTCGATGGAGGTAAAACCCTACGTCCTGCTTGATTAATATTGATGATATGGGTAGTACAAGAGTAGATCTACCACGAGATCGGAGAGGCTAAACCCTAGAAGCTAGCCTATGGTATGATTGTTGTTGTGAATGTTGTCCTACGGACTAAAACCCTCCGGTTTATATAGACACCGGAGAGGGTTAGGATTACACAAAGTCGGTTACAATGGTAGGAGATCTACATATCCGTATCGCCAAGCTTGCCTTCCATGCCAAGGAAAGTCCCTTCCGGACACGGGACGAAGTCTTCAATATTGTATCTTCATAGTCCAGGAGTCCGGCTGAAGGTCTAGTCCGCCTATCCGAACACCCCCTAATCCAGGACTTCCTCAGTAGCCCCTGAACCAGGCTTCAATGACGACGAGTCCGGCGCGCAGATTATCTTCGGCATTGCAAGGCGGGTTCCTCCTCCAAGTACTTCATAGAAGATTTTGAACACAAAGATAGTGTCCGGCTCTGCAAAATAAGTTTCCACACATTGCCATAGAGAGAATAATATTTACACAAATCTAATCTGCCGATGTACTCCATAGTGCGACATCGCACCACGGCCAAGCCTTTATCCGAATCGTTTTATTACCCCACCTCAGCGTGTTATGCGAGGCGGTTTCCTTGGCACGTCTTTGTTAAAGCAGAGATCGTGTCCCCTTATTCCGGGATTCTCATTAATACGAGCGTGGGTAACCCAACCGCTTCTAGGACTCCTAGACTATAGGCAAGTCCAAACGGCCACGGAGAGGACGCTTGATATTCACCCTCTTTATAAGGGGGCAAGGCTTTATTTTTTTCCCTCCCGTGCTCAATTGAATCCTTCCCCCACCTCGAGCTCAAACACCCGAAGTTCAGGTCAGGTGCTCCGAACCTTCAATCATGTCCGGATCTAGCCTTCAAGGCCGATGGATTCCTTCCTCCGTCACGGAAGAAGACATCAAAAAGTTGAGGGAGGCCAGATATATGACCGCCGAGATTCCGCATCGGTTGCTTGCCCGAGGGCAGGACGTCCCCTCCCCCGAACCCAACGAGATCGTCGTGTTCGTCTCCCACTTCCTCCGAGGTCTAGGCCTAGCTCTGGATCCTTTCGTCAGGGGTTTCACATTTTATTACGGGCTAGATTTCCATGACCTAGCTCCGAACTCCTTTCTTCGTATCACGACGTTTATTGTCGTGTGTGAGGCCTTCCTCCGGGTTACCCCTCACTTCGCCCTGTGGCTCAAGACCTTTGAAGTAAAGCCGAAGATGATCGAGGGGCAACATGCAGCGTGTGGAGGTGCCTCAATACGTAAGATGACGGGAGCTCCTTGGCCCAAAGGTTCCATTACAGAGGTTTCTAAATTGTGGCAACAGGAGTGGTTCTACATCACGGCTCCTAGAAGTGCCAAGTGGGCGGCCTCCCCTGTTTTCCGCTCGGGCCCTCCACCATAACTGATGTCGTGGATTAGCAGAGGTCTGAGCTGGGGTCCAGCCAAGGACGTGCCTTTACTGCAGAGCCGCATTCGAGATCTCTTCAACGGAGACTTTAATTTGGTTGCGGTAATTCAAGTTATGCTGGTTCGTCAAGTCCAGCCTTGCAAACGCCGGCCCCTTCGCTTGTGGGAGTTCAATCCCGAGGGACCGCGTGTCATTCAAAATTTCCTCGGCCTGATGCACGAGGAGATGTACAAGTCATTCTTCGGACCTCAGGTAGAGTGTCCGGAAATCACCGAGGACGTGGGCCTGAGTAGTAAACATGCCGCCGAACAGGTAAGGAATCATCCGGCCGAACATACTACCTCTCATTTGTTACGAAGTTATTTCTGAGAGTTCGCTTTTTGACCAGGACTAGATAACAAAGGCGAAGTTGATTTGGTGTTCGGCCCCCCTCCCTGAGGGTTTGGACAATCCGGTATTGGAAAAGATGCTCCAGGTCGCACCTTGCCCGGAGCCCTTGAAGGAAGATTCTGGGGAGGATAATACGGGCGGACGCGGGCCCCCAATGCTGCCCATTCTAACCGAGGGAGCAAGCGTCTCCATGAAGGAAGACGACCGGAGGAGGATAAGGGCCGCGCCCAGGGATTCGGAAGCCGAAGCTTCCAAACGGGAGAAGAAGTCTCCCACAGAGGGTCCTACCTTGGGGGGTGCTTTTGGCGCACTAAGTCCGCGGGGGGATCAATTCTCCAGCAAGTCGTAAGTGACCCGAAATACTGTAATAGCACAGGTATGCCATCTTTTTCTTTTGAGGAAATAACCACCGCATATATTTTGCAGTTCGGGCCTTAGCCCCTCTCAAATGAGCTCGTCTTCGGGGGATCTTCTTCCAGAGATGATGGAGAGCGAAACGCCTCCTTCAAACTCCTCCGCTCCGGAAGCGGGCGACCCCGAAGTGTCGTTGCGGAGGGCCTCTCCGAGTCCAGTGAGGCTAGAAGATAATCTTGACCCCCGAAGCTCCCAGTGTCCGGATCCCGAAGAGAGCAGACAAAAGAGTCCGGCACCGTCTAGTGTGCGATCGGATGTTCTGAGGGAGTTGGTGGGGCGAGCGGCCATCTCAAATGAACACCGTATGATGATGAATACGGTGATGGAGAGAATCTCGTCCGCCGAAAGCGGATTGCATAAAGCTTTTATGAGTCTACTGACAGGCTTTGAGGTACGTAAAATAATGTATGATAGTCCTGCACATGCTAGGTGTGCCCTGTGTAGATAGTAGCCCCCGAGACTCTGGTTTTCGTCGGAAATGACGAACAACAGAGGATCATATTCCCAGGTAATAACCATACTGCCTCTATGTGCAGGTGATGGAAGCTCCGGTGGCTAGCCGGACTAGCGAGTTTGCCCATATAAACCGGCAGTTGGATGCGGCAGACACCGGCATCGAGCTTGTTAACAAAAGGCTTGATGAGGCACAGGGTAAGTGTCATTGTCTGGTAAACGCCACATAGTAAGAGCAGCATGATGCCATTATCTTTAATATGCTGTGACTGCAGATGGAGCTGCCACTGTTGAAGCCTTGTGGGCAGAACTTGCCCGAGCCAAGTAACAAGCAAGGTTTGGTAATGCGGCTGCTTTGAAGGCGGCCGAAGAGTTGAAAGCCGAGAAGGCTGCGCATGGCGAGAGCCGAGATAAGGTGGCCAAGATGGCCATAGAATTAAAAGCCGCCGCCGACCGTTGCCGGGTTCTTGAAAAGGAAAACCTAGCGAAGGCATCGGACCTTGAGAAGGCCGCTGCAACGAGAAAAGACACCCGCTCTGCTATGAGGGCAAAGACGGAGGAGCAGCGGGAAGCCGGGGATATTGCAGCTGGGAAATTCTTTATGTTGCGGAGGAAGTTCGGAGATCCACGGTATGCCCCTCTGGATCGGCTGTGGAGTTCGGAGGATGTGTACATGGATTTGGCGGCGAGTGCTGCCGATGCGGCCAAGTACTTCCAGGGTCAGACGGACCGTGAAGTGGACTAGCTGTTTTGGACACAATTCCATTCTCCTGAGCGTCCACTTTCATTGACTGACCAATTAGCCGAATGGGCCAAACTGAATAGGTTGTCCGGACTCGCCATGAGGTCTGTTGTGGATCAGCTATGGCCGGAAAGGCCAAAACCGAACAACTATTTCAGCTTGGTGCAGCAGATCCTTGACGTGGTGCCGCGCATTAATGCGATGAAGAGGTCGGCGTGCATAGAGGGCTCACGGATGGCCTTTGCCCGTTTGAAAGCATACTGGGCGGAGATGGATGCTACCACTGTTGTAGCGCGGGATTCAGCCATAGGCCGAATGGCTGCTGAGCACTACTTTGAAGAAGTTCTAGAGGGTGCTCGTTTGATAGAGACCTAGTGCTCAAAAAATATTATGTTTGAGTGATATGTAATCTCATTGTAAGAGAAATGCTTTTATAAATTTTTATAAGGCTATTTTTATACTTTTGCCTGAAAGTAATATGATGCCTCCTGGGCGGCCATTTATGTATACATGTGTATAACCTGAAAGATTGCAGCCGTCGGCTTCAACCTCGCGCATATAATGCGGAGGTGCTCGCAGAAACACGCGTTCACACTTAACCCAACGTCTTGGTCCTATTAAGGAGGTGATAGCGGAGCGAGCGAGACAACCGTACTATAATGCTTTAGCACTCTCACTTAGCCATAGGAGTTTGATAGTGGGGCTACTAAATAGCCCCTGGTGGCTCCACACTCTCCCAATCCCAGGGTGCATACATGCCTGGCCGGAAAACGGCCCTTCGTTAAGGCGGAGGAATTCTAACATTCCAACAGGTCATCGAGTGGTTGACCAGTCTCACGCTATATCATGACAGTCAGTTTTCGGCTTTCTCTACTGAGGTGCTCGTCCGGATGAACCAGGGCACAATGGCAGTAGTTCTCCTGGTGCTACCTGAGCCAGTAAAGCGGAACGTAAGGCACCAAAACATAGGAGCTGGGCAAACCCAACATTTGACCAAAGACAATGATTCGGAGCTGATGCATATAAGGCCAAACTCGCGACGTCGAACACTCCCTAATGTATTCGGTCTTAGTGGTATAAACCGGGCCTAAATAATGGCCTTTGTAAGAAGCCCCTTGTGTCCAGGTACGTGCATTGTTCTGGCGTGGCCACATGCCAAGACGTCAGCATCCTTCTCAACGGTGGATATGTATCAACAAGAGACAGTAAAAAAGGTTTACGCAGGGTCTTGATCTAAAAAGAATCCTTGGAGTGGGTCCCTGCTACACGTCTGCGCCTGTGTCTCCGTTGTGCCGTATCCTGGACGGGTGTAGCACGATGATCGTCTGTAAAGAGAGGAATTTAGGTGAAAAAGTTGTCGTGCAAAATGATAGTTTTTAAAGAAACCATGTATAATTCAAGATGAGAAGAAATTGCCACTTGTCTGCGCGCGTTGAGCCCCTTGTATTGACAAATAGGGGTGTGACCATTTATTCGGTACAAGTAGCAGCGCCGGACTCGATTAGTTGTGTCTGAGATCTTGACGACCTATTGGATGCTTTCGCTGGTCCGGGCGCCTTTAGTGTGCGGCTGCCAAGGTAGCCTCACTCTCTTCGGCGCGCAGAGATCGCTTGATATTTCCGTGCACTGAAATGATGCCACGTCGACCGGGCATCTTGAGTGTGAGGGAGGCGTAGTGTGGTATTGCATTAAATCGAGCGAAAGCTTCGCGTCCGAGCAGTACTTGATAGCCACTTTGAAACGGAGCCATGTGGAAGGTTAGATGCTCGCGATGGAAGTTATCGGGGGAGCCGAATATAACTTGTAGTAGGAGGGAGCCTGTACAACGAGCCCCTGGGCCTGGCATTACTCCTTTAAAGGTAGTATTGCTATGGCAAATTTGTGTTGGGTCTAACCCCATCCCGCGGATTGTATCCTGATATATTAGGTTTAGGCTGCTGCCACCGTCCATCAAGACTCGTGTGAAGTGATATCCGCCAATTACTGGGTCTAATACCAGGGCAGCCCATCCTGCGTGTCGGATACTTGCTGAGTAATCGCGATGGTCGAAAGTGATCGGTTGAGACGACCAGTGGTAGGACTTCGCGGTGACAGGCACTTGGGTATATTTTCCTGGGAGTGCCGCATTGTTTTTTCCCTTGATCACGTGTAACACGTTTACTGTTTTGACTTCTGGTGGAAATTTCTTTTGTTCCCCTGTGTCTTGCTTGGGAGGCTCGTCCTCGTCTTCACTTGGTGTATCCTCCCCCTTGTGTATGGCGTTGAGCTTGCCGGACTACTTGAATACCCAGCATTCTTTGTGGGTATGATTAGCAGGTTTACCAGGGGTACTATGGATCTGACATACTTGGTCCAGAATTTTGTTGAGGCTGGACAGGTCATCCCTGGTACCTTTAGGGGGCGGCTTTTGACCTGGCCGAGAGCTTTTGAATCCGGCATTTACTACCGTGCCCTTCGTGATGTCTTCTTTATTCCGGCGTTTGTTATTGATGTTGCGCCGTGATTTCCCATTTCCATCTCTAACTTCAGATGTACTGGGGTCGCTGGTGCTGCATCTGGCTAGCCAGCTGTCCTCACCCGCGCAAAAGCGGGTCATTAGGTTTGTTAATGCGACCATCGTTCTCGGCTTATTTTGGCCGAGGTGTCTGGCGAGCCATTCGTCACGGACGCTATGCTTAAAAGCTGCCAAGGCTTCGGCGTCCAGACAGTCAACAATCTGGTTCTTTTTAGTAAGAAACCTATTCCAAAGCTTTCGGGCTGACTCTCCGGGCTGTTGAGTTATATGACTCAAATCGTCCGCATCCGGAGGCCAGACATAAGTCCCTTGAAAATTTGCCCGAAAGGCGTCTTCGAGCTCTTCCCAACTTCCAATGGAGCTTTCGGGGAGGCCTTTAAGCCAGTGATGAGCTGGCCCTTTGAGCTTGAGGGGTAAGTACTTGATGGCGTGGAGATCATCTCCTCGAGCCATATGGATATGAAGGATGTAGTCCTCAATCCAGACCCCAGGGTCTGTTGTTCCATCGTATGCCTCTACGTTTACGGGCTTGAATCCCTCTAGAAATTCATGGTCTAGCACCTCATCGGTGATACATAGGGGGTGTGCGGCACCCCTGTAGCTGGGTGTACCGCGTTGTTCAGATGTTTTTTGTGTTGCATTGTATGATGAGTAATCGCGATGCATAACATAAGCAGACACGAAAGAGTGCGACCTCTCTTGCGGACCCGTGTAGTCCTCGAGGTCATCTACTCGGTTGATGATGGTAGTGCAGTTTTCATGGCTGCCAGCGGCGGGGAAGAAGATCTGAGGCGGCGAAAGACAGTCTGGAGGCCGGATCCCTGCTGTGCTGGACCCTTCTGTCGTTGGAGCAGCTGAGCTGGGGTGGACGACGACGCAGCAGGAGCGGGACAAACCACACAAGGTTTTCTTTGACAACTATCTGTAAGAGAAGTAATTCTGTAAGGGCTCGTTTGAATTGGAGGATTCCAACAATGCAGGGATAGGAAATAGACAGGAATATGATAGGAATGCACGTGCAAAACAGAGAATTTAAAAACACAGGATTTCTGCCAATCCGGGCGCGTCGTAATTTCGGAATAGCAAGGCGCGGGTTGAGATGGAGGGAGTTGTTGAAGCACAACGAGACAAAGATATATCTTAAATATTTCGGGCTAACAAGGCGCGGGTTGAAATTTCTGGACAAGCCTAACGTGTACTGTACCAAATCATTGCGCACTACAAATGTCATTCAAAACTTTGAATTCATGTTATGTTCAATTAAAATATTTCACTACGTGTATAATGCATGCAACCTACTACTCAAATGAACGTTTTAGTGCATTCCAAACGTATATACTACCGCTTCAATATGAACTAAATTTGAATTCGTTTCTCTATTTGAATAAGATCTACAGTAATGATTGTTGTGAAGTCAAAGCATTTGAATTCGTTTCTCTGTTTTAATAAGATCTACAATCATCATTTTTGTCAAGTTAAACCATCGTTTGTGTATTATCTCCACAGCACACAACATGATTAGTCTCGAGTTACATATGAACTATGTGTACTATATGAACTCGAACTAGATTTTTTGAATCCACTTTATTTTGAGTTCAAATCACATTACATTTTCAGGTCTAGCTAGATCTTCATAATCTAAACCATGTCTCATATGTATAATGTGTTTATCACATTATGTATGGTGCCCCGCCCCCTACGCCTACAAGTATTTAGATGTGAGTTGCAAACACCACACATTACCACAAATTCAAATAAAATGTGAGAATGTTCGATATATTGTATTGTTTAGATTGTTCGATATTTAGTTGTAAGCTGCAAACGCCACACATTATCACAAATTCAAATAAAATGTGAGATTGTTTGATGTATAGTATGGTTTAGATTGTTCGGCATTTAGCTGTGAGTTGCAAACGCCATGTATCACATTATGGTATAACATGTGCACAGCACGTGTATCACCGCTATATTCATGCATGCAATGTTTAAAACACTATGATCTCCTATTCAAATATATGAATCCGCTTTCATATCAAATTATGATCTTTGTTAGTCTCTTACACCCACACAATCCTCTAACCTTTGTAGCTACCACTAACTTTCTCTCGTGCATGCACACGCCCTCCTCGCCCTCCCCCTCCCTTGGCATTCTATCCACCGGGCAGATTCATTTTTTTCTTTAGGTCGTTCTCCCAGAGTCTCCACAACTCCTTTCCGACACACACCGATCGATAAACCTCTCCAGCGATGCCTGCCTACAACATACAAACACACCTTCAATCTCCTCCTTTATGTGTCCTTGCCTCATGTCTCTCATACGGTCCGACACACGTGTAAACTCTCGCCCCTCTTTTCATCGCTCTCACAACTGCACACTCCTCCCCCTATCTAGCTAGTAGTTGGGCCTCTCCCACCACCTCCTAGCTCCATTCTCTCTGTCTATCCATCTCGCTGGGCCTTATTTGCCTCTAACAAATGGATGTACACCGACCGATCTCTTGCTATACATATAGCTAGCTAGGTCCTTATAACTCGTTTTTACCCACACGTCAATCGATCTACCTCATTAGTTGTGTCTCTCCCTTCCTCCAACAAACAACAATTGATCTACCGATCTAGTTAGGTTTGCTTACCAAACACATGGTTCCCCTTCATCATCCATGGACGCGTCCTGACAGATCTATCACTCACAGGCACACATAGAAACACATCCCCACTCCTATTGATGACATTGCAGTTCCACCCTTAGTTTGTCTAGTAGGCCTCTCCCACCATCTTCGAGAAGTAACTCCATCACCCATCCAACACTCTACCCCTCTCCCTCCCTCTCCCTCCCTCTCTCTCTCCTCTCTCCCTCTCCCATCATATTTCCCGTCCTTTAGTTATGTATGGATGTCGACCGATCTCCCTCAAGACATAGCTGAGGTCTCTCCTTCTAAACACATACACGAGTCGTTCTACCTCTATAGTTAGGTCTCTGCCTACCCCTCCCACCACCCCCTCCCCCCCACACACACACCGCTACATCAAGCGCTCTAGTCATGTCTCCCTGCCACACACAAACTTGACGTGTGCCCTCTAACATTCCGGTAGGCCAGCCGCCCTATATCTTTGAATTGTACACACACAATTTTGATGGCTCTCTTCATCGATCTCGCACCCACCCACTTGATCCTCTCTTCGACTCTATCAATAGCTACGACCCCTCCCTCTCTTCTCATGGATTGCCTGACCCTCTATGTATGATATGGATAGGCCTCCATTTCACACACATTGCATGCAAAATTTTGTTTGAGATGTCATCGACACATATTCCCACAAATAATTCACGAAATCAACCCCCACCCCAAAACAAAAAACACTCACAAATGCGGTTTGTATCTCTCACACACACCCACGTAGGTGGGGGACGTGCACGAAGAGAAGAGGTGCATGCACGGTGCACGTACTCCCGTCTCTTTCCCAACCACACCCGCGGGGGTACACGGTGGATCTCATTTCTGTACGAGAAAGGTAGCCCACGTGGTAATTTGGCACGTGTACTGGTTGTCCACTTGGTGGGGGGAGGATCGTCTACCACGGGTTAACAAACAAATTGTGACTTGACGTGTTATGTTAAAAAAGAGGCAAACCATGTGGGGCCTACCTTAGAGGCAAGGCTCTATACACTGGAGTACTTTTGATGTGTCCCGTCAACTCGAGAACAAGGAGAAGCTTGCTTAGTACGCCGTCTCCCCCGCCCATGGGCGCGGTGGCTCGCAGGATGAGGTGAAGCTTGCTTACTACGCCTTACGCCCGCTCCCTCGCCCATGCGCGCGGTGGCTCGCAGGACGAGGAAAAAAAATTACTACTCCCTCCGTTTACTCCTTGTCCCTACTACCTTGGTTATAGAGATTATATCATATTGTTTGGAATATATATGTCCTTTAGTAGATTTCAATATGAACTACTAGTACATACTCCAAACACTGATGTATATAGACGTATTTTAGAGTATAGATTCACTCATTTTGCTCCGTATGTAGCACTCTCCCTCGCCCCTCGACCCTCGCCCACGTGGTGGACGTGCAGCAATTCATTCGGTCTCATATAGCCAGAACGATATATACTGCACTACCATTATTGCTCGACTTCCTGAAGAGGCGAAGAGCCAATCGCAAGGCTAATATTTTGGAGATGCCAAGCGCAAGGTTATAGGAGAACGAGTAGTAGGTGCCGCGTCATTTATAAATAAAGTTTTTTTTCTTCAGTGGCACGTACGCAATATGATAGATTCATATGGAGAGAAAAGGAAACCGCTCCACTATACATAGTCAGGACGGGCCAGCCTACACGATTGCTTGCTGGGGTTGCTCTCTTCACACTCTCTCGCACAAATGACTGTGGCCACATCTCTAACATCCCGGCGGATCATGTCCGCTTGGGGAAGGGGTGGATGCTTAGTGTAGATGCGGTGGCCATCGCCGATGGCGAAAACCCACTATCGGCACGTCCCGATCAGGGGTTCCCGCCGTTCTCTCTCACGAAGCCAGTGAGGTTGCCTTCGTCCCTTGCTCACTGCCATGACGTGGGCAGTTGCCGCCTCCCGCCGCCCTCCTCAAGGTTGAGCTATGTCCCTCAGGTACAACTCCCTTTACAGCCGGCTTGCACCACTGCTCCAGCTTCCCACATCACTCCCTGTGGATATTTCTCTACTTGTTTGCATAGACCAATGAGCCGACAAATCACATAGACCCAGTAGTAAGTTGGACGGACGAAGCAACCATCACTCTTGCGCCAGTGAGAGGTCGCGTCCGCTCTGCCCGGGCATGAATGCGGCACCGATTCTTTGGAGCGGCACTGACCGTTTCGGGCGGGAAGCGCGCGCGGGCGATGGAGGGGCTTTGGGTGGGCCAGGCTGGTCAGGAGTGGGCGTGGCGGCTGTCCGCATGTCCCTACCGGATATGCCTGGAAATGAGAGGATGCACCGACTCTCGCGGCTAAAATCGTACACTACACAACATCTCTCTGTAGGAGTAGGTCAATCTGTCGCTCTCTCTAACACACACATGGTGTTAAACACACACACACACACACGCACCATGGTCCCGTTGCACCTTCTAACGTGACTTATTACACCTAGACGGAGGGAGTAGTAAGTATACGAGATACGGTGGCACACCGACTTAAGTCGAATACAAGTGCCCAAAATTTGTGTGCATGTTATAATAATGATTCACTTAAAATAGTATGTGAGCGAACAAAGGGATCAATTGGACAGTGTTCCCGAGCAGTAGCGAGATGTGTGAGGTAAGATATACCGCTGTCGCTTTTAATTTTTCTTATTAATTTGTTTGTTTCACCCTCTGACTGGTGGGACCCAACGTACTACGTGGAGAGAGGTAAGGTGACTAAGGCTGCATTATTTCTGCACCACTGTGGATAGTCTTACCACCAAAGCCACATGACACGATTATGATTGAAATCCCAATGACTCCCACACACACAAAAAAACACGGCATGCTTGTCACACGAATGCAGGAATGTATACAAGGTTATTTCCCTCTCATTGAACATAACGGGAGGGTTGTGTGATTGGTTAGCCTGTTCGCTCATCAAACTTGAGGTCTCGAGTTCGATAACTACACATGAGCATAATTTGTGCCAGGAGGATTCTTTGACTAGTCAAAATGTTTTCTAAGGTTTGCACGCTTCGCACTCTCTCGAGTATATATATACACGCTGGAGCCTCAGCGCTTGTAGTTGCTCTCTTCACACTCTCTCGCCCTCTCCCGCTGGAGCCTCAGTGCTTGTAGTTGCTCTCTTCACACCGCCCTCTCCAGATCTAAACAAGACTTCGTTGGCCTCTCTCCCCTCACTGCTTCTCAAAGAGTTGGCAGGATCCGTCCACCGGGAAGGGAAGGAGGCTTAACGCTGTCACCGTCGGCGAGGGACTACCGGCGCAGCTGTTCACTTTCCACCCAGCGGCAGCGCGGGAGGGCCTCCGACCCCTTCTTCTTCACCACCGTCCCGTCGCCCACCGAACCACGCCCCAAGAACCTTAAGGTATAATTTACTTACTCCACATGCATTGCTCTAGCTGCATGTATACCATGAATCTAGGACGTGGTTCAAAGAGGAAAGGAGTGGGGGAAAGTAGTGGGAAAAGTTGTATATAGCATGAATCTAGGACGTGGTTCAGAGAGGAAATGAAGGGGGAAAGTTGTATAGCATTAATCTAGGACGTGGTTCAAAGAGGAAAGGAATGGGGGAAAGTAGTGGGGAAAGTTGTATCGCATAAATCTAGGACGTGGTTCAAAGAGGAAAGGAAGGGCCGAAAGTACTAGTTCAAAAAGGAAAGGAAGGGACAAGGCTGTACAGTTTGAGCAGGACTAGATTTGCTGTGCTCACATAGGGAAAGGCGTCTAAAGATAACAAAACTGGGACCAACACAAATATGCTCCTTGGTTGTTTATTCTTTGTTGCAACAGACTGTGCATGACCACAATACATTGGTAGATGCACATGGTGCTAGTGCGTCCACTGTCCCGTGCAACTCATTAGCTGTTGTTAATATAAGGCCCTGTTTGGTGAAAAACTCCCTAGTCTCTACCTACTAGGTTCCAGGGACTAAACATGGACTGGAGGTTATTAAATGACATGCTAAAAGACCATGTTACCCCTAGTAATGAACTAATAGAGACAAGGTGCGATGCGTGGCAGGGGAAACTGTTGGAAAAAGTCCCAAAAAGACTCCCTCGGGGTCTTCTTTCTTTAGTCCCAAATGCCCACTTTTAGTCCCTAAAAGTCCCTCCTCTTTGGTTTAGATGGGATTGACACGGAGTTTTTTTAGTCCCTACACCAAAATGTCCCTGTAAACAAACACCCTCTAATAATGCCGCTGGAAAGTTGATGCAATGCCACAGTTAAAAGCAAATTACATGTTTAACAAATTTTATTGTTAATATAATCTCTATGTTAATATTAATCAATGCCACCATTTGAGAAATGCTACTGTCTTGCATTTCTCTCCCATTTAGATAAGGTAGATGCTTCTTTTTGTTGGCTTCTGTGTCATCCACCGTTATTGACCACTAATTGTTTCCTTTGCACCTCTGTGTAAACAGGGTTATCTGCTTCACCTCGTTGCCATTGTGACCTTTTGTTGCATTGCACAAAACACTTTTGTTTTAGGAGTGTTTTGTGCAGTTCAACCAAAATGTCACACCGACAACATTGCTTGATTGCTTGATCTTAGTGGAACTGCACAAGAGGAGATCTTACTTCCTATCCGTTAAGGCGAATTTGGTTTAGATCTTCTTCTTGTGAGTTGTTTGAATTCCGCATCATGAGAGGTCAGTACTAGCCTTCTTTCACATGATTCTGCAGTGTTTATTCATATGTTGTGCTACTTATACGATAATGTTGCTTGATTTTAGTGAACTGCACAAATGGAGACAAGACTTCCAATCTGTATGTGCACCGTAATATCCCATTGAGGTAAGATAAGGATATTTCACAACTGCTGGCCTGTATTTTGCCACTTTCATCAGAAAATTAAGTTTAGTACTATACTTGTGCTCCCTAATTGACATGCCAAATCTTACATTGAAGGCGAAGCTTGTTTGTTATTGAACCAAGTGATGAAGGGGAAGAACAAGGGGAAGAAAAACAAAAATCAACTCCCGATGTTGTAATGAAGCACTGGAACTGTGATGACACAAGTAATGATATAGTTTTGCATCTTAATTTATTGCTATGGCTGGAACGAGCAATTGTTTTGCCACTGATTTGATGCCACTCTTAATGTAATATGTAATTATCTCTACTTGTGCAAACAGGGATCTTCTTTGAAGATACCATATATTTTAGTGGAACTACACAAGAAGATGTTGGAACCATTAAACTAATCGAGGAGTATATAGTAAGCATGGCCACCACCGTAGATAGCAACAGATGGTTCCGGAGAATTGCTTCATCTGTATGCTCTACACAATAAGCCTCCTGACAAAGGTTGGTACTCGCCCACTGATTTCATCCATATGATTGAGCTTTGTCATCTCTATTGGTGTTGTGCTACTGTTTAGATACTGTCATGAAAAAGTGGTATTGTCCTTGAGAAGTGCTTCATCTGTGCTGTTTTAAATATTTCCTTTCCTTTTTTTCGAGCAAACAGTGATGCTAGCATTTAGTAGTCCTCTTGTCTTTGCACAACAGGATCATCTTCCTCTGAAGAAGAATATGGAGTACGTGAAGTGACTAGTTCCGATTATGCCAGGATGAAGAAGGCTTGTCTATCTTTTCATCAGAAGGAGGAGTTGATGGATGGTTACATTACTCCCCACAAGACCAAACTAACTTCAGCTCAGAAGGATTGACAAAATCTCCATTTTTTGCTATGATGCGCGAGTACAATGTTGTTCTAGGATTCTTTCTGGTGAGTTCCATTTTTCTAAAAGTGTGCTCTACATGGACCATGTATGTGCCTGTTGAAACTGTCAATTCATAGTATAGTTTGCTCTATACTAATCACTTTTTTGTATTTGTGCAAACAGGGGTGCTCAGCTTGATTTCAATGGGAACTGCACAAAATTTTCATGAATACATCGAATCATTCATTTCCACCACAAGAAAGGAGGTGCCGATAAGTTCAAGGCGTTGCAACATATAAGGGCGAAATCATACAAGCTACGTGCGAATTTGGTTGATTTTGGTGGAACTTCACAAAAAGAACAGCTGGTTTATTTAGCACGAGGTGCCATGTCAATGTCCGAACTGATGGCAAACCCTGCCCATTCCACAAACATAGGCATTTGATATTTTGGAGTGGGACAACCTTGTCAAATTTTGCTCATTGATTTTAGCAAGACATGCGTTTGATATTTTCGAATGGGACGCCCTTTGCTGTCAGCAGCGTCGATCAATTTTTTCTTTATTCTTTAGTTGTGAAGTAAATATTGCCTCTGACATGTGAGTCGCTGAGATGCATAATCATCGATTGTTTTGAATGTTCTCTATGAATTGCCAGGCCCATGTGTTTGATTGGAATGTACAGAAATGCTAAAAAGCTGGTCAAACTCTTTGTACTCCTTCTGTTCCTTTTTACTTCGCACGTTGTGAAAGTGCATACTTTTTTGTATAAGATTGGTCAAAGTAGAGATAGTTTGACTGCAGACAAAACTTGTATGCAGACTAGAAAGGACCGGAGGGAGTACATGTGAAACTGCTGCAAACGAGGTGATCACCCTCGGAATAATGCTAGTATGTATTGTTTTGCATGTTCATCCAATGCCAGTGATACAGGAATTCGAACTAATCGAAATAAATTCATTCACACTGTCGGCATTCTGGGAAGGGGGGTCCCCAGACTTGCCTGCCTGCGGCCTGCGGCGTGGCTCAAGTGGGGGCCTAGCGCGGCCCATCTTCATCAGCTCAAGCTCAAGACCCTCGTGAGGTACCGAGCCTCGCGGGGTGGACGACCAGAAGCTTCCTTAGAGGCAGCCTCAAGAGGCAGGCTCGCGAGGAGGCGGAGAGATCAAGGCGGGGATACCTCGCGAGGAACTCGTGATGCAAGCCATGACGATCGAGACCAGGCGGGCGCTGGCCTGCGCAGTGTCCTTGTTTCCCCTTTGGTGCAAAGGGGACAAGCAGAGGCCAAGGCATCGGGCAAAGGTTACCATTCCGGTGCAACAAGACCAAGACCAGTAGAGCGGCAGGACGGAGGTTAGCATGGAGCCCAAGACAGCGTCATCACCAGTACTTTTGGCAGCCGACGACCACCTTTGGTCAGGGTAACTTGTACAAGATGTTCCCCTTCAAAATGGCCAATTGTTGGCGCCCTTCCTGCTTGTTATTTGGGGAGAGGCCCAGGGCCTCTATAAATGGAGCTAGCCACCATAGATTAGGGGACGGCTAGAGGTCTAGTAGGACCCTAGCAGAGAGAGAGAGGCGACTGAACTCGCCCAAGAAGTTCATCGCACCAGCTCAAGAACACCTCTCGCGAGACTGTTCTTCCCTTGTACTAATCATCATCAGCCCCTGAGGCAATCCACCACACCACACACTAGAGTAGGGTATTACACCACGACGGTGGCCCGAACCAGTATAAACCTTGTGTCCCTTGTTTTGTTCGTTGTTTCCAGTTTAGATCACGCGAGGAGATTGGACGCAGATCGGTAGGGGAGAGATCTCCACGCGCACCCCAGTGTTCGAACCTTAAGGGTCTGCTGGAACCCGAAATCCGACATTTGGCGCGCCAGGTAGGGGTGCGCCGGAATCCCTCCTCCTCCGCATCGCGTTTCGTCGCCTCCCCGTTCAGATGTCAAGCGACCCGGCTGCCAACGCCGACCGCTGGGCAGCATGGCCCGCCCACGCCGTGTCACCGGCACAGGACGACCTCAACCTTGCGCCTCAGGCAGCCTGCGCCCCGCAGGGCGCTGCGGGGCGCGGGCGACGCGGCCAGATGCCGCCTGCCCTCACACCACGGCAGGTGCGGGCCGCAGCAAGGGCCTCAAACCACGCCGCGGCCATGGCGCCGTACACCCTACGGGAGCAAGAAAACTCCAGGGCCGCGCTCACGGTGGCCCGAGAGCTACTACGGTGTCGGCTGCTGGAGGGCGGCCGTGACGTATTGCTGGAGCGAGTCGCCGAGCTCCTGGACGCCGCCGCCTCAGGGACACCTCCTTTCTGCGTCCAGCTGCCACCCCAGACCCAAGGCGGGCCGTATGGCGGCGTCGTGCGTGCGCATGCAACTGCCGGCGGACTCGAGGGCCCATTCAACATCAACACCCCCGCCGGCACCGGGCGACAAGTCGCGCTGGCCTCTTCTCAGGCCAGCGAAGGGGTGCACGGCATGGCCTTCGGCTTCGGCGAACCGCCGCGCCATCATCCCCAAGACGGCGCTCCAAGCCAGGCTGCGTGGCATGCGGGGCGCTACAGCGAGGCGCATGGGGCAGTGGCCCCAGATGCTTATGTGCCCCGCATGGTGGATCATGGGTGCGCACTGGAAGAAGATCATGGCTCATTCCTCGGGCCCGGCTGGGGCAAGGAGACGCTAGGAGCTGAGCTCTTTCAGGAACCCCAGGAGAACCTCGACGACCGCACCATCGGCGGCAATTATCGGGTACCACTCATCCCTCAGGAGCAAGCTTATGCTAACCATGGGTCGCAGGAGATACAGGTCGCCGCAGTAGGTGGCTGCCCCAATTCTGCAGCCTCATACCCCTCAGGAGGAGGGCGCAGGGGGCTGCAGGAGAGGGGCCGAGATTCGGGTTCGACACCACGGCGGTCGGAGCAAGGCATTCTCAGGAGGTAGGCCCCCTATCGGGGAGGTGCCCCAAGGCCTGCCCCCGGCAGGGGACCCGTGGTCATCGGGGGAACCGCTGGCGACCACTTTGTCCCATTGGCGTTGTCCTGGTTTCCGGTCGCCGTCGCTGGCGGCAGAGTGAGGCGCAAGGCGGGGCCCTCGTCTGGCGATATGAAGCAAGGCTGGTACCTGTGAAGAAGGCCCAGTGCCTGTGAAGCTCGCCGCCCGTGACACTCTCACGTAATAATGAGTGGGGCTGTACACGCCCCGGAGTCTCCGGAGAGCCGCCCTTGGGCCTCGGGAGCTCCCGCCCATGCCCAGTGGCAGCACTTAGCTCCGCGCTGGTGAGAAGACGTCTGTCGGCGTTCTGGGAACGGGTGTCCCCAGACTTGCCTGCCTGCGGCCTGCGGCGTGGCTCAAAGGGGGCCCGGCACGGCCCATCTTCACCAACACAAGACTCAAGACCCTCGCGAGGGGCCAAGCCTCGCGGGGCGGACGACATGGAGCTTCCTCAGGCGTGGCCTCGTCAGGCTGGCTCACGAGGAGTCGGAGAAATCAAGGCGGGGTACCTCGCGAGGTGCCCGTGACGCAAGCCATGACGACTCAGGGCGCCGGGCGGGTGCCAGCCCGCGCAGCGTCCTCCTTTCCTCTTTGGTGCAAAGGGAGCAAGCGCAGCCGCGGAGTACCAAGGCATGAGGCAAAGGTTGCCATTTCGGTGCAACAAGACCAAGACCAGGAGGACTACGAGACGGAGGTCACCGTGGAGCCCAAGACGGCGTCATCACCAGAGCTTTGCACAGGCGAAGACTACTTTTGTCAAGATAGCTGACACTTGCTGTCCCCCTTCAAATTAGCCCGCCATTGTTGGCTCCCTTCCCGCTCAATATTTGGGAAGAGGACCAGGGCCTCTATAAATAGGACCAGCCGCCCACAGAGCAAGGGGTTGGAAAAAAGGAAGGGGAGGCTCGATAGAGAGGTTGGAAGCATAGAGAGAGAGAGAGAAAGGTGACTGAACTCCTCCCAGCAGTTCATCACCCCAGCCAAGAGCAGACCCTCGTGAGGCTGTTTTCCCTTGTATTGTTCATCATCATCAGCCCCAAGAGGCAATCCACCCACCACACACTGGAGTAGGGTATTACACCACAACGGTGGCCCGAACCAGTATAAACCTTGTGTCTCTTGTGCAGTTCTTTCAGTAGTCTAGATCCTTGCGAGACGGAGAGGTAGAAGACGTAATCTTCACGCGCACCCCAGAGTTCGAACCTTAAGGGTCTGCCGGAACCCGAAATCCGACATTTGGCGCGCTAGGTAGGGGTGCGCCGGAATTCGTCTTCCACCGCTCCGTTCTCCTCCGACCATCACGCTCATGTCTGACGCTCGACGAGCCCGCGCGGAGCGCCGGGCCGCCCCCGAGCTCGTCCGCGCCGCAGGGGGCTCTCCTGCGCCGTCCAATCGCACTACACCAACACCCTCGGTCGTCGCGGCCCTCCTGGGCGGCTCGCAGGCGCCGCCCACAAGTCACCACGTCAAGTCGTTCGTCCGCCGGGTCAGCGCCACTTCCACGCGGCAGGGGGCTCCCCTGGATCGGGCGGCGCCCGAGACCGGCCTGACCTTCAGCTCGGAGGACCACCCCTCCAACTCAGCCTGCTCGAGCGCGCTCCCCATGCTGTGCACCCCCACCATCTGCCAGGTGGCCATCACCAGAACCCTCATTGACGGCGGCGCGGGCCTCAGCGTGCTCTCGGTCGAGGCCTTCAACCTCCTCCGCATACCCCTGGAACGGCTGCAACCCAGCCGGCCCTTCTCGGGCGTTGGGGGAAAGTCGTCCAGTTCCTTGGGGCAGATCCGGCTCCCAGTGACCTTCCGCAGCTACGACAACTTCCGCACGGAGCTGGTTGACTTCGACATCGCCCCCATCGGCCTCTTCTACAACGCCATCCTCGGCTACCCACCGCTGGCCCAATTCATGGCCGCGACGCACCCGGCGTACAACCTCATGAAGATGCCCGGGAGCAGCGGTGTCCTCACTGTGCACGGAGACACCGGGGACGCGCTGCGGGCGCTCAAGCTCGCCTTCAAGACGGCGGTGTCTGCACAGCCCGCCGACTTGGAGACCCCCGGGCCCAAGGGGCTGCACCCGCCAAGAAGAAGCAGTTGTTCACCGAAGACAAGGCAGAAACCAAGCAGATACCCGTCGATGAGGACGGATCCACCGACGCCACTTTCACCATAGGAGCCCACCTCAAACCCAAGCAGGAGGAGGCCCTGGTCGGGTTCCTGCGCGCAAATAAGAAGGTATTCTCTTGGGAGCCGGACCAATTGGCAGGGATCCCCAGGAGTGTAATCGAGCATCACCTCAACGTGTGCCCCAACATGCGCCCTGTGAAGTAGAAGGCCAGGCGGCAGTCCACAGAAAAGCAGGCCTTCATCGTCCAAGAGACCCGCAAATTAGAAGCCGCTGGGGTCATCCGCGAGGTCCGATACCGAGATTGGTTGGCCAACCCTATCGTTGTGCCAAAGAAGGGAGGGAAGGAGCGTATGTGTGTCGACTTCACCAACCTCAACAAAGCATGCCCGCAAGATCCGTTCCCGCTCCCCCGCATCAACCAGATCGTCGATTCCACTGCGGAATGCGACCTGTTATGCTTCCTGGATGCCTTCTCCGGGTATCACCAGATCAAGATGGCAGTAGAAGACGTCGAGAAGACAGCCTTCCTAACCCCGTGTGGGGTATACTGCTACACGTGCATGCCATTCGGGCTGCGTAACGCAGGGGCGACCTTTCAGCGGCTGATGCACATCACCTTGGGCCCGCAGCTCGGGAAGAATGTTGAAGCTTACGTCGATGACATTGTGGTAAAGTCTCGGGAGGCCGGGACCTTGATACAGGACTTGGAGGAAACCTTCGCGAGCCTCAACGCAGTGAACCTACGGCTCAACCCAGAGAAGTGTGTGTTCGGAGTCCCCTCGGGCAAGCTCTTGGGTTTCCTCATGTCCCACCGAGGCATCGAGGCTAACCCAGAGAAGGTCAAGGCGGTGGAAGACATGAGCCCGCCAAAGACTCTCAGAGAAATGCAGAAGCTCATTGGGCGCGTAACCGCGCTATGGCGCTTCATCTCCAAGTTGGGAGAACGAGCCCTGCCCTTCTTCCAGCTAATGAAGAAAAAGGGGCCCTTCGAGTGGACTGAAGAGGCCGACAAGGCGTTCCAGGATCTCAAGAGATACCTGACCAGCCCACCGGTCATGGTGGCTCCGCACCCTCAGGAGCCCCTGGTGCTTTACCTCACCGCCACTCCCTACTCCGCCAGCGCAGCCTTGGTGGCAGTCAGAGAGGAGCGCCGAATCAAAACCACGGCAACAGCCCGGGACAAGGCAGAGCAGAGACAAGGAAGGCCAACAGAAACCGCCACCGTGGCTGAGGAGGATCAGCCGCCGCAGAGGGGCGCACCAGAGGCGGAAGAGGCCCCTCTTCCAGATGGCCAGTCTCAGGAGGCCTCATTGCCTCAAGAGGCGCCACGGTCTCCGGAAGGAGCCACCAGCACTGACGCACTCTGCCTCGTTGAGCACCCAGTGTACTTCGTCAGCACAGTGCTGCGGGATGCAAGAGCACGGTACCCCATGCCTCAGAAACTCCTCTTCGCGCTACCGGTGGCTTCGCGCAAGCTGCGGCACTATTTTTAGGGTCACCCCATCAAGGTCGTCTCGTCATACCCCCTGGAGAGAGTGCTCAGGAGCCCTAATTCAGCTGGAAGGGTCGTTGAGTGGAACATAGCACTGCAAGCGTTTCAGCTCGAATTCAGCACAACCAGGGTCATCAAGGGGGCAGCGTTGGCAGATTTTGTGGCAGAGTGGACGGAGGCGCCAAGCCTCAAGGCCGATGAGGATCGGTCCCTATCCCCGGGAAGCGAGGCGCCAGAAGGCTGGGTCATGTACTTCGATTGGGCATTCTCCAGGCATGGCGCTGGAGCTGGGGCGGTGCTTATATCGCCCACACAGGACAAGCTCTATTACGCCGTGCAACTCTGCTTCCAGCAAGGCGAAAAGGTCTCCAACAACATAGCGGAGTATGAAGGTTTAATAGCGGGCTTGAAGGCCGCGGCCGCCCTGGGAGTGAAATGCCTCACCATCAAGGGCGATTCACAGCTCCTTGTCACTTTCTCCAACAAGGTGTACGAGCCGAAGGATGAGCACATGGAAGCCTATCTTGCGGAAGTCCGCAGGATGGAGAAGCAATTCTGGGGGTTGGAGTTGCAGCACGTGCCCCGTGGCACCAATCAGGAGGCCGACGACATCGCCAAACGTGCGTCCAGATGGTTACCCCAGGAGCCTGGCGTTTTCAAGGAGCGGCTCTTCAAGCCCTCAGCTCTGCCGTTGTTATCAAACACGGCTCAGCCCTGGGAGGAGCTCCCCCAACCACCTGTCTCGGGAGCTCCGACCTGTGGCCCGGCCTCAGGGGCGCGCCTGCTCCTGACGATGGAGCCTCAAGAGGGATGTTGGATCACGGAGCTCCGGAGCTACTTAATGCAAGGGACCTTGCCGGAGAAGGAGGAGGAAGCGGAGCGAGTGGCACGCCAGGCCACGGCATACTGCATCAAAGACGGAGAGCTCTACCGGAAGCGACCAAATGGTGTATCCCTGCGCTGCATCTCCAGGGAGCAAGGGAAGGAGCTACTGGAAGATATACACGGCGGGGACTGCGGACATCATTCATCATCATGGACCCTCATCGGCAAGGTGTTCCGCAGTGGGTTTTATTGGCCCACCGCGCTCAACGACGCCGTGGGACTAGTGAAAGCTTGTGAAGCCTGCCAGTTCCACGCCAAGCAGATCCACCAGCCAGCAGGAGGCTTGCAGACTATCCCCCTTTCGTGGCCATTAGCAGTCTGGGGGCTGGACATCTTGGGCCCGTTTCCTCGGGCGCCAGGGGGCTACCGCTACCTCTACGTCGCCGTGGATAAATTCACCAAGTGGGCTGAAGTAGAGGCTGTTCGCACCATTCCCGCGGGTTCCGCGATCAAGTTCATCAAGGGCATCGTGAGCCGGTTCGGGGTGCCGAATCGCATCATCACGGACAATGGTTCGCAGTTCACCAGTAACCTCTTCAAAACATACTGTGCTAACCTTGGAACGCAGATATGCTATGCCTCAGTGGCGCACCCCCGAAGCAACGGCCAGGCTGAGCAAGCCAATGCGGAGGTCCTGAGGGGCCTGAAGACCAGGACGTTCAAGAAGAAGCTGGAGGCCTGTGGCAGAGGTTGGTACGACGAGCTTCAGTCCGTGCTATGGTCCATCCGCACCACCGCGACCAAACCGACTGGAGAGACCCCGTTCTTCCTGGTCTACGGAGCGGAAGCGGTCCTCCCTCACGAGGTCAGACGTTGCTCCGCGTGGGTCCTGGCGTTCGACGAGGAGCAGCAGGACGCCATGCGGGGGATGGACCTCGTGCTGGGGGAGGAACATCGCCGAGAAGCCGCGCTGCGAGCGGCGAGGTACCAGCAAGCGCTGCGGCGATATCACTGCCGCAACATCCGTCACAGGACTCTCGAGGTAGGAGACCTCGTGCTCAGGCGGGTTCTCTCCAGGGAGGGACTGCACAAGCTCTCTCCCATGTGGGAGGGCCCGTTCAAGGTTGTTTATGTTTCCAGGCCCGGCTCCGCGCGCTTGGAGACTCAGGAGGGAGTGCCGGTCCAGAATGCATGGAACATCCAGCACCTCCGGAGGTTCTACCCTTGAAAAGGCCCAGAGCCTGTGAAGCAAGGCGAGTGCCTGTGAAGCTATCGCGTTTTGGAAAAGGCCCAGAGCCTGTGAAGAAGGCGAACGCCTGTGAAGATCATCCTCTTTGGAAAAGGCCCAGAGCCTGTGAAGAAGGCGAACGCCTGTGAAGATCATCCTCTTTGGAGAAGGCCCAGAGCCTGTGAAGAAGGCGAACGCCTGTGAAGATCATCCTTTTTGGAAAAGGCCTGGAGCCTGTGAAGCTCGTTTCCCCTAAGAAGAAAGGCCCGGAGCCTGTGAAGAAGGCGAATGCCTGTGAAGCTCGTTTCCCCTAAGAAGAAAGGCCCGGAGCCTGTGAAGAAGGCCAACGCCTGTGAAGCTCGCCGCCCGTGACACTCTCATGTAATAATGAGTGGGGCTGTACACGCCCCGGAGTCTCAGGAGCGCTGGCCTCAGGCCCTGGGGCTTCCTCCCATGCCCAGTGGCAGCACTTAGCTCCGCGCTGGTGAGAAGACGTCGAAGACTAGATTAGGTGCCGGACGCGGCTTTTTCATTTGCTTTCCGCAGTTGGCTTGTTTGTTTGCATTTGAAGTTTTATTGAAGTTGTTGCCATCTTTGGCTCAAGATTCTTTGGCTTTTCACTCTCCTGCCTCGATTTCTTTTGCGCAAGGCCTCGCGAAGGGGGGGGGGGCAGTTGAGCGCCCTCGCGAGCGCTCCTATCCTAGTCATTCAAAGAGTTCACGACCTGGGCCCCTTACAGGAGCACCCCTCCAGTCCATGCCCCACGGGCACCATGACACAAACAAAGGGCCTGGGTCGGTCGCCCCCCTCACGGCTGGGGTCGGGAACTATCCACGCTCGGGCACATAGCCGGAAGGAACGGTAACGAAAGCAAAACAATGATTAACAGCGATAACCCAAACACGCCCCCGCGAGGCTCCGCACTATTGTCTTTGTTATGCAGGAAAAAGGGAAAAGGAAGAACAAATCCGGCGCGGCTCGCCTCACACCGGCCCACGGGGAAGGCCCGAGCTGCCTCTGGAGCTCAGGCGGACTCCCTCTCACGCTTCACCAGGGCGCGGCGGCGTGCGGACACGTTGCCACCCCCCAAGCAAACACGACGGCGTGGAGGCTGATCGCTGCAACCGCTAGAGGAGTCGCCACTTAAAGAAGAACCGGAGAAGCTTGAGGAACCCCGAACGCCGCCAGCCGCGCAAGCGCTGCTCCCTCCATCATCGCCGGAGCTGGGTTCCCAACCGCGGTCGTCACCCTCGGGGCAACACCCTGCGCGGCGACCATCTTCCCCGAACACCCTGACATAGAGGGTGGCGTCGCCGTCGAACTTGAAGTGTAGGGTGCACCGACGGCTCAGGCCATGCGCACGGGCGAATGTCTGCCAACCTCGGGCCAGGGACAGGCTCCCGGCCGCGGAGACCTCCAGGGAGACCCATGAGGCCCGGCTGCAGCAGCTGTCGGCCTGGAGCCAGAGGCCGCCCGGGGCGCCGGCCGGGAGCTCGCCAAGGAGGAAGCGAGGAAGCGGAAGCCGGGTGTTAGTCGGCTCCGCCGACCACACGACGAACTCCGGCAGCGCTTCAGCAACACGAACGCGCGGCCTGGGGGGACGCGCAGCCGGAGCGCACCACCCGGCCGCAGCAATCCGCCCGTCGCCGTGCCGAAGATTGCCTCCACGGCCGCGGGGAGCCACCGTGGTGGCCACAAGATGCTTGTGAGGGCGCCCTCGGCCGCACTTGGGTGGGGGAGAGGCGGGCTCAACCCGGCAAGCCTTACCCTTCACGGCGGCCGGGAACCTCCTCGACGGGGCCATGAAGAAAAAGGAGAAGCAAGGGGGGATGAACTGAAAGGGTGCGCGCCGGCCCGTACTTATGGCTGGCGATGGCCAACCAACGGCCCCCATGAACGCAGGTAATTATGACCCGCTTTGCATTTAGGGACTTGTCCAATCCGTGCAGTTGCCGAGGCGCCATGGGGAAGTGGAGACACCCACGTCCAATCAACCGCCACGCGGCGCCCAAGGCCGCAGGCTGTTAGGGCCCGCGGCGCTTCGCCCTTGCCCTTTCGCCTCTCAGCACGGCCAAGTCCAGACGCGCCTTGGGCCCGGGGGCTACTGTCGGTGTTCTGGGAACGGGGGTCCCCAGACTTGCCTGCCTGCGGCGTGGCTCAAAGGGGGCCTGGCACGGCCCATCTTCACCAACACAAGACTCAAGACCCTCGCGAGGGGCCAAGCCTCGCGGGGCGGACGACATGGAGCTTCCTCAGGCGCGGCCTCGTCAGGCTGGCTCACGAGGATGCGGTGAAATCAAGGCGGGGTGCCTCGGGAGGTGCCTGTGACGCAAGCCATGACGACTCAGGGCGCCAGGCGGGTGCCAGCCCGCGCAGCGTCCTCCTTTCCTCTTTGGTGCAAAGGGAGCAAGCGCAGCCGCGGAGTACCGGACGCGGGCTTTTGCTTTTGCCTTTCCTTGTTGACAAGTTCTTTGATTTGGATTTAAGTTGGATTTGAGCTCGATGCTTGCGTGTGTTTGGGGGAAGGGGTGTTTAGTCTCGTTCGAGCAATATCTCGCGTTCTGGTTTTGGCTTTGCGTCCAATGTTAACATCGGCTGCCCCCCCCCCTCGCGAGCCCCTCGCGAGCCGGGCCGGGCCAGGCACGTTTACGACCAGGACCGCTGTTACCGCACCCTTTCCGGAGGTTTTCGTCGCGGAATCTACAAGTTAATCAGAAGACACCCGAGGTGAAACGGCCCCCGTAGGCCCGCTCGGGACTCATCGGGGTCGGAAGGTACGCAAGTCAGCTGACCCATTGCCGGGCCAGCAGCTAAGTTCACACGCAACATTATGCTTACCAGGGTACTAATTGCAAATCCTTTACATGAGGGGCTTCCCCTCCCAGCATGCTCTCACATCCTTCAGGGCCAAGCCCGAACCTTCTTCATGCAGGTTAAACAGCAGTGACATGCAGTCAGTCGGACATATCACTCACCGCGTCTTCTTGGGCATCCTCGGAGGCATCACTGGCGTCGTTAACATTGCTGCCGCCGCCCCCAGCACCTCCATCAGCGCCAGGATCGTCCACAACGCCGCCTTCATTGGCGCCCACGACCATGCCGTCGTCATCAGACGCAAAGGCCATGACGAGGGCGTCCACGTTGTCCTCCACCCACCACGACAGGTCGCCCCGGATGGCAATGGGCACGGGTGTGATGGTAGCGTCGAAGTCGAAGTGGGGGTCCCTGTCCTGCAGATGGCTGAAGACGTGGGAGAAGGCAAGCCCGAGCAAGGCTCGGCTCCGCTCTTCGACAAGCCAACGGGACCTCTCGGATCGGTTCTCCAGAAGCGTCACCACATCGGTGAAGAATTGGAGGTTGCCGGCGTAGTTGACCTCGTGCGGCTCCTTGGCGGCAGCCTCGCAGATATAGCCCAAAGCTGTGTTGGCCCTCTCTCTGAGCGTTTGAAGCATGGGTGCATGCACATGCTCCAGAACCCGCCGCCGATGGATCTCGTCCTCATTCCGCTGCGCAACAGCCTCGGCGTCATCGACCCTCTGTTGGAGAAGAAGTTGCTCGGCCCAGGAAGAGGATAGCTCCGCTACGCCGCGCTGAGGGCAGCTGCGGAGGAGTTCGCACGCCGCGTCGCTTCGGTCAGTTTGGCCCTGAGGGCTGCAGTCCTGCCCTCAACCTCGGCGTTGATCAGCCCCAACCTCGTCTCGTATTCATGCTCGAAGGCCGAGCGAGCTTCTGCCGCGCGGCGATCAACTTCTTCCTGGGCCCGGGCTTCGCGCGCGGCAACGTCATCCGCCACCCGGGCCACCAGGCGCTCCCTCGTCTCCAACCGTTCAAGGTCAAGGCTATGCTCGGCGGCCTCCAGCGTCAGCGCCTCCTCGCGCTTCAGAAGCTCTGCCCGGTCAACAGAAGCCACCCCCATCGACTCGAGGGCCACCTGGCGCAGCTCCACTTGCTGATCCAGGGAGTTGCTCCAAGCTTGGAGCTCCCGTTCACGCTCCTCCGCATCCTTGCACCGTCGGTCTGCCTCCCGATCCTCCTCAACGGCCTGGGAGCAGGCCTCCCGCGAAGCTGCCAGCGACACTTCAACCTTCGCGTTTTCGAGATCACACTGGTGACGCGCGAGGGCGATGGCTACCTTTAGTTTGCGCCTCTCCTCAGCAAGGTGCAAGCCTTCGGCCTCGAGGCGCGCATCTTCGTCAGCAAGCTCTGCCCCGATCCGGCTCACCGCATCCGCCGCCCTCCGGAGGAACTCTTCATGAAGGGCGCGTTGCTCCCGGACACGCCTGAGCACGTCATACACATCACCCTCTTCCACCGGAGCATGCGGAGGGCCCCGAGGCGGCAAGCCCCCTCCCGGCGCGGAGCCGGGGGCTGGCGCCCTAGCCATCGCCGAACGGACCTCTCCGGGAATCCGGCCTGGCATCGGTCCACCCACGGAGGAGGATCCAAAGACAGACTTCAGCCCTTCACCATCTATGATCGGAGGAGGAACGCAGGGCAAGCCAGATGTGCCCTAGAAGGACTCATGCAGAAAGGACAGTGGGCGCGCAGGCTCGAGGTGCCCTATGGAACGGACCACTCCACCGACTTGTCTGGCAGCAGGGGTACCGCTCAAGCTCGGCGAGCCCAGGGCCAGCGGAGAAGGCGAAGCTTGGGGGGATGGCCCCCGGGCTGCCTCAGCGGGTTCCGCAGGGCAGGGCCTGAAAGGGCCACAACCAGTTGCAGGGATAGCAAAGTAAACAAGCAAGGAAAGAAGAAGACTTACCCGTCCATGGAAAGGTACTTCCTGCGCTTCAACAAGCGGCAAGGGCGGTCGTCGCCACCCAAGGCCTCCTTCGTCTTGCGGAGGGCCTCGAAGTCTAAGTGGAACTGAGCTAAGCGCCCGGCGCAGGGGTCAGCCCCGGGTGCGGAAGAAGCGTCAAGATGATCAGCGCTGGAGGAGTCAGCCTGGGGGGCACCGTCAGGCGTCGCCTCGCGAGGAACGACTGGGGGCTCAGGAGCCCCGGCCTCAGGAACCATAGGCCGCAACTCCGCACCTGCCATCGCTCCAGGGCGGGCCTCGGGAGGCGCCGCCTTCGAGGCTTCTCGCAGCATCGACACCTCGACATCGGGCGCCTCAACTCTCGCTGGTTCTCGTCTCCCCGCCCGGTCGCCCGAGGAAGGACTGCTACGGGCGACAGGAGAAGAAACCACGGCGGTTGGGTTCTCGCGGGGCCCCGTGACGCCAGCCGGGCGCAGTCCCCACTCGTCAAAGCCGGGCATATGCCTCACAAAATCGGCCCTGCCGGAGCAAAGATACAAGAGGACACCATTACTCCGAAGGCTACCTGGGGAAGGATCGCCAGTCAAGAACCTGAGCACCGTCTGCAGCACTTCAGGCGCCAAGTCCTCCTCCTGAAGCCGCATACGGTCTCTATGCCCCGCAAAGTCCCACATCCGGCGAGAGTGGCGCTGAAGAGGAGCAATGTGACATTGGAGGAACTCCTTCACCACCTTGGGTGCAGTCACATTGAGCGCCCTCAAACTTTGGAAGCGGCGCCAGACGAAGGCGAGCCAGGGGATCGCGAGCACCTCATGGTCCCAACCCGTGTGAGGAACAGCAGGAGAGGTCGGGTGCGAGAGCAGAGGGTTGGGCACTCCAACATGCACGTACATCCACCGCTCTCTGAACCCGGCCTCAGAAGGAGGAAGGCCGAAGTCGATCCCTGAAGCGGCCATCTCTGGCACGGCGAAGAAGCTCACGCACCCTGAGCACTGAGTGGGGTCGCTCAGGCGCAAGGAAAAGAAGTGGCGCAGCAGGGCAACAGAGGGAGGAACGCCTATCATCGCCTCGCAAACAAAAGCAAAGACAGCCAGAAGGGTAATGGACTCCGGCCCGAGGTGCATCATACGGATCTGATAATGGGAGAGCACCATGTTGAAGAAGGCGGAGAAGGGGGGAACCAGACCCGCCCATAGGGCATCAGCAAAGAATCGGACCTCCGTGACGATCCTATCAAGGGAGGCATGGGACGCAGGCCAGGCCGTGGTCCTGTCGCACTCGTTGAAGATAGTTGCAAGGGCGGAGCGAACCTTGTCCAAAGCTTCTGGATTGAGTATGATCGTCCAGGCGATGGCGGGGGTCGCCGCTGGAGGTGTGCGGGGCGAAGGCGCGGGCTTCTTTCCCCTTCCTTTCTTCTTCGGTGCCATGGCGGTGAAGAGGAGGAAGAACTCGAGCCAGATTGGCGGCGGAGGCTGGAGCTCAAAGAAGAACGAAAGGTAGGAGGCGGGCGAGCAGCGGAAAGGAGGAACAACTATGTGCAACTACGGGTCCGCTTAGCCGGGCGCGTAACAAGGCGTCGTGGGGAAGCGCAGACGCCCACGTCCAGTCAATCGCCACGCGGAGCCCGAGGCCGTAGGCTGTTGGGGCCCGCGGCGCTTCGCGCTTGCCCCTTTGCTTCCCTGCTAGGCCAAGCCCGGGCGCGCCTTGGGCCCGGGGGCTACTGTCGGCGTTCTGGGAACGGGGGTCCCCAGACTTGCCTGCCTGCGGCCTGCAGCGTGGCTCAAGTGGGGGCCCAGCACGGCGCATCTTCATCATCTCAAGCTCAAGACCCTCGCGAGGGGCCGAGCCTCGCGGGGTGGACGACCGGAAGCTTCCTCAGTGGCAGCCTCATTAGGAAGGCTCGCGAGGAGGCGGAGAGATCAAGGCGGGGATACCTCGCAAGGAACCTGTGACGCAAGCCATGACGAACGAGACCAGGCGGGCGCCGGCCTGCGCGGTGTCCTTGTTTCCCCTTTGGTGCAAAGGGGACAAGCACAGGCCAAGGCATCGGACAAAGGTTACCATTCCAGTGCAACGATACCAAGACCAGCAGAGCAGCAGGACGGAGGTCACCGTGGAGCCCAAGACGGTGTCATCACTAGTACTTTTGGCAGCCGAAGACCACCTTATGTCAGGGTAACTTGTACTAGATGTTCCCCTTCAAAATGGCCAATTTTTGGCGCCCTTCCCGCTTGTTATTTGGGGAGAAGCCCAGGGCCTCTATAAATGGAGCTAGCCACCATAGAGTTGGGGACGACTAGAGATCTGGTAGAACCCTAGCAGAGAGAGAGAGACGACTGAACTCGCCCAAGCAGTTCATCGCACCAGCTCAAGAACACCTCTCGCGAGGCTGTTCTTCCCTTGTACTAATCATCATCAGCCCCTGAGGCAATCCACCACACCACACACTGGAGTAGGGTATTACACCACGACGGTGGCCCGAACTAGTATAAACCTTGTGTCCCTTGTGTTATTCGTTGTTTCCAGTTTAGATCACGCGTGGAGATTGGACGCAGATCGGTAGGGGAGAGATCTCCGCGCGCACCCCAGTGTTCGAACCTTAAGGGTCTGCCGGAACCCGAAATCCGACACATACACGGTCGGATTTCATATAAACATGACAGATTTCATTACATTTCATACATTCTTCAACTAAAAAGGGGTGCGCTGGAGGTATAATTAATTAACCGAAGCTACCCACCTGTGTCCCGCTGAGCCAAACAGAAGCTTCAGTGACTTAACAGCAGGTGCAGTTGCGTAACTGACATGTGGCCTGTAGGGCCCATGTGTCAGTCAGCCAACTGCACCAGTAGTTAAGTAGAAGTAGCGTTATTCTCCAGCAGAACTCCCCGACTCCACGTCGCCGCCAAGAAGCTAACCGGCCGTCAATGGTCAACCCGCCTAGCTTGGCTTCAACAGGAGGGTAGCAGCGGTGGCCTTACTTGGACCCGAGCGGCGGCGACCTACCGTGTTCTACTCTTCCTCGTTTTCTGTGTGGCGCGGCCTCGTTGGCAGCGGGGCGGGGCCTCAGCGGAGCCAGCGATGTCCTCTGTCTCGTTGCCGGCGGGCGGCCCCTCAGCGGAGCGGTGGAAATCCTCCCCCGCGTTGCTGGCAGGGTGGGGCCTCGGCTGAGCCGGCTATGTTCTCTGCCTCATTGTTTGCGGGGCGGGGCCTCGTCGGAGCCGGCGGTGTCCTCTGCCTCGTTGTTGTTGCCGCAGGGCCTCGGCGGAGCAGGGCCTCTTCGACGCCAGCGGAGCGGGGACTCGTCGGAGCTGGCATTGTCCTCTGCCTCATCCTCGGTCTCGCCAAACAGCGCCTCGGCCGCTTCATCGCCCTCTTTGCTAGCCTCTTTGTAGGCGGTCGCAGCCTCCACCACCTGCATGCGGTACCGCCAGCGCTCGAGGCGGCCCTTGCGGGCGGAGCGGTATGAGTCGAGCAGCGCCTCCTGCTCCGCCCGCTCCGCGGCGATTTGCTCCTCCGCCTGCAGGTGCTCCTGGAGGAGATGGTGGTTGTAGGCGGTGTCGGCCTGCGCCTCCCAAAACTGCTCCTGACGCATCTACCTCACACTGTCCATATATTGGGCACGGGCCTCGCCGATGGTCATGGTGCAATGTACCGGCGAGGATGGCATGGAGGAGGGGGTTGGCGCCGGATCGTCAACTACCATGTTCTCCATTGGGGCGTCGTCATCCTCCAGCTGCCTGCCGGCCAGCCGGTCGGCGGCAATGGCTGCCATCTCCTTGTGGTCCGTCATCTGCCCGTCCCGAAGAGCGCTGGAGCGCGAGGAAGCCATGGTAGGCAGTAGTGGTGTGGACAGGAGAAAGGGAACGAATGCGGATGACAGTGGCTATGGCCGGCGCAGCAGTTTATATAGCAATGGTGGGCGGGCGGAGGGACGGACGTGTGGCACTGGAGTAGCCGCCTCGGCAACCGCGTATCATTAATGTGGATGGCAGATGGACGGACGGACGGCACTGGTGTCGTTTGAAGGCGGAGCAATCGCCTGCATCGGGAAGCGAGGTGGGCGGTGCTGACTGTTTCGGGCAGAAAGCGCACACGGGCGAGGAGATGACTTTACTTGGAGAGGATGACAATGGGGACCCACCAGGTCCATAGCCTCACATACACAAGTGCCTCCTTATTATATATATATGTATAAAACTATACTCCCTCCGTCTAGGTGAATAAGTCGTATTAGAAGGTGCATCACGACCTAGGTGCACACAGATTGGTGGAAAAGAAGAATATTTCTCTCTTCTAAACACAACATTTAATCACAGCAGTTAAGAGGATGCCTTATTAGCTACCCATGCAGGCCATCTTTATTCATAGCATGCAAAGCGCTTTATTTCTTGCCTAATAACCGCATGGACGTGCTGCATGCATTGCTCCTTGCCCGAGCAAAAAAAAGGGAGGAAAGGGGTTTCCACGGGAGACAACGAGGCAGAGGTGGAAGCGCTCGCTGGAGTAATTTATTTTGCTTCCCCCTGGTTTCCTGACATCACAGTCCCACACCATTGTCAACCTATGTAGTAGTCAATAAACGAGAGAATTGCACAAGAAGCGGCCGACAGCTGGGACCAAGCAGCTCGAGCAGTATTTGTGTTTTTGAGGTGTGAGCACTACAGAGTTTTTTGATGTTTAGCCCAGATATTAATTTTTCTCCTCTGAACAACAACAAAAACATCGCTGCAGGTATTAACTGGGTGGGCTATGGCCCGTCTAGCCCAGGCCAGATATCCACCCCAGATATTAATTTTTTTCAAGCTGAAAATGGCTAGCCCAGCTATACTTCTTTAGGAATACCCAGGCAAGTTCAAGTTGTTATTCTCCGCCCCGCTGGGCTGCAAATCTTTCCTAGGAGGGATGCATTAGGCTTAACAAGAAAATAGGCTTTAAGAAATAATAAATGGGATGTAATTATAAAAACTGGGCAGTAACTATCAAAAAATGCACCAAACACGTGATTACTTTATAAAATATTATTTTTGGATATTGAAATTTTTTATTTCATTAATTGTTGTGAGTGCAATGTTTCGTTGGATTTTTATGTAATATAAATTTATATTGAAATTGTACTTAATCTGACTAGAAATTTTGGGATAAAAATATTTCGGATCCCATCAAAATGTGGGAAATTTTATTGAATTCTGTTTTGAACGGTTGGTTGAAATGGGCTGTACATTTAACAAACTGTAAATGGGCCGTAGTAAATTCCATTAGAATTCAAAAATGGGCTACACATTCTTACAAATCTCAAATGGGCTATAAGTTCTCTGCCACACACTTCTGGCCTTACTAAGTTGACGCGTCCCCTAAAAAAACAGAGTTGACGCGTATGCAAGGCTTTGTCAACTTATAGTCAACACACGGTTCTAGCAGCAGTGGCCGTTGGATGTCCATCCAACGGATGCCGTGCTTCTTCCTCAATCTCGGATATTCTAGCTTCACCCGCCCCAAAAATGATTCTTCCCCCTGACATCTGGGGCGCACCATTTCCGAAGCTGACCTGTGGGCCTACTAAGTTGACGTACCAAGGGCTTTGTCAACTTAGTCAATATAAACGATTCTAGCTGCAGTGACCGTACGATGTCCATCCAACGGCCGTAGTGCTTCTTCAACCTCTGGTCTTCTTGCTCCAGCCGCCCAAAGCAGCGCCGGTCATGCCGCCTGCTCCTGCCTCCCGTGGCTGGCTGTGCTGCCGTGGAGGCCTCACCGCCCCCTACTATTCCCACCGCTGGCCAGGCCCTGCGGCAATGGCAGCCTCACACCACAGCCGAACGAGTGAACCCTCATACTCCTCTCTGTGTGGGCATCCACTGCCGCGTCTTCACCGGCTCCGCGTCGTCCCCTTCCTAGGCCTCACCGTCGTCCACCGCCCTGGTGCTCTCGGCGCGGCGTGGTCAACGTGGTCAAGGAACGACTTCCATCGGACGTGGACTGTACGTGGAGAGGCTGACAGCTGGGTCCATGGCGGCAGCAAGGAAGTGCCTCCTTATTACGCGGAAAATAATGATTCCTCCACCTGATAGTAGGGACCCACCGGACGGGCCACCAGTATTTTGCAAAAAAATCGTTTCCCCGTGACTGCTGGGACCCATCGGACGGGCCACTGTCGGAGTAAATAGCCATGGGTAGCCTAGCCGGCCTCCCCTGGCACTTCTGAGAAAATTACGAGCCAGCCCGGCTCTCAAGACCCCAAGATATGGGGCCGCCTTCCCCTAGCCGGCTGCGTTCAAGGCCGGCTTTCGGAAGGCGGTCCGACTTTAGCCCTCATGAGAGGGCCGACTCCAAGAAGCCGGCTGTGAGAAGGCCGACTCCTTCGAGCCGGCTCCCCGTAAAGCAGTCAAGACCGTACCCACAAAGTTTGCACCCACCTAACGGTGGTGCGACGGGGCCATGCTACAGAAGAGCCTGCCACCCTCGAATCCCGGGGCACGCCTGGCACAGTGCGCCGTACGGGGTAGGCATGACCCGTCCGGCGCAGCACTGTTGCCATGTTGACCCTGGCCTCACCCACGACGGGCCGCCAGCGCGGCCCACAGGCGGTGGGCCCCTTAGAGCAGAGAGACGGCTGAAGGCGGCCACGCTTCCAACCAGCCGATCCAAGACGGAGCAGGCTCCCCGCAGCCGGCTCGCCGCCTCCCTCGAAGGAGACGCCCCATTAAGGAGACAAGACGCGGTAAGGCTACAGCGATCGTCCGACAGGTGGCGGCACTGTAGCCGCGCTTACCACGATGAAGCTCACGTCAACAAGATGAGGCTGCAGTGACCAGCCGCCGACCTGGCCCCGGACAATGGGGCCTGCCCGTCGGCCAAGGAGTTGGCAGCCGGCGGGCCCCAGCAGCCGGCGCCGAAGCCAGCGAGCGCAGTCACAGACGGCTGGGCCCCGCGCCCAGCCGGATTACCATTGTACCCCCGGGGGGTAGGCCTATTTAACCCCCCGGGGCACCCATGCAAAGGGTTGGACCCCCTGCCAGTTCTAGACATCATACAAGGAGAAGAAGCAGGCTAGCCATGCCCTTTCTTCCTCCTCCCCCCAAAAACAGCTCAAGGAGCGTCGTGTAGCTACTCGATTCATCTAGTGAGCATGCGGAGACCCCGCAGAGCAGCAGTAGGGGTGTTATCTCCTCGGAGAGCCCCGAAGCTGGGTAAGATCCGCCGGCGTGCATGTCTTCGCCTCATCCCGCTTCCAGGCACCGGCGATGTCTTACTGGTTCCCACAAAGATAAGCCACCCGTTGGCATATGTCGCACCCACCACCCGACAGCCACCGTATTTCACGAAAAAACGTTACCCCCGCTGTCAGCTCGGACCCACCGGAAGTGCCTCCTTATTACGCACAAAAAATGAATACTCCCCCGGCTAGCTGGGACCCACCTTGCTGGGAGGCTGACTTGTGGGCCTACTAAGTTGACGGGGACGAAGGGCTTTGTCAACTTAGTCAATATGAACGATTCTAGCTCCAGCGACTGTACGATGTCCATCCAACGGCCTAGTGCTTCTTCAACTTCTGGTCTTCTTGCTCCAGCTGCCCAAAGCAGCGCCAGTCGTGCCGCATGCTCCTGCCTCCCGTGGCCGGCTGTGCTGCCGCAGAGGCCTCACCGCCCCTACTATTCCCACCGCTGGCCAGGCCCTGCGGCGACGCCAGCCTCACACCGCAGCCGAAGCAGTGAACCATCGTAGTCCTCTGCGGGCGGGCTTCCACTGCCGCGTTGTCCCCTTCCTAGGCCTCGCCATCATCCACCGCCGTGGTGCTCTCCGCGTGGCGTGGTCAACGTGGTCAAGGAACGACTTCCATCGGAAGAGTAATGTACGTGGAGCGGCTGACAGCTGGGTCCATGGCCACGACCCAGTTTTTTTGTGATTTGCCTAGTAAGTCGCTTTGTTAGACCTGTTGGGCTGCAAATCTTTCAAGACGAGGAGAGCTTTCATTCGGCTGGCCAAGAAAATGGCCCATCTGTAATGAGAAATGGGTTGTACATTTTTAAAGCACATCAAACCGAAAATTAGTTTCAAATATCTCTTTTTTCATTCAAGATTTTAAATTACATTAATTTTTATGCATGGAGAATTCGTTTGATTTTATATTGATATACATTTATTTTTAAAATCAGTTTGAATGTGAGTCGAAATTTCGGGATTAAAAATAGTTCGGACCGCACCGAAATATGCAAAATTTCGTATAATTTTTTAACCGTTGCCACAATATGGGCTGTAATGCTAACAAAAAGAATAGGGCTCCAAAAAAACCATAATAATTAGCAAATGAGCTGTAAATCATTAGAAATAATGGCAGATGGGCTATATGCTGTTTTCCACAGATTTGAGGCTTTCCTAAAAAAAGGTTGACGCACAAGCACTGACTGTTGGATGTCCATCCAACGGCCGTCGTGCTTCTTTAATCTCTGCTCTTCCTGCTCCAGCCGCTCAAACAAGCGCCGGCGGGACTGCCTGCTCCCTCCTCCTCGCGGCCGGCTGTGAGGCCACGCAGGCCTCACCGCCCGACCGTACTCCCATTGCTGGCCAAGCCATCCCTCTACTCACCCACACCTACTGTTATTCTCCAGCGACGGCAGGCGAACTAGTATACCCTCGTAGAGTCGTACTCCCCTCCGCGTGGGAAACAACTGCCGAGTCTTCCCTGCCTCCGTGTCGTCCCCTTCCTAGGCCTCGCCGTCGTCCACCTCCCTGGTGCTCTCGGCGCGGCGTGGTCAACGTGGTCAAGGAACGACTTCCATCGGACGTGGACTATACATGGAGAAGATGACAGCTGGGTCCACGGCCGCAGCAAGGAAGTGCCTCCTTATTACGTGGAAAATAATGATTCCTCCACCTGACAGCTGGTACCCACCGGACGGGCCACTGTATTTTGCGAAAAAAACGTTTCCCCCTGACTGCTAGGACCCACCAGCTACATCTTCGCACGCAAGGAAGTGCGTCCGGGCAAAAAAAAACAATTCGCCCCCTGACTGCTGGGACCCACCAGCTACATCTTCGCAGGCAAGGAAGTGCCTGATAGCCGGGACCCACCTGGTCGAAGCGTACGTAGCGTTGTCATTCTGGTCGCGAACGTGTACGTACATACTGGTCGATGTAGAGGCGCGTACGTGTCGTAGTAGAGGCGCGCACGTGTCGTAGTAGAGGCGCGCACATAGCATGTACACGTACGTACAGCGACCAGGGTGCAAGAAAGAAAATACGGCCACGTATGTGTACATACGGGCGGGGTCTCGAACGCCTACTCGCGCATACGTACGGCCAGGGCTCGTGTACATGGCTGGGTCGGAATGGAGAAACAACATCGTCGTCGTGTTCATGGGGAGGCAACAGAATGCGTCGTGTTCATGGGGAGGCAACGGAATGCGTCGTGTTCATGGGGAGGCAACGAAATGCGTGGGAGCCAACCGGCTGGGTCGGAACGGAATGTGTGGTCGTGTTCATCGGGAGGGCTTGGACGGAACATGCGATGGAAACGAGGCCTGGTGTACCGCAAAATAGAGGAAACGGCCTTGTGTTCGACCGGCCACATTCGAAACGGGATCCTGTTCATCGGGAGGGGTCTGGCGTACCGCAAAACGGAGGAAACGGACCTCCTACGGTCGAAACGGGGGTCCTGTTGATCGGGAGGGGTGTGGCGTACCGCAAAACGGAGGAAACGGACTTGTGTTGGAGCGCTACGGTCGAAACATGGGTCCTGTTCATTGGGAGGGGTGTGGCGTACCATAAAACGGGACTCCACGGGATATTGTTCATCTCCACCGTCGACCTCCTCCAGCCTCCACGGGCTCCTATTCATCCAGCCTCCACCGCGCGCTACTCCACCGACTACTGTTCAACCACCCCTCCACCGTCTACTGTTCATCCAGCCCTCGACACCACGGGGTCCTGTTCAACCACCCCTCCACGGGCACCGCTCCACCGTCTACTGTTCATCCAGCCCTCCACACCACGGGGTCCTGTTCAACCACCCCTCCACCGTCTACTGTTCATCCAGCCCTCCACACCACGGGGTCCTGTTCATCCACCCCTCCACGGGCACCCCTCCACCGTCTACTGTTTATCCAGCCCTCCACCACACCACGGGGTCCTGTTCATCCAGAGGCAACGCCACCGCTCACTGTTCATCCAAACCCCCCCCCCCCGCAACGCTCACTGTTCATCCCATCGATCGGCTTCAGTTAGCAGCAGTAGCGAAGGAATCGCTCGATCGGGTTCAGTTAACAGTCATCGATCGATGTTCCGGTTCAGTAACGCGTAGCCTGCAGTGCAATTGCTCGGGTTCAGTTAGAGCCCAACGCCTCGCTCGGGTTCAGTTAGAGCCAACGCCTCGCACACACGTACGTACGTGTACGAGAGAAACGTGCATCGCTCAGCCCCTGACCTCCCACCGTAACCGGGAACTCCCCGAAATTTTCCTCGCCCTTGCTTCTACCACGGTTTTTTCCTTCATGGACGGCCCAAAGAATGTCATGCAGCTGCGTCTCCGGCCCGCCCAGGACGAAAAGCCCATTTTCTGTCATGACTTTTTGTCATAGAAGTAGGAGCCCACCACATCTATGATGATACCGGGTTTTGTCACAATTATCATCATAGAAGTGTCATATGTATGACATAATTTTTTTTGTTCGGCCCAAAATGTCACGGATGTGTCTTTTTTTGTAGTGGGTGGATCCTCGTCAAGGTCCGGCCTGCCGCCAGGCTGGATCCAGGGCGACTGGATCCGCTCGACGATTAACCAAGATGATATCGACGATCTCGTTGAGGGGGAACTGATCCCCCACGAATCGGCGCGGCTCCCGGGGAACGAGACCGAGCCGCGGCCGCAGGAGGGTGAGTGTGTTCTCCTCGCCACTCATGTCGACCGCGGGTTTTCTTTGCCTCCCCACCCTTTCTTTCGTGGTTTTTTGAACTTCTTCGGGGCTCAACTTCACCACTTTACTCCAAACACCATCGTGTACCTTGCTGCCTTCGTGTCCATGTGCGAGAGTTTCTTGGGTTGCCGACCGCACAGGGGTCTCTTCAAGCACATATTCACATGTCGCTCCCAGACGATCAAGAAGGCCAACCCGAGTGACGAGAGGACGCACGTGATACAGATGTGTGGGGGCCTTGGAATTCAAATGAGGAACAAGAGCACCTTCCCAGCTATGATCCTTCCCGACTTGGTCTAGGGCTAGCAGTCAACCTGGTTTTACTGCAAGGACCAGCCGACCCCGGGTCAGTCGACTGGACTCCCCCCTTTTCCCTGGCTCGAGTGGAGAAGCCCTCCTCCTTGAGGGTGATCCCGGAAGAGAAGGCGCAAGTGAAGGTGTTGGTCGAGAGGGTCGTCCAACTTGTCCGTGACGGAGTGACTGGTATGGACCTGCTGGAGGTCTTTCTCAGTCGACGCACCCAACCACTCCAAGCCTGTGACCATCCGATGTGGATGTACTCGGGACTCGAGGACTCCACTCGGATCCACCCGGAGGACGTTAGTGAAGACACGGTGGAGAAGTGGCTGAGAGGAATCACCGGCAACAAAGATAATCCTCGGGGGGGTCTAGGAGGTGATTCCATTCGACCATTTGCGCCTGCCGGAACAGGTATGATTCTGCATTGTCAAGTATCTTCTCGATTCACTGTGTAACATCTTGTTGATGGTCGACTGTATTTCTTTCATTCATTGTCTTTTCAGGCTCTTATTGATATGTACTCAATGCCCAATGGAGTGCAGGAGCAAAATGTCGAGGAAGGGGCGAGCGGGGCCGAGTGTGGCGAGTGGCACTCGGATACAGAGGAGGACGAGGAGAGCGATGACTCAAGTGATGAAGAAGAGGTCGACTCGCCTCCTCGCAGAGAGAGGAGGTCCAAGCATGCTCACGACCAGGCGAGCACCCCTAACCTGGCGGCCGCACCGACTGGGCAATCTTCGAAGCGCCCTCGGACGTCTTCCCCGGCGCCGACTGAGAAGGTATCGAAACAGCTCAAGAGTGCGCCGCCTCCTGTGCCAAAAGCATTGAAGGCCACCTCCTCCAAACCACTGAAGGCTTTGCCCAGAATCAAAGTGACCATCCCCACCATCTCCGGGTAATCATCTAACCCGATCTTTTGGTCGACTCGAGCAACAGAACATAACCGACTGAATATTGACATTTGCAGTGCTGCTACATCCGGAAGTTCTTCCTACCAATACCGAGACGAGGAAATGGAAGACGCGGTTACCTCCAACCCAGGTAAAACTTTTATGATCTTGTTCTTGATTATTTGGTCGATTAAGTTCTGGCGATTCACTTGGGATCGACTAATTTATTTGTAGCCCCACCCAACGTCATCGAGCTTCCGGATGATGATGAAGATGCAGCCCCTAGGCCCATAAAGAACAAAAAAGTAGCAGCTGGCAAGACGTCTTAGCAAGGGCCGGTGACAACACCAACCGTCCAGCAATCTGAAGAGGCAGGTGGGGCCTCTGTAACTTTTGCTGTCCCATTGTCGAGTGAGCGCCCTGCACCGTCCATTGTACCGGTGTTCCCTTCAGTCCTCCAACCTCATGATTCGGAGCTCCAAGCTGCCGCACCTGGGTCGTCTGCCCCTTCTTCACCAACTACTATGTTCTGGAAAGCCAGTCGGGCGTGGCTGCGGAAGCCATCCGTCGGGCTAACGTGATGATGGAGTGGATGAAGACGGTGCACGAGAACAGCCAGGCTGCTTACGATGCCAGTGTGGCTCTCCGGGCCAATGTCCAGGTAAGTAGAATTTTGACTGACCTTGTTCTATTAGGATATGCTACCTGAAATATTTTCTTTCATACAATCTCTTATTGTTTGCGTCGAATCTGTACACCCACTGAGTGTTTTGTTGTCTTTGGTATTTGCGCTCTTCCACTCGGCCTGGGCGAGTGGGATCTGAACTGGTGGGGGCACGCTAAGTGCACTCACTGGGTGTAGTCCCCGAGACCGCAGTCGACTGCGGGCAGTCGACTGCGGGCAGTCGACTGGGGTTTGAGTACTTTTTACTTTCTTTTCTTCGACTCGACCCGGTCGGACCGGTCGAATGGGATCTAAACCAGTGGGGGCACGTCAAGTGCACCCACTGGGTGTAGTCCTCGAGACCGCGGTCGACTGCTGGCAGTCGGCCGGGGTCTGAATAGTTTTTTTTACTCGACCCGGGCGGACCGGTCGAGTGGGGTCTGAATCAGTGGGGGCATGCCAAGTGCACCCGCTGGGTGTAGTCCCCGAGACCACGGTCGACTGCGGGCAGTCGGCTGGGGTATGAGTAAACTTTTAAGTTTTATTCACTCGGAAGTAAATAATCTTTGATCTTGTCAATTGACATGTCTTTTATCTTCTACAGAAATCTTGTACTCTCATTTCTAAGTTTGCCGAATTTGAGGAGAAGCAGAGGCAACTCAACCTCGACTTGGAGCTGGCCCAACAAAAGTTGAAGAAAGCTCAAGATGAAGCTGCTGGTATGGAAGGTAACTGTCTGTCGACTGTTCACGTCGATCGTCTTTTAAGATATTTCTTCGATCTCTTGTTTGATCCGATTGCTTCTTTTGCGGAGAAAATGAAGTTGGCTCTGGAGAAGAAGGACTTGGACCTTGCAGCTACGCAGAAGGAAGCTCAAGACAAGGCTGCCCTTGCAGACCAAAAGCTGGCTTCGGTCGGAGTGTTGGAAGGAGAAGTAAACAAGCTGAAGTCCTCTCTCAATGAGTCCAACCAAGAGGTAACTCGTCTGAAGAAGGATAATATTGATCTGAATGAGAAGCTGGAGTCCGCGGTCCGTAAGAGAAATGGCACGGAAGCCTATCTGAGAACTCTTGCCAAGAAGCTCTATCTTATGCTGGAAGGTACTCCTTTTAATCCGACTGCTTTCCTGCTTGCAAGTTAATCCTGTCCAGTCGACTCAATAACTCTTTGACTACAGAATTCTGCCAAAACTTTAACGAGGAAACTGGATGGATCGAGACAGGTTTAGACCATATTGTTTCTCCGGACGGTGACGAGGCTGCCATGAATGTGCTTCGACTGGAATCCCGTGTCGCCGGCGTCACAAGTTACCTCGCTTGTCTGAAGGTGGCAGTTTCACGGATCGACTCATCACTCTGGCCAAGGTCGACGCTTCAAAATGACCTCGAATCTCTGATGACTGTACTCAATGAGATTCCTGGTCGAGTGCTGATGTCTACTACACAACCTTCTTTTTGTAGATGTTGTTGGGCCTCCAAGTGCAAAGGTTTGTAGGACAGTAGCAAATTTCACTCAAGTGGATGACCTAAGGTTTATAAATCCGTAGGAGGCGTAGGATGAAGATGGTCTCTCTCAAGCAACCCTGCAACCAAATAACAAAGAGTCTCTTGTGTCCCCAACACACCCAATACAATGGTAAATTGTATAGGTGCACTAGTTCGGCGAAGAGATGGTGAAACAAGTGGTATATGGACGGTAGATAAAGGTATTTGTAATCTAAAATTATAAAAAGAGCAAGGTAACTAATGATAAAAGTGAGCGTAAACGGTATTCCAATGCTTGGAAACAAAGCCTAGGGTTCATACTTTCACTAGTGCAAGTCCTCTCAACAATAATAACATAATTGGATCACATAACTATCCCTCGACATGCAACAAAGAGTCACTCCAAAGTCACTAATAGCGGAGAACAAACGAAGAGATTATGGTAGGGTACGAAACCACCTCAAAGTTATTCTTTCCAATCAATCCGTTGGGCTATTCCTATAAGTGTCACAAACAGCCCTAGAGTTCGTACTAGAATAACACCTTAAGACACAAATCAACCAAAACCCTAATGTCACCTCCAGTATCCGTGGGTATGATTATACGATATGCGTCACACAATCTCAGATTCATCTATTCAACCAACACATAGAACCTCAAAGAGTGCCCCAAAGTTTCTACCATAGAATCACGGCGAAAACGTGTGCCAACCCCTATGCATAGCTTCATGGGAGGAACCCGCAAGTTGATCACCAAAACATACATCAAGTGAATCACCTGGTATCCCATTGTCACCACAGATACGCACGGCAAGACATACATCAAGTGTTCTCAAATCTTTAAAGACTCAATCTGAAAAGATAACTTCAAAGGGGAAACTCAATTCATTACAAGAGAGTAGAGGGGGAGGAGAAACATAAGATCCAACTATAATAGCAAAGCTAGCGATACATCAAGATCGTATCATGTCAAGAACACGAGAGAGAGAGAGAGAGATCAAACACGTAGCTACTGGTACATACCCTCAGCCCCGAGGGAGAACTACTCCCTCCTCGTCATGGAGAGCACCGGGATGATGAAGATGGCCACCGGAGAAGGATTGCCCCCTCCGGTAGGGTGCCAGAACGGGTCTAGATTGGCTTTTAGTGGCTACGGAGGCTTCTGGCGGCGGAACTCCCAATCTATTGTGCTCACGGATGTTTTTAGGGTATATGGAGATATATAGGCGGAAGAAGTACGTTAGGGGGCCACGATGGGCTCACGAGGGTGGAGGGCGCGCCCAGGGGGGTGGGCGCACCCCCCTGCCTCGTGACCTCCTCGCAGATCCCCCCGACGTGCACTCCAGTCTTCTGGGCTTCTTTCCTTCCAAAAATGAGTTCCGTGAAGTTTCAGGTCAATTGGACTCCGTTTGATTTTCCTTTTCTTCGAAACCCTAAAACAGGGTAAAAACAGAAACTGGCACTGGGCTCTGGTTAATAGGTTAGTCCAAAAAAATGATATAAAAGTGTATAATAAAGCCCATAAACATTCAAAACAGTAGATAATATAGCATGGAGAAATCAAAATTTATAGATATGTTGGAGACGTATCAGCATCCCCAAGCTTAATTCCTGCTCGTCCTCGAGTTGGTAAACGACAAAAACAGAATTTTTGATGCGGAGTGCTACTTGGCATAATTTTAATGTAATTTGTTCTTAATTGTGGTATGAATATTCAGATCTGAAAGATTCAAGACAAAAGTTCATATTGACATAGAAAATAATAATACTTCAAGCATACTAACAAAGCAATTATGTCTTCTCAAAATAACATGGCTAAAGAAAGTTATCCCTACAAAATCATATAGTCTGGCTATGCTCTATCTTGACCACACAATATATTTAAATCATGCACAACCCCGATGACAAGCCAAGCAATTGTTTCATACTGTTGATGTTCTCAGACTTTTTCGATCTTCATGCAATACATGAGCGTGAGCCATGGATATAGCACTATAGGTGGAATAGAGTGGTGGTTGTGGAGAAAACAAAAAGGGAAAAGATAGTCTCACATCAACTAGGCGTATCAACGGGCTATGGAGATGCCCATCAATAGATATCAATGTGAGTGAGTAGGGATTGCCATGCAACGGATGCACTAGAGCTATAAGTATATGAAAGCTCAACAAAAGAAACTAGTGGGTGTGCATCCAACTTGCTTGCTCACGAAGACCTAAGGCATTTTGAGGAAGCCCATCATTGAAATATACAAGCCAAGTTCTATAATGAAAGATTCCCACTAGTATATGAAAGTGACAACATAGGAGACTCTCTATCATGAAGATCATGGTGCTACTTTGAAGCACAAGTGTGGTAAAAGGATAGTAGCATTGCCCCTTCTCTCTTTTTCTCTCATTTTTTTTATTTTTGGGCCTTTTCTCTTTCTTTCTTTTTTCCGTCCGGAGTCTCATCCCGACTTGCGGGGGAATCATAGTCTCCATCATCCTTTCCTCACTGGGACAATGCTCTAATAACGATGATCATCACACTTTTATTTGCTTACGACTCAAGAATTACAACTCGATACTTAGGACAAGATATGACTCTATATGAATGCCTCCGGCGGTGTACCAGGATGTGCAATGACTCATGAGTGACATGTATGAAAGAATTATGAACGGTGGCTTTGCCACAAATACGATGTCAACTACATGATCATGCAAAGCAATATGACAATGATGAAGCGTGTCATAATAAACGAAACGGTGGAAAATTGCATGGCAATATATCTCGGAATGGCTATGGAAATGCCATAATAGGTAGGTATGGTGGCTGTTTTGAGGAAGGTATATGGTGGGTTTATGGTACCAGCGAAAGTTGCGCGGTACTAGAGAGGCTAGCAATGGTGGAAGGGTGAGAGTGCGTATAATCCATGGAGTCAACATTAGTCATAAAGAACTCACATACTTATTGCAAAAATCTATTAGTTATCGAAACAAAGTACTACGCGCATGCTCCTAGGGGGATAGATTGGTAGGAAAAGACCATCGCTCGTCCCCGACCGCCACTCATAAGGAGGACAATCAATAAATACATCATGCTCTGACTTCATCACATAACGGTTCACTATATGTGCATGCTACGGGAATCACAAACTTTAACACAAGTATCTCTTAAATTCACAACTACTCAACTAGCATGACTCTAATATCACCATCTCCATATCTCAAAAAAATTATCAAGTATCAAGCTTCTCATAGTATTCAACACACTCATAAGAGAATTTTATTATTATTCTTGTATACCTAGCATATTAGGATTATTTAAGAAAATTACCATGCTATTTAAGACTCTCAAAATAATCTAAGTGAAGCATGAGAGATCAATAGTTTCAATAAAACAAATCTACCACCGTGCTCTAAAAGATATAAGTGAAGCACTAGAGCAAATGACAAACTACTCCAAAAGATATAAGTGAAGATCAATGAGTAGTTGAATAATTTTGCAACTATGTGAAGACTCTCTCACATTTAATAATTTCAGATCTTGGTATTTTATTCAAACAGCAAGAAAAGCATAATGAAATAAAATGACACTCCAAGCAAAACACATATCATGTGGCAAGTAAAGTTACCGATGAATGAAGACGAAAGAGGGGATGCCTTCCGGGGCATCCCCAAGCTTAGGCTTTTGGTTTTCCTTGAATATTACCTTGGGGTGCCTTGGGCATCACCAAGCTTAGGCTCTTGCCACTCATTATTCCATAGTCCATCAAATCTTTACCCAAAACATGAAAACTTCACAACACAAAACTTAACAGAAAACACGTAAGCTCCGTTAGTATAAGAAAGTAAATCACCACTTCAAGGTACTGTAATGAACTCATTATTTATTTATATTGGTGTTAAACCTACTGTATTCCAACTTCTCTATGGTTTATAAACTATTTTACTAGCCATACATTCATCAAAATAAGTAAACAACACATGAAAAACAGAATCTGTCAAAAACAGAACAGCCTGTAGTAATCTGAATCAAACGTATACTTCTGGAACTCATAAAATTCTCAAATAAATTGCTGGACCTGGGGAATTTATCTGTTAATCATCTGCAAAAAGAATTAACTAAATATCACTTTCCAGTTAAAAATGACAGCAGTTCTCGTGAGCGCTAAAGTTTCTGTTTTTTACAGCAAGTTCAATCAAGACTTTCCCCAAGTCTTCCCAACGGTTCTACTTGGCACAAACACTAATTAAACACAAAAAAACACAACAAAAACAGAGGCTAGATAATTTATTTATCACTAAACAGGAACAAAAAGCAAGGAACAAAAATAAAATTGGGTTTCCTCCCAACAAGCGCTATCGTTTAACGCCCCTAGCTAGGCATGATGATTTCAATGATGCTCACATAAAAGATAAGAATTGTAACATAAAGGGAGCATCATGAATAATATGACTAACACATTTAATTCTAACCCACTTCCTATGGATAGGGATTTTGTGAGCAAACAACTTGTGGGAACAAGAATCAACTTGCATAGGAAGGTAAAACAAGCATAACTTCAAAATTTTAAGCACATAGAGAGGAAACTTGATATTATTGCAATTCCTACAAGCATATGTTCCTCCCTCATAATAATTTTTAGTAGAATAATGAATGAATTAAACAATATAACCAGCACCTAAAGCATTATTTTCATGATCTACAAGCATAGAAATTTTATTACTCTCCACACAAGCAAAATTCTTCTCATGAATAATAGTGGGAGCAAACTCAACAAAGTAACTATCATGGGATTGAAAATTAAGATCAAGATGACAAGTTTCATGGTTACCATTGTTCTTTAAAGCATACATGTCATCACAATAATCATCATAGATAGGAGGCATACTTTCATCATAATATATTTTCTCATCAAAACTTGGGGGACAAAAAATATCATCTTCATCAAACATAGCTTCCCCAAGCTTGTGGCTTTGCATATCATTAGCATCATGGATATTCAAGGAATTCATACTAACAACATTGCAATCATGCTCATCATTCAAAGATTTGGTGCCAAACATTTTATAGATTTCTTCTTCTAGCACTTGAGCACAATTATCCTTTCCATCACACTCACGAAAGATATTAAAAAGGTGAAGCGTATGAGACAAACTCAATTCCATTTTTTATAGTTTTCTTTTATAGACTAAACTAGTGATAAAATAAGAAACTAAAAGAATCGATTGCAAGATCTAAAGATATACCTTCAAGCACTCACCTCCCCGGCAACGGCGCTAGAAAAGAGCTTGATGTCTACTACACAACCTTCTTATTGTGGACGTTGTTGGGCCTCCAAGTGCAGAGGTTTGTAGGACAGTAGCAAATTTCGCTCAAGTGGATGACCTAAGGTTTATCAATCCATAGGAGGCGTAGGATGAATATGGTCTCTCTCAAGCAACCCTACAACCAAATAACAAAGAGTCTCTTGTGTCCCCAACACACCCAATACAATGGTAAATTGTATAGGTGCACTAGTTCGGTGAAGAGATGGTGAAGCAAGTGGTATATGGATGGTAGATAAAGGTATTTGTAATCTGAAATTATAAAAACAGCAAGGTAACTAATGATAAAAGTGAGCGTAAACGGTATTTCAATGCTAGGAAACAAGGCCTAGGGTTCATACTTTCACTAGTGCAAGTCCTCTCAACAATAATAACATAATTGGATCACATAACTATCCCTCAACATGCAACAAAGAGTCACTCCAAAGTCACTAATAGCGGAGAACGAACGAAGAGATTATGGTAGGTTATGAAACCACCTCAAAGTTATTCTTTCCAATCAATCCGTTGGGCTATTCCTATAAGTGTCACAAACAACCCTAGGGTTCATACTAGAATAACACCTTAAGACACAAATCAACCAAAACCCTAATGTCACTTAGATACTCCAATGTCACCTCAAGTATCTGTGGGTATGATTATGCGATATGCGTCACACAATCTCAGATTCATCTATTCAACCAACACATAGAACCTCAAAGAGTGCCCCGAAGTTTCTACCGAAGAATCACGACGAAAACGTGTGCCAACCCCTATGCATAGGTTCATGGGCGGAACCCGCAAGTTGATCACCAAAACATACATCAAGTGAATCACGTGGTATCCCATTGTCACCACAGATACGCATGGCAAGACATACATCAAGTGTTCTCAAATATTAAAGACTCAATCCGATAAGATAACTTCAAAGGGGAAACTCAATTCATTACAAGAGAGTAGAGGGGGAGGAGAAACATAAGATCCAACTATAATAGCAAAGCTCGCGATACATCAAGATCGTATCATCTCAAGAACACGAGAGAGAGAGAGAGATCAAACACATAGCTACTGGTACATACCCTCAGCCCCGAGGGAGAACTACTCCCTCCTCGTCATGGAGAGCACAGGGATGATGAAGATGGCCACCGGAGAAGGATTGCCCCCTCCGGCAGGGTGCCGGAACGGGTCTAGATTGGCTTTCGGTGGCTATAGAGGCTTCTAGTGGCGGAACTCCCGATCTATTGTGCTCATGGATGTTTTTAAGGTATATGGAGATATATAGGCGGAAGAAGTACGTCAGGGGGCCACGAGGGGCTCACGAGGGTGGAGGGCGCGCCCAGGGGGGTGGGCGCGCCCCCCTGCCTCGTGACCTCCTCGCAGACCCCCCCCCCCGACATGCACTCCAAGTCTTCTGGGCTTCTTTCCTTCCAAAAAAGAGTTCCGTGAAGTTTCAGGTCAATTGGACTCCGTTTGATTTTCCTTTTCTTCGAAACCCTAAAACAGGGTAGAAACAAAAACTGGCACTGGGCTCTAGGTTAATAGGTTAGTCCAAAAAAATGATATAAAAGTGTATAATAAAGCCCATAAACATTCAAAACAGTAGATAATATAGCATGAGCAATCAAAAATTATAGATACGTTGGATACGTATCAAGTGCTAGAGTGGAAGAAGTCCTCTGCCCGGTGTGGTGCTGACATGGCGTTGTCCTTGTTAAGGGTCCACTGCAAGGAAGTTCGTGAAGTCCAGCTGGCGGCGATCAAGGTCGCCAACACCAAAAGGCACGACTTCTAGTCCTTTATGGAGACTTTCATCCCTGCTGCCACTCGGATCGCAGATGGAATCGACTTGGATGAATTCGTCGAACCCGCCAGCCCTCCTCCTGCCGAGTGAACAAACTATGAGATTTAAACTTGTCTTAAATTTGCCTCGGAATGCCGAGTGGTTGCTGTAACCATTAAACTCCTTAGGGCTTGATGCTTGAATACTTTTGATTTGTCGGTTGGAACTTTAGGATTTATCCGAACTGCTTTTGAGTATGCTTGCGATTGCTTTTGGAATCTGCTCCCTATTTGGAATGACCTTCGTGTTTGAGATGCAACCTTGAAATGGAGACTTCAATCAAACTGCACTTTGTCGTCTTTGCGGACAAGGATAGAGCGCATGTTGTATCTGTGGCGTAGCATGAAGGAGAAGGTTGCAGTCAACCTGCGCCTCATCGTCCTTGCGGACAAGGATGGAGCGTACGTTGTATTTGTGGCGTAGCTCGAAGAAGAAGGTTGCAGTCGACCGGTGCCTCGTCGTCCTTGCGGACAAGGATGGAGCGCACGTTGTATTTGTGGCGTAGCTCGGAGAAGAGGGCCGCGGTCGACCTGCACCTCATCGCCCTTGCGGGTAGGGATGGAGCGTACGTTGTACTTGTGGTGCAGCTCCTAGGAAAAGGATTGCGGTCGACTTGCACCTCGTCGTCCTTGTGGATGGAGATGGAGCGCACGTTGTTTTTGTGGCGTAGTTCGGAGAAGAAGGCCGTGGTCGATCTGCCCCTCGTCGTCCTTGCGGGTAGGGATGGAGCATATGTTGTATTTGTGGCGCAGCTCCAAAGGAGAAGGTTGTAGTCGACCTGCACCTCGTCGTCCTTGCAGATGAGGGCAGATTTTAAATCTTAGGCGAGTACTGTACTGCAGCTAAGCCTCCGAGTGGGAGGATTGCTCACCACTCGGTAGAATTTACAAACTTAGGCAACTACTGCACCGCAGCTAAGCCGCCGAGTGGCAGGGTTGCCCACCACTCGGTAGGATTTTACAAACTTAGGCGAGTACTGGACTGCAGCTAAGCCCCCAAGTGGGAGGATTGCTCACCACTCGGTAGGATTTTTTAAACTTAGGCGAGTACTGGACTGCAGCTAAGCCCCCGAGTGGGAGGGTTTCTCGCCACTCGGTAGGATTTTACAAACTTAGGCGAGTACCGGACTGCAGCTAAGCCCCCGTGTCGGTGTCAAAACCGGCGGATCTCGGGTAGGGGGTCCCGAACTGTGTGTCTAGACCGGATGGTACCAGGAGGCAAGGGACACGAAGTTTTACCCAGGTTCGGGCCCTCATGATGGAGGTAAAACCCTACGTCCTGCTTGATTTATATTGATGATATGGGTAGTACAAGAGTAGATCTACCACGAGATCGGAGAGGCTAAACCCTAGAAGCTAGCCTATGGTATGATTGTTGTTCTGTATGTTGTCCTACGGACTAAAAACCCTCCGGTTTATATAGACACCAGAGAGGGTTAGGGTTACACAAAGTCGGTTACAATGGTAGGAGATCTATATATCCGTATCGCCAAGCTTGCCTTCCACCCCAAGGAAAGTCCCTTCCAGACACGGGACGAAGTCTTCAATCTTGTATCTTCATAGTCCAGGAGTCCGGCTGAAGGTATAGTCCGGCCATCCGGACACCCCCTAATCCACGACTCCCTCAGTAGCCCCTGAACCAGGATTCAATGACGACGAGTCCGGCGCGCAGATTGTCTTCGACATTGCAAGGCAGGTTCCTCCTCCAAGTACTTCATAGAAGATTTTGAACACAAAGATAGTGTCCGGCTCTGCAAAATAAGTTTCCACATATTGCCATAGAGAGAATAATATTTACACAAATCTAATCTATTGACGTATTCCGTAGTGTGACATCGCACCACGGCCAAGCCTTTATTCGAATCGTTTTATTGCCCCACCTCAGCGTGTCATGCGAGGCAGTTTCCTTGGCACTTCTCGTCGAAGCAGAGATCGTGTCCCCTTATTCCGGGATTGTCATCAATACGGGCGTGGGTAAACCAACCGTGCCATTGATTACGGCGCTTGGACATAGGCGAGTTTTACCAGGCTGGTGGGGACACGCAGTTGCGTCCACCCATATAAGGGGATAAGGATCCACCTTTTCACCTACGCCTTCTTCCTCCTTTGCCTATCCATTTTCGCGCACTCGAGCCCCAACGCCCAAGTCCGCACTCCCCACCTCAACCTTCTCCAGCCATGTCCGGAGCGGGAGGCAAGTGGATGGTTTCCTCCATCACGGAGGGTGTCGGTGTCAAAACCGGCGGATCTCGGGTAGGGGGTCCCGAACTATGCGTCTAGGCCGGATGGTAACAGGAGGCAAGGGACACGAAGTTTTACCCAGGTTCGGGCCCTCTCGATGGAGGTAAAACCCTACGTCCTGCTTGATTAATATTGATGATATGGGTAGTACAAGAGTAGATCTACCACGAGATCGGAGAGGCTAAACCCTAGAAGCTAGCCTATGGTATGATTGTTGTTGTGAATGTTGTCCTACGGACTAAAACCCTCCGGTTTATATAGACACCGGAGAGGGTTAGGATTACACAAAGTCGGTTACAATGGTAGGAGATCTACATATCCGTATCGCCAAGCTTGCCTTCCACGCCAAGGAAAGTCCCTTCCGGACACGGGACGAAGTCTTCAATATTGTATCTTCATAGTCCAGGAGTCCAGCTGAAGGTCTAGTCCGCCTATCCGAACACCCCCTAATCCAGGACTTCCTCAGTAGCCCCTGAACCAGGCTTCAATGACGACGAGTCCGGCGCGCAGATTATCTTCGGCATTGCAAGGCGGGTTCCTCCTCCAAGTACTTCATAGAAGATTTTGAACACAAAGATAGTGTCTGGCTCTGCAAAATAAGTTTCCACACATTGCCATAGAGAGAATAATATTTACACAAATCTAATCTACTGATGTACTCCATAGTGCGACATCGCACCACGACCAAGCCTTTATCCGAATCATTTTATTACCCCACCTCAGCGTGTTATGCGAGGCGGTTTCCTTGGCACGTCTTTGTTAAAGCAGAGATCGTGTCCCCTTATTCCGGGATTCTCATTAATACGAGCGTGGGTAACCCAACCGCTTCTAGGACTCCTAGACTATAGGCAAGTCCAAACGGCCACGGAGAGGACGCTTGATATTCACCCTCTTTATAAGGGGGCAAGGCTTTACTTTTTCCCTCCCGTGCTCAATCGAATCCTTCCCCCACCTCGAGCTCAAACACCCGAAGTTCAGGTCAGGTGCTCCGAACCTTCAATCATGTCCAGATCTAGCCTTCAAGGCCGATGGATGCCTTCCTCCCTCACGGAAGAAGACATCAAAAAGTTGAGGGAGGCCAGATATATGACCGCCGAGATTCCGCATCGGTTGCCTGCCCGAGGGCAGGACGTCCCCTCCCCCGAACCCAATGAGATCGTCGTGTTCGTCTCCCACTTCCTCCGAGGTCTAGGCCTAGCTCTGGATCCTTTCGTCAGGGGTTTCACGTTTTATTACGGGCTAGATTTCCATGACCTAGCTCCGAACTCCTTTCTTCGTATCACGATGTTTATTGTCGTGTGTGAGGCATTCCTCCGGGTTACCCCTCACTTCGCGCTGTGGCTCAAGACCTTTGAAGTAAAGACGAAGATGATCGAGGGGCAACATGCAGTGTGTGGAGGTGCCTCAATACGTAAGATGACGGGAGCTCCATGGCCCAAAGGTTCCATTACAGAGGTTTCTGAATTGTGGCAACAGGAGTGGTTCTACATCACGGCTCCTAGAAGTGCCAAGTGGGCGGCCGCCCCTGTTTTCCGCTCGGGCCCTCCACCATAACTGATGTCGTGGATTAGCAGAGGTCTGAGCTGGGGTCCAGCCAAGGACGTGCCTTTACTGCAGAGCCGCATTCGAGATCTCTTCAACGGAGACTTTAATTTGGTTGCGGTAATTCAAGTTATGCTGGTTCGTCAAGTCAAGCCTTGCAAACGCCGGCCCCTTCGCTTGTGGGAGTTCAATCCCGAGGGACTGCATGTCATTCAAAATTTCCTCGGCCTGATGCACGAGGAGATGTACAAGTCATTCTTCGGACCTCGGGTAGAGTGTCCGGAAATCACCGAGGACGTGGGCCTGAGTAGTAAACATGCCGCCGAACAGGTAAGGAATCTTCCGGCCGAACATACTACCTCTCATTTGTTACGAAGTTATTTCTGAGAGTTCGCTTTTTGACCAGGACTAGATAACAAAGGCGAAGTTGATTTGGTGTTCGGCCCCCCTCCCTGAGGGTTTGGACAATCCGGTATTGGAAAAGATGCTCCAGGTCGCACCTTGCCCGGAGCCCTTGAAGGAAGATTCTGGGGAGGATAATACGGGCGGACACGGGCCCCCAATGCTGCCCATTCTAACCGAGGGAGCGAGCGTCTCCATGAAGGAAGACGACCGGAGGAGGATAAGGACTGCGCCCAGGGATTCGGAAGCCGAAGCTTCCAAACGGGAGAAGAAGTCTCCCATAGAGGGTCCTACCTTGGGGGGTGCTTTTGCCGCACTAAGTCCGCGGGGGGATCAATTCTCCAGCGAGTCGTAAGTGACCCGAAATACTGTAATAGCACAGGTATGCCATCTTTTTCTTTTGAGGAAATAACCACCGCATATATTTTGAAGTTCGGGCCTTAGCCCCTCTCAAATGAGCTCGTCTTCGGGGGATCTTCTTCCAGAGATGATGGAGAGCGAAACGCCTCCTTCAGACTCCTCCGCTCCGGAAGCGGGCGACCCCGAAGTGTCGTTGCGGAGGGCCTCTCCGAGTCTAGTGAGGCTAGAAGATAATCTTGACCCCCGAAGCTCCCAGTGTCCGGATCCCGAAGAGAGAAGACAAAAGAGTCCGGCACCGTCTAGTGTGCGATCGGATGTTCTGAGGGAGTTGGTGGGGTGAGCGGCCATCTCAAATGAACACCGTATGATGATGAATACGGTGATGGAGAGAATCTCGTCCGCCGAAAGCGGATTGCATAAAGCTTTTATGAGTCTACTGACAGGCTTTGAGGTACGTAAAATAATGTATGATAGTCCTGCACATGCTAGGTGTGCCCTGTGTAGATAGTAGCCCCCGAGACTCTGGTTTTCGTCGGAAACGACGAACAACAGAGGATCATATTCCTAGTAATAACCATACTGCCTCTATGTGCAGGTGATGGAAGCTCCGGTGGCTAGCCGGACTAGCGAGTTTGCCCATATAAAACGGCAGTTGGATGCGGCAGACACCGGCATCGAGCTTGTTAACAAAAGGCTTGACGAGGCACAGGGTAAGTGTCATTGTCTGGTAAACGCCACATAGTAAGAGCAGCATGATGCCATTATCTTTAATATGCTGTGACTGCAGATGGAGCTGCCACTGTTGAAGCCAAGGAACAAGCGAGGTTTGGTAATGCGGCTGCTTTGAAGGCGGCCGAAGAGTTGAAAGCCGAGAAGGCTGCGCATGGCGAGAGCCGAGATAAAGTGGCCAAGATGGCCATAGAATTAAAAGCCGCCGCCGACCGTTGCCGGGTTCTTGAAAAGGAAAACCTAGCGAAGGCATCGGACCTTGAGAAGGCCGCTGCAACGAGAAAAGACACCCGCTCTGCTATGAGGGCGAAGACGGAGGAGCAGCGGGAAGCCGGGGATATTGCAGCTGGGAAATTCTTTATGTTGCGGAGGAAGTTCGGAGATCCACGGTATGCCCCTCTGGATCGGCTGTGGAGTTCGGAGGATGTGTACATGGATTTGGCGGCGAGTGCTGCCGATGCGGCCAAGTACTTCCAGGGTCAGACGGACCGTGAAGTGGACCAGCTGTTTTGGACACAATTCCATTCTCCCGAGCGTCCACTTTCATTGACTGACCAATTAGCCGAATGGGCCAAACTGAATAGGTTGTTCGGACTCGCCATGAGGTCTGTTGTGGATCAGCTATGGCCGGAAAGGCCAAAACCGAACAGCTATTTCAGCTTGGTGCAGCAGATCCTTGACGTGGTGCCGCGCATTAATGCGATGAAGTGGTCGGCGTGCATAGAGGGCTCACGGATGGCCTTTGCCCGTTTGAAAGCATACTGGGCGGAGATGGATGCTACCACTGTTGTAGCGCGGGATTCAGCCATAGGCCGAATGGCTGCTGAGCACTACTTTGAAGAAGTTCTAGAGGGTGCTCGTTTGATAGAGACCCAGTGCTCGAAAAATATTATGTTTGAGTGATATGTAATCTCATTATAAGAGAAATGCTTTTATAAATTTTTATAAGGCTATTTTTATACTTTTGCCTGAAAGTAATATGATGCCTCCTGGGCGGCCGTTTATGTATACATGTGTATAACCTGAAAGATTGCAGCCGTCGGCTTCAACCTCACGCATATAATGCAGAGGTGCTCGCAGAAACACGCGTTCACACTTAACCCAACGTCTTGGTCCTATTAAGGAGGTGATAGCGGAGCGAGCGAGGCAACCGTACTATAATGCTTTAGCACTTTCACTTAGCCATAGGAGTTTGATAGTGGGGCTACTAAATAGCCCCTGGTGGCTCCGCACTCTCCCAATCCCGGGGTGCATACATGCCTGGCCGGAAAATGGCCCTTCGTTAAGGCGAAGGAATTCTAACATTCCAATAGGTCATCGAGTGGTTGACCAGTCTCACGCTATATCATGACAGTCAGTTTTTGGCTTTCTCTACTGAGGTGCTCGTCCGGATGAACCAGGGCACAATGGCAGTAGTTCTCCTGGTGCTACCTGAGCCAGTAAACCGGAACGTAAGGCACCAAAACACAGGAGCCGGGCAAACCCAACATTTGACCAAAGACAATGATTCGGAGCTGATGCATATAAGGCCAAACTCGCGACGTCAAACACTCCCTAAGGTATTCGGTCTTAGTGGTATAAACCGGGCCTAAATAATGGCTTTTGTAAGAAGCCCCTTGTGTCCAGGTACGTGCATTGTTCTGGCATGGCCACATGCCAAGACGTCAGCATCCTTCTCAACGGTGGATATGTATCAACAAGAGACAGTAAAAAAGGTTTACGCAGGGTCTTAATCTAAAAAGAATCCTTGGAGCGGGTCCCTGCTGCACGTCTGCGCCTGTGTCTCCGTTGTGCCGTATCCTGGACGGGTGTAGCACGATGATCATCTGTAAAAGAGAGGAATTTAGGTGACAAAGTTGTCGTGCAAAATGATAGTTTTTAAAGAAACCATGTATAATTCAAGATGAGAAGAAATTGCCACTTGTCTGCGCGCGTTGAGCCCCTTGTATTGACAAATAGGGGTGTGACCATTTATTCGGTACAAGTAGCAGCGCCGGACTCGATTAGTTGTGTCTGAGATCTTGACGACCTATTGGATGCTTTCGCTGGTCCGGGCGCCTTTAGTGTGCGGCTGCCAAGGTAGCCTCACTCTCTTCGGCGCGCAGAGATCGCTTGATATTTCCGTGCACTGAAATGATGCCACGTCGACCGGGCATCTTGAGTGTGAGGGAGGCGTAGTGTGGTATTGCATTAAATCGAGCGAAAGCTTCGCGTCCGACCAGTGCTTGATAGCCACTTTGAAATGGAGCCATGTGGAAGGTTAGATGCTCGGGACGGAAGTTATCGGGGGAGCCGAATATAACTTGTAGTAGGAGGGAGCCCATACAACGAGCCCCTGGGCCTGGCGTTACTCCTTTAAAGGTAGTATTGCTATGGCGAATTTGTGTTGGGTCTAACCCCATCTCGCGGATTGTATCCTGATATATTAGGTTTAGGCTGCTGCCACCGTCCATCAAGACTCGTGTGAAGTGATATCCGCCAATTACTGGGTCTAATACCAGGGCAGCCCATCCTGCGTGTCGGATACTTGCTGAGTAATCACGATGGTCTAAAGTGATCGGTTGAGATGACCAGTGGTAGGACTTCGCGGTGACAGGCACTTGGGTATATTTTCCTGGGAGTGCCGCGTTGTTTTTTCCCTTGATCACGTGTAACACGTTTACTGTTTTGACTTCTGGTGGAAATTTCTTTTGTTCCCCTGTGTCTTGCTTGGGAGGCTCGTCCTCGTCTTCACTTGGTGTATCCTCCCCCTTGTGTACGACGTTGAGCTTGCCGGACTACTTGAAGACCCAGCATTCTTTGTGGGTATGATTAGCAGGTTTACCAGGGGTACTATGGATCTGACATACTTGGTCCAGAATTTTGTTGAGGCTGGACAGGTCATCCCTGGTACCTTTAGGGGGTGGCTTTTGACCTGGCCGAGAGCTTTTGAATCCGGCATTTACTACCGTGCCCTTCGTGATGTCTTCTTTATTCCGGCGTTTGTTATTGCTGTTGCGCCGTGATTTCCCGTTTCCATCTCTAACTTCAGATGTACTGGGGTCGCTGGTGCTGCATCTGTCTAGCCAGCTGTCCTCGCCCGCGCAAAAGCGGGTCATTAGGTTTGTTAATGCGACCATCGTTCTCGGCTTATTTTGGCCGAGGTGTCTGGCGAGCCATTCGTCACGGACGCTATGCTTAAAAGCTGCCAAGGCTTCGGCGTCCAGACAGTCAACAATCTGGTTCTTTTTAGTAAGAAACCTATTCCAAAGCTTTCGGGCTGACTCTCCGGGCTGTTGAGTTATATGACTCAAATCGTCCGCATCCGGAGGCCAGACATAAGTCCCTTGAAAATTTGCCCGAAAGGCGTCTTCGAGCTCTTCCCAACTTCCAATGGAGCTTTCGAGGAGGCCTTTAAGCCAGTGATGAGCTGGCCCTTTGAGCTTGAGGGGTAAGTACTTGATGGCGTGGAGATCATCTCCTCGAGCCATATGGATATGAAGGATGTAGTCCTCAATCCAGACCCCAGGGTCTGTTCTTCCATCGTATGCCTCTACGTTTACGAGCTTGAATCCCTCTGGAAATTCATGGTCTAGCACCTCTGGAAATCCCTATAGCTGGGTGTACCGCGTTGTTCAGATGTTTGTTGTGTTGCATTGTATGCTGGGGCGCGCTTGCGTGGTCCATAGATGGATCTTGTTGCGCCGACCTTTGGGTGCGAGCCCTTGCATGGGTCGCGTGTTGTATTGTGAGTGGCGTTGTATGCCGCTCTGTGTTGGTAGAGGGGTCGTCTATCCGGCCAGGTGGCTGCTTTGATATTTAGTTGTGGGGGGTCTGAGGCCTCCTCATCGAATCCAGGTAGCAGCTTTCGCTTTGGGTAGCTCTTGGAGGGGTGATTGTCGCGTACATCGCTACTGTGTTGAGTATTTTACTCCATATGATTTGGAGTGTGTCTTGCACAGCCTTGAGCCTTTGCTTCTGCTTTTTCAGACTCCTCGTGGTGGCAACAAGCCTTTTACGGGCATTCTGCTGCTCCGGGTGCCTGTCCGGCGTTATGTCGTCCGGACCATTATCCTTCATAGAATTTGTTTGTTCGGTTTGATTATCCGGATTGTCGTTGTCCGGCAGCGGTTCGCCCTGCTCCAGCACTGGGTCTTTGTGATTGCTATTTCTGTCGAGGCAGGATTTGGGGCGGCGCTTGCGTCGCCGCTTTGACTGCTTTTCGAGGGAACAAGCCTTCGGTGCATCCTTCCGCTCATCGTCGTCATCTTTTGGTGCGTCCACCATGTATACGTCATATGACGAGGTGGCGTTCCAGGGCCCAATAGGCGCTGGTTCTTCATCGTCTCCTTCATCGGCGTCCATACCGTCGATGTCTTCGGAGTCGAAGTCGAGCATGTCGGTTAAATCGTCGACAGTGGCTACAAAGTGGGAGGTGGGTGGGCTTTGAATTTCTTCATCGTCCGTATCCCAACCTTGCTGACCGTAGTCCAGCCAGGGCTCTCCTGATAAAGAGAGAGACTTTAGTGATTTCATAATATCGCCAAAGGGCGAGTGCTGAAAGATGTCCGCGGTAGTAAACTCCATGATCGGTGCCCGATCGGATTCGATCGGTAGAGGCGCGAATGGTTTGGAGTCCGGAGAGGAGTCCGGCTCCTTGGGATGACAAGTCTCGCGGAGTGCGGGGCTGGTGTTCGGCTCGATCGCCGTTAGGATCGCAGCCCCGAGGCGGCGTCCAACCACCCATCCTCGATCGACGCAGTTGGCTCCGAATTAAGGGTCGAAGCCGATGCGGGTGCGGCCTTCAGGGCACTGTTAGGCGGCAGAGCTAGATGATGCTCGTCGTGACAGTGCGGCGCGCTCGGCAGTGGCTCAAATCTGTCGAAGATCAAGTCCCCGCGGATGTCAGCCGTGTAGTTTAAACTTCCAAATCTGACCTGACGGCCAGGGGCATAGCTTTCGATCTGCTCCAGATGGCCAAGTGAATTGGCCCGCAGTGCGAAGCCACCGAAGACGAAGATTTGTCTGGGGAGGAAGGTCTCACCCTGGACTGCATCGCTATTGATGATCGTAGGAGCCATCAAGCCTGACGGCGACGACACAGAGGAACTCTCAATGAAAGCACCAATGTCGGTGTCAAAACCGGCGGATCTTGGGTAGGGGGTCCCGAACTGTGTGTCTAGGCCGGATGGTAACAGGAGGCAAGGGACACGAAGTTTTACCCAGGTTCGGGCCCTCTTGATGGAGGTAAAACCCTACGTCCTGCATGATTAATATTGATGATATAGGTAGTACAAGAGTAGATCTACCACGAGATCGGAGAGGCTAAACCCTAAAAGCTAGCCTATGGTATGATTGTTGTTGTGAATGTTGTCCTACGGACTAAAACCCTCCGGTTTATATAGACACCGGAGAGGGTTAGGGTTACACAAAGTCGGTTACAATGGTAGGAGATCTACATATCCGTATCGCCAAGCTTGCCTTCTATGCCAAGGAAAGTCCCTTCCGGACACGGGACAAAGTCTTCAATCTTGTATCTTCATAGTCCAGGAGTCCAGCTGAAGGTATAGTCCGGCTATCCGAACACCCCCTATTCTAGGACTCCCTCAGAGGGACACATCAAAAAACTGAGGAAGGCCGGATACTTGTCTAACGACATCGCGTACCGGCTTCCCGAAGAGGGGCAGCTCCTCCCCACCCCAAGGCCCGATGAGAGGGTAGTGTTCCTTCCCCACTTCCTCCGCGGACTGGGCTTTCCTATCCACCCATTCGTCCGGGGACTCATGTTCTACTACGGCCTGGATTTCCATGATCTGGCCCCGAACTTCATCCTCAACATCTCGGAGTTTATCGTCGTGTGCGAGGCTTTCCTCCGCATCCGCCCCCATTTCGGCCTATGGCTCAAAACTTTCAATGTCAAGCCGAAGGTGGTGCATGGCAACCAGGCGGAGTGCGGAGGCGCCATGGTGGGCAAGATTCCCAACATCTCATGGCTCGAGGGCTCCTTTGTGGAGACCCTGAAGGAGTGGCAATCGGGGTGGTTTTACATCACCGAGCCGCGCGACCCTGAGTGGGTCGCAGCCCCCGAGTTCCGGTCCGGACCCCCAACGCGGCTCACGTCCTGGAAAGAGACGGGCCTGTCGTGGGGCAGCAAAGAAGAGGTGACTGGACTACAAACATGCACCCAAACCCTGGTGAACAAGCAGCTCAAGCTTGTCAACGTAGTCCAGGTTATGCTCATCCGCCGGATCCTCCCGTGTCAACAACGAGCCTTCAATTTGTGGGAGTTCAACCCGGCGCAGCACCGAACTCTGAGCCGGCTCTTCGACACGATGTACGAAGATGCCTGGAAGGTGCTTTTCAAGGGAGCCGAGGCTCCCGCATCTGCTACCGAGGATCGCGGATTCAGCACGCAGCGTCACGCTAGCGCGGTAAGTTGTTTGTACCTTTTACAGGGTATTAGTTTTTCATAGTTTAACTCTATGCGGGATCTAAGCTCCCTTACTTTTGACAGGATTGGCAGGCGAAGTCCGGACAGATCGACTGTCCGGCTCCTTTGCCCGGAGACCCAGCCGATGCCCGCTTGGCGAAGCTGCTGGTTCTGGCACCCTATGTGGTGCCGGAGAAGAAGGCCATGAAGAAGGCCACGGGGACTCGAAAAAGTGCCCGGCGCCAGGAGGTGCCTGGTTCATCATCCGACGGCTCCAAGGCGCATTACTCCCGTGAAGACGATGAGGAGGAAGAAGATACCTCTCCCCCCCAGCAGGGGGAGAGAAGAAAAGGAAGGCTGCCCTCACAGGGGAGGCCGAAGGGTCCAAGAAGGGGAAAACCCTTCCTCCGGACTACTCCACCAACGCCGACGTCGGCGGAGAGGAGTGGCTGCTCAGGGCCAAGCCCCTGGCAAAATTGTAAGTATCCGGATACCAGAGTAATTCATAGTATTCCTTTATTGCACAGATTTCCCTTATGTCGAATATTTTTATGTAGCCCACCCAAAGACTGGCTCGACGCGTCGTCCAGCGGTTCACTGGTCTCATCGGATGTGAATTCGCTTCCGACGGCTTCCTCCCCCCGTCCTACGGACGACGCCGAAGTGTTGTCCCAACAGGTTCCAAGCCAGGAGGAGGTGGTCCTGGAGGCACCGCAAGGCGACCTCCCGGACTCCAGGAGTAAAGGGGATAAAACCCCCTAGGGCTCCAAGTCCGGCTCAAGGCCGGACACCGCTCCGGAACCTTCAAAGGTTCCAGAGTCCGGCGGGCGACCTCCTTCCAAGAGGAGCAAGCCCACCGTGCCGGTGACCCCCGTCCAACCGGAGGCGCCGGACAATCTGTTGGAGGTGCTCAAAGGCGCCTCCATCGACGAGGAGCACCGCACCATTATGAGTGCGGTGGTCCAGAAGGTTCAGTCCGCCAAGAGCGGACTGACTGAAGCTTGTGCTAGCCTTTTAACAGGCTTCGAGGTAAGTAAAGAATGTGTAAATAATATTACCGCGTAGACAGTAGCCCCTGATGCTCTGTTTGGCGTTCGGGAAGAAAAGCCGAATAGAGGATCAAATAAAATTCGCAGGAGTCTAACAAAAAGGAGTCAATATGCATATGCAGGCTTCTCTGCTGGCGTCCGCCGCACTGACTGCGGAAGTGGACATGCTAAAGCAGAACCTCGAGCAGTCCGAGCAAGAGCTCGGGCGTGCCAAGAAGCAGCTCGAGGACAAGGAAGGTAAGAAATACCTTGTTTAAATATATATATAAAGGTGCAATTGCAAAAAATGACAGGATTATCGTGGCTATTGTAGGGGCCACGCCTGAGGTGGAGACCCTTAAGCAAGCGTTGCTCGAGGCCGAGAAGAGGTCGGCCACGGAGCGCACCGAGCAGGAGAAGTATGAGGCCTAGGTTGGCAAGGTGCGGCAAGAGCTCCAGGCTCTCATGAAAAAACATGAGAGTTTGGAGCTGGACTCAAAGACGCCTGTGTCAGAGCTCGCGGTGGCTATTAAAAATGCCAAGTCTGCCAAGGCCGAATCCCAGAAGGCCCTCCAGGAGTTGGATGCAGTGAAAAAGATAGCGGCGGGTAAGGCATTCTTTATGCAAAGCAAACACATAAACGTGAGTTACTTGTTACTTACCCGAATCCGGAGCTCTCCAGGAGCATTCGCAGATCTTCCCCGTAGCGTGTCCGATGCCGTCGCATTCTATCGAGCCGAGGAGGGCAGCTCGACAGAGAAGGTGTTCTGGTCCCAGTATGCTGAGGCCGGACACCCTGTGCCCGTGAGCGACCAGCTGGAGCAACTGGTCGAGCTCCACAAGGCGGCCGAACAGGCCATGAAGGGCCTCATAGTTCGGCTGTGGCCTGGAGAGGCTCTGCCTGGGAGCTATTTCGGGCTGGTGCGGCGGCTGGTGGGGGCCTGTCCAAGCCTCGAAGTCATCAAGCGCTCCGTCTGCATTGAAGGTGCCCGTAGGGCCCTTGCCCGTGCTAAGGTGCACTGGGGCAAGCTGGATGCTAAGAAGCTTGTGAAGGATGGTCCACCGCCGGGGAAAGAGCATCGCAAGCCCAAGAGTTATTATAAGGATGTTCTGAAGGGTGTCTGCCTTATGGTGGATGAATGTTCCAGGGATGTAATTTTTGAGTAAAACTCGCTCGTTTTGTCCTGTGTGCTGAAAACTTGTTCATATGCGCTAAGCAATGCTGTTGGAATTTAAAATATTACCTTCTGTGCGGCTGTTTATCAATTCTGAGAGATGGCGAGTCATCGGCTTCTGCCCCCGTGCCGCTAGTGCTGGGGTGTTCGGGGATAAACCTGAGTGCTCTTTTTCCCATGTTTGGGTCCTTCGAGGGAGGCGCTCAGCACAACGAACAAGGCAATCGGACTATAATGCGTGAACACTCTCACTTAGCCATAGAATTCTATAATTTTAAATTTCGGCGAAGCCCCTGGTATTCGAAAGACCGAGTTCGGGGCGCTATCCATGCCTTGGCCGGATAGAACCGACTCCTCGCTCTAAGCGGCATAAGTCTTTAGGGACTCGAAAAACCTCTCGAACAGCGACCAGCTCTCGCTTCATCATGACAGTCAGTTTTAGCTTTCTCTACTGAGGTGCTCGACCCAGCTCAACTGGGGCACAATGGCAGTAGTTCTCCCAGTGCTACCTTAGCCGACATAGCGGAACGTAAGGCACCAAAACATAGGAGCCGGGCAAACCCAACTATTGACCCAAGACATGATTCGGAGCCGATGCATATAATGCTATAAGTTCGGGGTGCCGCACTTGTTAAAGTGTTCGGACTTCTCACACCATATTGAGGGGTACTAAAGCCCCTAGCGTAATTTGGCCGTACCAAAGTGTACGGGTGCAACATGTCATTAAGGAACATATATTTATAAAAAAAGAGTAATGCAAAAATAGACAAAAGCTATGCATTGTTTATTAAAAAGGGGCTGCGATCAAAGCAGAACGATACAAATAATGCGATAAGCAAAAGGTTGGACTATTTAACATGTCCGTTCCAGGGGCAGGCTGCGGAATGGTATGCGTAACAGGCATACTGCTCGTGATAGAGACCACCTAGGAGTTCCGTAATGCGGCATGGTTTGTCTACTTCCCTGGTGCTTGCATCGTTTGTGCAGCAATTGAACTGCCGAACAGGCCTTCCGAAGAATGGAGTCTTGAAAGGAAGAGAAAATTAAAAAATTGGCAGCCCCTGGTGCGGTTTAAGCCGTGTTTCGGGCGTGCCGTGATGGTGCCCCTCCCCCTGTACCCATGGTATTTCTAGAGCATAGTTATGTACGCGAAGCACTGGCGTCGCATTTTTGCGAGGGCTGGGGTTGGGGCCACATTGCTACGCCTGCTCGGAACATGCCAGGCAGTCTTGTTGTAGGTTACTCTGGGTGCGCTTGACGGTGTCCAGATGTTTAATGGCCGGACTGGAGAACTGCGTGGAGAGGCTGCTTTGTACTTCCGCTGCAAGGGCTGCCATGTGCTCCTCCGTTCGGAGGGAGCGTTCGGTGTTTCCATTGACCGTAATTACTCCTCGCGGGCCTGGCATCTTGAGCTTAAGGTATGCGTAGTGAGGTACCGCGTTGAACTTGGCGAATGCGGTTCGCCCGAGCAGTGCGTGATAGCCACTGCGGAATGGGACTATGTCGAAGATTAACTCCTCGCTTCGGAAGTTATCCGGAGATCCGAAGACCACTTCAAGTGTGACTGATCCTGTACAGTTGGCCTCTACACCTGGTATTACGCCTTTAAAGGTCGTTTTGGTGGGCTTAATCCTCGAGGGATCTATGCCCATTTTCCGCATTGTATCCTGGTAAAGCAGCTTCAGGCTGCTGCCGCCGTCCATAAGGACTCTAGTGAGATGAAATCCGTCAATAATTGGGTCTAGAACCAATGCGGCGAATCCGCCATGACGGGTGCTAGTGGGATGGTCCTTTCGATCAAAGGTGATCGGGCAAGAGGACCATGGGTTGAACTTTGGGGAGACTGGCTCTACAGCGTATACGTCCCTTAACGCACGCTTCCGCTCCCTCTTGGGATGTGGGTTGCGTATATCATGTTCACCGTCCACACTTGTGGGGGAAAACCCTTCTGTCCACTGTTGTTCGGCGGCCGGGGCTCTTCGTCGTCATCGCTATGCAGCCCCTTGTCGGTATTTTCGGCATTTAACTTGCCTGCCTGCTTGAACACCCAACAATCCCTGTTGGTGTGATTGGCCGGCTTTTCGGGGGTGCCATGTATCTGGCACAAGCGGTCGAGTATTCGGTCCAAACTGGATGGCCCCCTAGGATTTCTTTTGAATGCCTTTTTCTGCTGACCGGATTTATAGCCTCTGAATCCGGCATTAACTGCCGTATCCTCAGCATTTTCGCCGTTAATGCGGCGCTTCTGCTTGTTGCGACGCGACCTGCCACTACTGTCCCTGGTATCCGAATTACCAGGGTTCTTGGTCATATTGTTGCTACGAGCAAGCCAGCTGTCTTCTCCCGCGCAAAAGCGGGTCATGAGTGTCGTGAGTGCTGCCATAGATTTCGGCTTTTCCAGTCCAAGGTGCCGGGCAAGCCACTCGTCACGGATATTGTGCTTGAAGGCTGCTAGGGCCTCTGCGTCCGGACAGTCGACTATTTGATTTTTCTTTGTTAGGAATCATGTCCAGAATTGCCTGGCCGATTCCTCTGGCTGCTGAATTACGTGGATTAGGTCATCGGCGTCTGGTGGTCGCACATAAGTGCCCTGGAAATTGTCGAGGAATGCGGCTTCCAAGTCCTCCCAACAATTGATTGATCCTGCTGGCAAGCTATTAAGCCAATGCCGAGCTGGTCCTTTAAGCTTGAGTGGGAGGTATTTGATGGCGTGGAGATCATTGCCACGGGCCATGTGGATATGAAGGAGATAATCCTCGATCCATACCGCAGGATCTGTTGTGCCATCATATGATTCGATATTTACGGGTTTGAAACCCTCGGGGATTTGGTGATCCATTACTTCGTCTGTGAAGCATAGTGGGTGTGTGGCGCCTCTGTACTGGTCTATATCATGATGTAGCTCCAATGAGCTTTGTCTACTGTGTTCGACCCTACCGGATTTGTGTCCGGCGTGATTGTTACCGTCTCGAGTCGTGGGGCGCCCACGCGATCCGTAGATCGATCTCGTTTGCCTTGCCTTGTCCTCCAACATATCTCGTAGGTCAGGTGCATTTTCCCGTGCCTTGGTACGGGGTGCGGCTTGAGTGGAGGGCCGAGAGGCCTCTTTGTCGCGGCCACGAGGTGGCCGGTCGGCCGTATCAAGTGCTGGTGATGTAGGTTTAAGTGCTTCCTCCTCTAATCGGGGTAGCAACCTGCACTTTGGGTAGCTCTTGGAGGGGCGTTCGAGTTTATGCTCTTCGGCCGCAAGGACTTCAGTCCATCTGTCGACTAGCAAATCTTCATCAGCTCTAAGCTGTTGCTGTTTTTTCTTGAGGCTTCTTGTCGTGGCCATAAGCCTGCATTGAAAACGCTCTTGCTCGACGGGATCCTCTGGCACGACGAATTCGTCGTCGTCGAGGCTTGCCTCGTCTTCGGAGGGAGGCATACAATTATCGTCCTCGACCTCTCTATCTGCCGCTCTCTCATGAGGGCTGGCTTCTCCATCCTCCTGTGCTGAATCTTGCTGGAGGGGGTTTTCTTCGGCACTCTCCGGAGTATTATTATCTCCCGTGCTGGAATCACCGTATTTGCTTTGGCGGGATTTTGAGCGCCGCTGCTGACGCCGGTGCTTAGGCTGTTTCTTGGAGGGGTCATCCTCCGCTGTTCCATCGTCATCTCCTTCTTTTGGGGTGTCCACCATGTATATGTCATATGACGAGGTGGCTTTCCAGGGCCCAATAGGCGCTGGTTCTTCATCGTCTCCTGCATCAGTGTCCATACCGTCGATGTCTTCGGAGTCGAAGTCGAGCATGTCGGTTAAATCGTCGACAGTGGCTACAAGGTGGGTGGTGGGTGGGCTTTGAATTTCTTCATCGTCCGTATCCCAACCTTGCTGACCGTAGTCCGACCAGGGCTCTCCTCATAAAGAGAGAGACTTTAGTGTCTTGAAAATATCGCCGAAAGGCGAGTGCTGAAAGATGTCCACGGCAGTAAACTCCATGATCGACACCCAATCGAATTCGATCGGCAGGGGCGCAGAGGGTTCAGAGTCCGGAGAGGATTCCGGCTCCTTGGAGTCACAAGACTCGCGGAGTGCGGGGCTGGTGTTCGGCTCGATCGCCGTCGAGATCACAGCCCCCGAGGCGGCGTCCAACCACCCATCCTCGATCGGTGCAGTTGGCTCCGAATTTAGGGTCGAAGCCGATGCGGGTGCGGCCTCCAAGGCACTATTCGGCGGCAGAGCTAGATGATGCTCGTCGTGACAGTGCGGCGCGCTCGGCAGTGGCTCGAATCTGTCGAAGATCAAGTCCCCGCGGATGTCAGCCGTGTAGTTTAAACTTCCAAATCTGACCTGACGGCCAGGGGCATAGCTTTCGATCTGCTCCAGATGGCCAAGTGAATTGGCCCGCAGTGCGAAGCCGCCGAAGACGAAGATCTTTCCAGGGAGGAAGGTCTCACCCTGGACTGCATCGCTATTGATGATCGTAGGAGCCATCAACCCTAACGGCGACGACACAAAGGAACTCTCAATGAAAGCACCAATGTCGATGTCAAAACCGGCGGATCTCGGGTAGGGGGTCCCGAACTGTGCATCTAGGTTGGATGGTAACAGGAGGCAAGGGACACGAAGTTTTACCCAGGTTCAGGCCCTCTTGATGGAGGTAAAACCCTACGTCCTGCTTGATTAATATTGATGATATGGGTAGTACAAGAGTAGATCTACCACGAGATCGGAGAGGCTAAACCCTAGAAGCTAGCCTATGGTATGATTGTTGTTTTGTATGTTGTCCTACGGACTAAAAACCCTCCGGTTTATATAGACACCGGAGAGGGTTAGGGTTACACAAAGTCGGTTACAATGGTAGGAGATCTATATATCCATGTCGCCAAGCTTGCCTTCCACGCCAAGGAAAGTCCCTTCCGGAAACGGGATGAAGTCTTCAATCTTGTATCTTCATAGTCCAGGAGTTCGGCTGAAGGTATAGTCCGGCCATCTGGACACCCCCTAATCCAGTACTCCCTCACCCCGAGTGGGAGGATTGCTCAACACTCGGTAGAATTTTTTGAACTTAGGCGAGTACTGGACTGCAGCTAAGTCCCCGAGTGGGAGGGTTGCTCACCACTCGGTGGGATTTTTTAAACTTAGGCGATACTGGACTGCAGCTAAGCCTCCGAGTGGGAGGATTGCTCACCACTCGGTAGGATTTTACCAACTTAGGCGAGTACTGGACTGCAGCTAAGCCCCCGAGTGGGAGGCTGGCTCACCACTCGGTAGGATTTTTTAAACTTAGGCGAGTTCTGGACTGCAGCTAAGCCCCCGAGTGGGAGGATTGCTCACCACTCGGTAGGATTTTTTTTAAAACTTAGGCGAGTACTGGACTGTAGCTAAGCCCCCGAGTGGGGAACTGGCTCACCACTCGGTAGGATTTTACAAACTTAGGCGAGTACTTGACTGCAGCTAAGCCCCCGAGTGGGAGGTAGGATTTAACAAACTTAGGCGAGTACTGGACTGCAGCTAAGCCCCCGAGTGGGAGGCTTGCTCACCACTTGGTAGGATTTTACAAACTTAGGCGAGTACTGGACTGCAGCTAAGCCCCCGAGTGGGAGGCTGGCTCACCACTCGGTAGGATTTTTAAACTTAGGCGAGTACTGGACTGCAGCTAAGCCCCCGAGTGGGAGACTGGCTCACCACTCGGTAGGATTTTACAAACCTAGGCGAGTACTGGACTACTACTAAGCCCCCGGGTGGGAGACTGGCTCACCCCTCGGTAGGATTTTTCAAACTTAGGCGAGTACTGGACTGCAGCTAAGCCCCCGAGTGGGAGGCTGGCTCACCACTCGGTAGGATTTTGAAAAGTTAGGCGAAACGGGTTCGCAGCTAAGCTTTGAGTGAGAGGCTTGCTCACCACTCGGTAGGATTTTGAAAACTTAGGCGAAACGGGTTCGCAGATAAGCCCCTGAGTGAGAGGCTTTCTCACCACTCGGTAGGATTTTGAAAACTTAGGCGAAACGGGTTCGTAGATAAGCCCCTGAGTGAGAGGCTTGCTCACCACTCAGTAGGATTTTCTTTCGAACTTAGGCGAAACGGATTCGCAGCTAAGTCACCCACTGGGGGTTTTCAGACTTAAACAAAAGCAACAACAATCATGCCAGAGGACTGTAAAGCTCTTGTCTTTGGTAAACAAATTACAAAGGTATTTCTTATTACATTCTATTCGAACGAGTACTTAAGTATAGAAGGGGCGGAGTAGCTCCGCGTTCCAAGCACGTGGCTCGTCCTTCTTATGCTCGACACTGTAAAGGTGGTATGCTCCATTGTGGAGCACTTTGGTGACAATGAAGGGACCTTCCCAAGCTGGGGCGAGCTTGTGTGGTTTCTGCTGATCCACTCGAAGAACCAAGTCTCCCTCTTGAAAGGCTCGACCCTTCACGTGTCTAGCGTGGAATCGACGCAAGTCCAGTTGATAAATGGTCGACCTGATCAAGGCCATCTCTCTTTCCTCCTCTAGGACGTCGACTGCGTCTTGCCGAGCTTGTTCTGCTTCATCTTCAAAGAAGAGTTCAACTTGTGGTGCATTATGAAGCAAGTCACTCGGTAGAACAGCTTCAGCCCCATAGACCAAGAAGAATGGAGTTCGGCCAGTCAACCGATTAGGAGTTGTCCTCAATCCCCAGAGAACTGATGGAAGTTCATCAACCCAGGCGCCCGCCGCGTGCATGAGATCTCGCATCAGTCGGGGTTTCAGTCCTTTGAGAATCAGGCCATTTGATTTTTCTGCTTGTCCATTCGATTGGGGATGGGCGACTAAAGCATAGTCGACTCGTGTGCCTTGTGAGGCGTAGAAGGTTTTGAACTCATCATAATCGAAGTTCGATCCGTTGTCATTGATGATGCTGTGTGGAACCCCATATCTGAAAATCAACTCTCTGATGAAGCTGATAGTAGTGCTAGCTTCAAGATTCATAATAGGCTTGGCTTCGATCCATTTGGTAAACTTGTCGACTGCTACAAGCACATGAGTGAAGCCGCTCCTACCAGTCCTCAGTGGACCAACCATGTCCAATCCCCAAACAGCAAAGGGCCACACGAGTGGGATGGTCTTCAGGGCTGATGCAGGTTTGTGCAACATATTGGAGTAGAACTGGCAGCCTTCACGTCTGTCAACTATATCTTTCGCCATTTCATTTGCTCATGGCAAATAAAATCCAGCTCGGTATGCTTTAGCCTAAATGGTCCGAGAGGACGCATGGTGACCACAGGTCCCCGAATGGATGTCGTGGAGGATCACTCGACCTTCTTCTGGCGTTATGCATTTCTGGCTGACCCCAGTTGCACTTTCTCTGAACAGTTGACCTCTTATTACAGTAAAGGCCTTGGATCGACGGACGATCTGTTGAGCCTCTTCTTCATCCTCTAGGAGCTCCTTCCTAAGGATATATGCAATGTATGGCACTGTCTAATCGGGAGTGATGACCAACACCTCCATGATTAAGTCGACCATGGCTGGGACCTCGACTTCAATCAGATCTGTGGCACTACTAGGCTGCGGGGGCACTTCAGCGAAGGGATCTTCTTGAACTGAAGGTGCATGAATGTGCTCCAAGAACACGTTGCTGGGAATAGCTTCTCTCTTGGAACCTATCTTTGCTAAATCATCTGCTGCTTGATTTTTTAGTCGGGGTACATGATGGAGCTCTAACCCCTCAAACTTCTTTTCCAATTTCCTTACCGCGTTGCGGTAACCAGTCATGGCTGGGCTTCTAACGTCCCACTCCTTCATCACTTGATTGACTACAAAATCTGAGTTGCCATAGACCATGAGGCGACGGACGCCAAGTGAAATGGCCATACGCAACCCATACAAGAGTGCTTCATATTCTGCTTCGTTATTGGAGGAATCAAAGTGAATTTGGAGGACATATCTGAGCTTGTCTCCTCGGGGGATACCAGTGTTGTGGAATGTAGTAATTTCAAAAAAAATCCTACGCACACGCAAGATCATGGTGATGCATAGCAACGAGAGGGGAGAGTGTGATCTACGTACCATTGTAGACCGACAGCGGAAGCGTTATGACAACGCGGTTGATGTAGTCGTACGTCTTCACGACCCGACCGATCAAGCACCGAAACTACAGCACCTCCGAGTTCTAGCACACGTTCAGCTCGATGACGATCCCCGGACTCCGATCCAGCAAAGTTTTGGGGAAGAGTTCCGTCAGCACGACGGCGTGGTGACGATCTTGATGTTCTACTGTCGCAGGGCTTCGCCTAAGCACCACTACAATATTATCGAGGACTATGGTGGAAGGGGCATCGCACACAGCTGAGAGAACGATCTTAGAGATCAACTTGTGTGTCTAGGGGTGCCCCCTGCCCCCGTATATAAAGGAGCCAAGGGGGGGTGCGGCCGGCCCTAGGAGGAGGCGCGCAGGAGGAGTCCTACTCCTACCGGGAGTAGGACTCCCCTCCCTTTCCCTAGTTGGATTAGGACTTGGGGGGAAGGAGGAGAGGGAAGAAAGGAAAGGGGGGCGCCGCCCCCCTCCTTGTCCAATTCGTACTTGGGGGGGAGGGGCGCGCGGCAGCCCCTAGGCCTCCTCTCCTCTTCCTCCACTAGGCCCATTAAGGCCCATTAGGTTACCGGGGGGTTCCGGTAACCTCCCGGTACTCCGGTAAAATGCCAATTTCACCCGGAACATTTCCGATGTCCAAACATAGGCTTCCAATATATCAATCTTTATGTCTCGACCATTTCGAGACTCCTCTTCATGTCCATGATCACATCCGGGACTCCGAACTAACTTCGGTAGATCAAAACTCATAAACTCATAATATAACTGTCATCGAAACCTTAAGCGTGCGGACCCTACGGGTTCGAGAACAATGTAGACATGACCGAGACACGTCTCCAGTCAATAACTAATAGCGGAACCTGGATGCTCATATTGGCTCCCACATATTCTACAAAGATCTTTATCGGTCAGACCGCATAACAACATACGTTGTTCCCTTTGTCATCGGTATGTTACTTGCCCGAGATTCGATCGTCGGTATTTAAATACCTAGTTCAATCTCGTTACCGGCAAGTCTCTTTAATCGTTTCGTAATACATCATCTCGCAACTAACTCATTAGTTGCAATGCTTGCAAGGCTTATGTGATGTGTATTACTGAGAGGGCCCAGAGATACCTCTCCGACAATCGGAGTGACAATCCTAATCTCGAAATACGCCAACCCAACATTTACCTTTGGAGACACCTGTAGAGCTCCTTTATAATCACCCAGTTATGTTGTGACGTTTGGTAGCACATAAAGTGTTCCTCCATCAAACGGGAGTTGCATAATCTCATAGTCATAGGAACATGTATAAGTCATGAAGAAAGCAATAGCAACATACTAAACGATCGGGTGCTAAGCTAATGGAATGGGTCATGTAAATCACATTATTCTCCTAATAATGTGATCTCGTTAATCAAATGACAACACATGTCTATGGTTAGGAAACATAACCATCTTTGATTAACGAGCTAGTCAAGTAGAGGCATACTAGTGACGTTTAGTTTGTCTATGTATTCACACAAGTATTATGTTTCCGGATAATGCAATTCTAGCATGAATAATAAACATTTATCATGATATAAGGAAATAAAATAATAACATTATTATTGCCTCTAGGGCATATTTCCTTCAACCAGTACCACCCCAGCACCGGAACCATTCAGCATCTTGGAACCATCAAAGAACGTGGTCTAGTGCTCCGAGTGGACTTGAGTCGGCAGTTGTTGTTCAATCCACTCGGCGAGGAAATCTGCTATTGCTTGGGACTTGATAGCTTTCTTTGCCTCGAACTTGATATCTAAGGGAAGGAGTTCAATCGCCCGCTTTGCCACTCGACTAGTTGCATCTCTATTGTTCAGGATCTCTGATAATGGAGCGTCACTGATGACTGTAATAGAGTGATCAAAGAAGTAATGTGCAACCTTCTTCGTGGTCATATAAATCCCATAAACAAGTTTCTGATAATGTGGAAATCTTTGCTTTGATGGAGTCAAAACTTCAGAGACATAGTATATTGGGCGCTGAACTTTGTAAGCTTTTCCTTCTTCTTCCCGTTTGACCGTAAGTACTATACTAACGACTTGTCCAATGGATGCAATGTAAAGCAGTAAAGGCTCTTTGCTGATTGGAGCAGCAAGCACCGGCTAGGTGGAAAGTAGGGCTTTGAGCTCTGCAAATGCTGCGTCATCTTCAGGAGTCCACTCGAACTTATCTGACTTCTTCATCAGTCGGTAAAGAGGTAGTGCCTTTTCACCGAGGCGAGAAATGAATCGACTTAGGGCGGCCAAACAACCAGTAAGCTTCTGGACATCATGCACACGCACAGGGTGTTTCATCCGGAGTATGGCACCCACTTTCTCTGGGTTAGCATCGATCCCCTGTTCAGAAATGAAAAAACCGAGTAATTTTCTGCTTGGAACTCCAAACATGCACTTTGATGGATTAAGCTTGATATCATACCTTCTGAGGTTGGCAAAGGTTTCAGCAAGGTCAGCCAGTAGGTTGGAACCTGTTCGTGACTTGACCACAATGTCATCCATGTATGCTTCCACATTCCGACTGATTTGAGTGAGCAGACACTTCTGGATCATCCTCATGAATGTGGCTCCGGCGTTCTTCAAACCGAATGGCATAGTGACTTAACAGAAGCACCCAAATGGGGTGATGAAAGCTGTTTTTATCTCATCAGGTCCGTACGGACGGATCTGATGATACCCAGAATAAGCGTCCAAAAAGGACAAACGCTCACACCCCGCAGTCGAGTCGACTATTTGGTCGATGTGAGCGAGAGGAAAGTGATCTTTCGGGCAGGCCCGATTGATATGTTTGAAGTCGATGCACATGCAAAGTGAGTCATCCTTCTTTGGGACCATGACAACATTAGCTAACCACTCGGAGTGGTAAATCTCTCGGATAAACTCAGCTGCTAGAAGTCGAGCCACTTCTTCACCGATTGCCTTCCTCTTCTGTACGGCGGACCGACGAAGATGTTCTTTGACCGGTTTCACATTTGGGTCGACTCGCAAACGATGCTCAGCCAGTCCCCTGGGAACACCTGGCATGTCAGAAGGTTTCCATGCAAAGATGTCCCAGTTCTCACGGAGGAACTGGATGAGCGCTTCTTCCTATTTAGAGTCGAGTGTTGTTGAAATGTGAGTCGGAGCAGCATTGGATCCGTTGGATGAATATGAATCGGCTTCGTTTCACCAGTCGACTAGAATGCTGAATCAGTGGCAGGCTTCTTAGCTTGCAACAAATCATTCGGATCTACATTTTTTTGATACTCCTGCAACTCCACTATTGCCATCTGTGCATCGGCGATCTTTGAGCCCTTCTGGAAGCACTCTTCTGCCTTCTTTCGACTGCCAGTGATAGTGATCACCCCTTTAGGACCGGGCATCTTCAATTTGAGGTACACGTAACATGGTCGAGCCATAAAACGTGCATAAGCTGGCTTGCCTAGAATAGCGTGATAAGCACTCTGGAAATCCACAACTTCAAATGTCAACTTTTCTTTGCGAAAATTCTTGAAATCATCAAACACTACATCGAGAGCGATTTGGCCGAGTCATGCAACCTTCTTGCCAGGAATGACTCCATGGAAACTCATATTACTTTCGCTGAGTCTGGACATCGAAATGCCCATTCCTTTCAACGTCTTGGCATATAGTATGTTCAGACCACTGCCACCATCCATTAGAACCTTAGTCAATCGAGTTCCTTCAACTACTGGGTTGACCACCAGCGCTTGCCTCCCAGGGGTGGCTATGTGCGCTGGGTGATCGGACTGGTCGAATTTAATGGCAGTCTGAGACCACTTCAAATAACTGGGTGTCACCAGGGCGACCATGTTCACTTCTCTGTTGATGACTTTCAGTCGACTCTTACTCTCAACATCAGCGAAAATCATTAGAGTGGAATTGACATGGGGGTAACCACAATCGTCCTCCTCCTCATCCTCAACTTTGTCTGCTTCCTTCTCCTTTTCCTTGGGCTATTTCTCTCGGAATTGCTGGATTAGGAGTCGACACTGTCGAGTGGTATGCTTTGGGTAAATGAAATTGCCCTCTTCATCTTTCTTGGTGTGAATGTGGCATGGTAAATCCAGCACATCATTTCCATCTTGATCTTTTACTTTCTTGGGGTTCCACGGTCCTTTGGGTTTCCCCTTGAACTTCCATTGAGTTACGGCCAAGGCTTCTCCAGGAGAAGCTGGCTCGGCTTTGCGCTTTTGCTTCCGACTGGAGTTCCCCCCTCCGGTTTCGTGGGCGACTATTTTGTGCTTGCCACTCCAGAGTCGGTCTTCTTCACCATTGGCGTACTTGGTGGCAATCTCCATCATCCGAGTCAGAGTCATATCTCCTGTTCGACCGAATTTCAGATTCAACTCCCGATACTTAATGCCTTCTTTGAAGGCACAAATTGCTTGGTGATATGACACATTCTCCACTTTGTGGTGCAACGTGATCCATCTCTGGATATAATCTCTCAAAGTTTCTTTTGGTTTCTGAACGCACCACTGTAGTTCTATCAACCCTGCTGGCCGCTTGCAAGTACCTTCAAATGTTTTGACAAATACTCGAGCAAGATCTTCCCAAGTATAAATACTACTAGGAGCTAACTGATTCAGCCACGCCCTGGCCGATCCCTCTAGCATCAAAGGAAGGCGCTTCACAGCCACTTCATCGTTGCCGCCATCGATCTGTACAGACACTCGGTAATCCTCAAGCCAAGTGTCAGGCTTGGACTCACCAGTGAACTTATTGACTCCAGTTGCCAACCTGAAGTTGAGAGGAATCACTGCGGCCCTGATGGCTCTGCTGAAGCACTCTGGGCCTGAGACATGCACTCTGCTACTAGTTGGAAAATCTCTGTCGGGGCCTTCTCTTTCAGCTCTGTTTCTGTCGACCAGACCCTAAACGAGAATAGATCTCGCATTAAAGCCCGGTTCCCTGGGGTCGACTGGTATCCTTCGCCCACCACTGTGAGGGCGTCTATCATCCTGCTGCCGAGGCACGTATGATCCACTCCTTGGGGGAGGCGTGGGCACTCGACGACGATCATCGTGATCAAGTCGGTGATCATATTGCTCATGGTTTCTGTACTGATCTCGTCGGTCTCCACGTCCCTCATGCCTCGGGGGCGATCTTGGGCTGTGAGCCGACTGGACTGTGTCTGCAACCATGGATCTGCTATGAATCCTATTCCGCGATTGAGATACTACTATATTCTACTCTCCCGCGGCTCAGAGCAAGGCCCGGATCTGCACCAAACCTCGACCAGCTTCTGACTGGGAAGGTTGAATTGACTCTGCTATTCTGGCCGCAACTGCGAGATTCTGGATTGGAGTTCGGTATACCTGAGTCGGAGGTGGAAAAAGTTGACACCAACTGGATTCGGGAGCACGCTACCGAGCACGCTCGTCGAGTGCGCGCTGGAGGTTATCCAGTCGAGTGCGCTCAGCCAAGTTGGCCAGGCGCGCCTCCTCCAAGCCCTGAGCCTCAGGGGTTTCTCCAACGATGGTGAAGTGCATCCATGTTCCGACGGTGAAGTTCCTCCCTCCTCTGCGAAGAGAGGGGTTCGGGTCGTTACTCTTCGTGGACACGCGATGGATCACCGCCACCATCGCCTCCATCCTCGCGGGTGAAGCCAGGAGGACTACGTGGTCCATTGATCATCAAAACTTCCTCCGTGGGGTCGCTGCTGTCGCACTCGGATGCAGTCTCTACGGAGCCAGTCGAACAGGCCGTAGAGAGTTTCGTCGGGCTCGATTGTCGTGACCTGGGGGATGGCCGATTGGCGAGCCACCACATGCCTCACCCACCACTGAAGCCTCGACCGACTGGAACGTTTGCCCCGGCGGGCTACAGGGAGGGAGGTCGGCACGGGAGCCGACCGATACTGAGTCGACGGCTACCGTAGGAGGACGCCACGGACGCACGCGTGAAAGTGTGTTGCCTCGCGGATGGGGAGCGCCTCGACGTCGAGTGGCGCTTCCTGGAGCCAAGCGGAGTCGTCGGCGATGAATATGAGCGCACCGAGACGGATCTCGTGGTCCTTGGCCAAACCTCTGCCTGAAACCATGTTGATGGGGATCGGAAAAATCACAACTTCTCCAACAAGTCTGACACCTGCCCCACGGTGGGCGCCAACTGTCGTGGTTCTAAGTCTGACAGTAGAATGATGGGGGGGGGGGGTAGGAATGTAGAGGCAAGATCCTAACTATGGAGGAGTTGTACATGCGAGTTTTACGAGTTTAGGCCCTTCTCAGAGGAAGTAACAGCCCTACGTCTCGGAGCCCGGAGGCGGTCGACTGGATTATATGTGAGTGTGTTACAGAGGGTGCGAACCCCTGTCCCTGAGGAGGGGGTGGCTTATATAGAGTTCCCCAGATCCCTCCCGCCCTCAGTTACAAAGGGTTTAAGGTACATAAAGATGGGGACGTTACTGGTAACGCCTACAATAAAGATACATAATGACCATTAAAGCTATGACTTAATTCCTGACCGTTGCAGAGTGCACTACAAAAAAAGACACATCCGTGACATTTTGGGCCGAATGAAAAAAAATTATGTCATACATATGACACTTCTATGACGATAATTGTGGCAAAACCCGGTATCATCATAGATGTGGTGGGCTCCTACTTCTATGACAAAAAATCATGACAGAAAATGGGCTTTTCGTCCTGGGCTAGCCGGAGACGCAGCTGCATGACATTCTTTGGGACGTCCATGACGGAAAAAACCATGGTAGAAGCGAGGGCGAGGAAAATTTCGGGGAGTTCCTAGTTACGGTGGGAGGTCGGGGGCCGAGCGATGCGAGCTTCTCTCATACACGTACGCGCGTGTGTGCGAGGCGTTGGATCTAACTGAACCCGAGCAAGGCGTTGGGCTCTAACTGAACCCGAGCGATTGCACTGAAGGCTACGCGTTACTGAACCCGAGCGATCGATCGATGGCTGTTAACTGAACCCGATCGAGCGATTCCTTCGCTACTGCTGCTAACTGAAGCCGATCGATGCTGCCTCTGGATGAACAGTGAGCGTTGTGGGCGGGGGGGTGGATGAACAGTTCCCGGTGGGGGTGGATGAACAGGACCCCGTGGTGTTACCTCTGGATGAACAGGACCCCGATCGATCGAGTCGGTTGGGCCTGGATAAACAGGACCCCATGGAGAGCTGGATGAACAGGACCACCCCGTGGAGGGCAGGATGAATAGTAGACGATGGAGGGCAGGATGAACAGTAGCCCGTGGAGGGGTGGTTGAACAGGAGGTTGTGGAGAGGGCTGGTTGAACAGTAGCCGGTGGAGTAGCGCGCGGTGGAGGCTGGATGAAGAGGAGCCCGTGGATGAACAGTCACAGGTGGAGGCTGGAGGAGGTCGACGGTGGATGAACAGTAGCTCGTGGAGGCTGGAGGGGGTCGATGGTGGAGATGAACAGTATCCCGTGGAGTCCCGTTTTGCGGTACGCCACACCCCTCCCGATGAACAGGACCCCCGTTTCGACCGTAGCGCTCCAACACAAGTCCGTTTCCTCCGTTTTGCGGTACGCCACACCCCTCCCGATGAACAGGACCCCCGTTTCGACCGTAGGAGGTCCGTTACCTCCGTTTTGCGGTACGCCAGACCCCTCCCGATCAACAGGATCCCGTTTCGAACGTGGCCGGTCGAACACAAGGCCGTTTCCTCCGTTCTGCGGTACGCCAGGCCTCGTTTCCATCGCCTGTTCCGTCCAAGCCCTCCCAATGAACACGACGCATTCCATTGCCTCCCCATGAACACGACGACGACGTTGTTTCTCCGTTCTGACCCAGCCATGTACACGAGCCCTGGCCGTACGTATGCGCGAGTAGGCGTTGGAGACCCCGCCCGTAAGTACACATACGTGGCCGTATTTTCTTTCTTGCACCCTGGCCGCTGTACGTACGTGTACATGCTACGTGCGCGCCTCTACTACAACACATGCGCGCCTCTACATCCACCAGTATATATGTACATACACGTTCGCGACCAGAATGACAACGCTACGTACGCTTCGACCAGGTGGGTCCCGACTATCAGGCACTTCCTTGCGTGCGAAGATGTAGCTGGTGGGTCCCAGCAGTCAGCGGCAAAAATTTTTTTTCACGAAATACGGTGGCCCGTCCGGTGGGTCCTTGCTGTCAGGTGGAGGAATAATTATTTTGCACGTAATAAGGAGGCACTTCCTTGTTGCGGTCGTGGACCCAGCTGTCAGCCTCTCCACGTACAGTCCACGTCCGATGGAAGCCATTCCTTGACCACGTTGACCACGCCGCGCCAAGAGCACCAGGGCGGTGGACGACGGCGAGGCCTAGGAAGGGGACGACGCGGAGCCGGGGAAGACGCGGCAGTGGATGCCCACGCGTAGAGGAGTATGAGGGTTCACTGGTTCGCTACGGTGTGAGGCTGCCGTCGCCGCAGAATAACAGGGGGTGTGGGTTAGTAGAGGGATGGCCTGGCCAGCGGTGGGAGTAGTAGGGGCCGGTGAGGCCTCCGTCGCATCGCAGCCGGCCACGGGAGGCAGGAGCACGAGGCACGACCGGCGCTGGTTTGGGTGGCTGGAGCAAGAAGACCAGAGGTTGAAGAAGCACTACGACCGTTGGATTGACATCGTACGGTCACTGGAGCTAGCATCTTGCATATTGACTAAGTTGACAAAGCCCTCCGTCCCCGTCAACTTAGTAGGCCCACAAGTCAGCCTCCCACCAAGGTGGGTCCCAGCTAGTAATGGGGTATTCATTATTTTGTGCGTAATAAGGAGGCACTTCCGGTGGGTCCAAGCTGACAGCAGGGGGACATTTTTTTCGCGAAATACTATGACCCGTCGGGTGGGTCCCAGCAGTCAGGGGCAAACGATTTTTTCACGATATACTGGTGGGCGTCCGATGGGTCCCTGCTGTCAGGTGGAGGAATAATTATTTTCCGCATAATAAGGAGGCACTTCCTTGTGGCTGCCGTGGACCCAGCTGTCAGCCTCTCCACGTACAGTATTCTTCCGATGGAATTTGGTCGTTGACCACATTGACCACGCCGCGCCGACAGCATCACGGCGGTGGACGACGATGAGGCCTAGGAAGGGGACGACGCAGAGCCGGGGAAGACGCGGCAGTGGATGCCCACGCGGAGAGGAGTACGAGGGTTCACTGGTCCGTCTGCGCTGCCGTCGCCACAGAATAACAGGGGGTGTGGGTCAGTGGAGTGGAGGGATGGCCTGGCCAGTGGTGGGAGTAGTATGGGGGCGGTGAGGCCTCCGCGGCAGCACAGCCGGCCAAGGGAGGCAGGAGTAGGCGACACGACCGGCGCTACTTTGGGCGGCTGGAGCAAGAAGACCAGAGGTTGAAGAAGCACTACGGCCGTTGGATGGACATCGTACGGTCAGTCGAGCTAGAATCGTGCATATTGACTAAGTTGACAAAGCCCTTCATCCCCGTCAATTTAGTAGGCCCACTATATTGGGTCCCAGCTAGCAGGGGGAGTATTCATTTTTTGTGCGTAATAAGGAGTTACTTCCTTGCGTGCGAAGATATAGCTGGTGGGTCCGAGCTATCAGCGGCGGTAACATTTTTTTCGCAAAATACAGAGGCCGTTTCGGTGGGTCCCAGATGTCAGGTGGAGGAAATCATTATTTTGCGCGTAATAAGGAGGCATTTCCTTGTGTGCGGTCGTGGACCCATCTGTCAGCCTCTCCATGTACAGTCCACTTCAGATGCATGTCGGTCGTTGACCACGCTGACCACGCCACGCCGAGAGCACCAGGGCGGTGGACGACAGCGAGGCCTAGGAAGGGAATGACACGGAGGCAGGGAAGACTCGTCTATTGTTTTTGTTTCCCACTTGAGGGGAGTACGACTGTACGAGGGTTTACTGGTTCGTCTGCCGTCGCCAGAGAATAACAGCAGGTGCGGGTGAGTAAAGGGATGGCTAGGCCAGCAATGGGAGTACCGTGGGGCGGTGAGGCCTGCATGGCAGCACAGCCGGCCGCGGGGAGGAGGGAGCAGGCAGTCCCGCCAGTGCTTGTTTGAGCGGCTGAAGCAGGAAGAGCAGAGATTGAAGAAGCACGACGGCCGTTGGATGGACATCCAACAGTATACAGGCCATCTCTGGAAAGCCTCAAATCTGTGGAAAACAGCATACAACCCATCTGCCATTATTTCAAATAATTTACAGCCCATTTGCTAATTCTTATGGGTTTTTTGGAGCCCATATTCTTTATGTTAGCATTACAACCCATATTGTGGCCACGGTTAAAAAATTATACGAAATTTTGCATATGTCGGTGCGGTCTGAACTGTTTTTAATCCCGAAATTTTGAGTCACATTCAGACTGATTTTAAAAATAAATGTATATCAATATAAAATCCAATAAATTGTCCATGCTAAAAATCAATGCAATTTAAAATCTCAAAATGAAAAAAAAGATATTTGAAAACAATTGCCGGTTTGATGTGTTTTAAAAATGTACATCCCATTTCTCATTACTGATAGGCCATTTTCTCGGCCAGCCCAATGAGGCTCTCCTCGTCTTGAAAGATTTGCAGCCCAACAGGCCTGATAAAGCGACTTACTTGACAAATCACAAAAGAACTGGGCTAGCCATTTTCAGAAAGAAAAAAAACTACTGGGCTAGTCTGTGGTAAACATAAAAGAAAAGGCTATCTAGACATGCCAGAGTGTCCCGCACAACCCAGTTGACACCCTGCTTCCGTCTCAAAAACAAATTAGATAAATTGCACTCCAATTATGGCGATTCATAAAAATGCCACTGCAATTTCCAAACTTTGAAAAATGCCACTGCAATTTTTGCAAACTTTGAAAAACGCCACTGCAGTTTGCAAACTTTGAAAAACATCACCCCAGACTTCGAAAATGCCACTAGAAATGGCATGAAATGGCATTTTTCAAAGTTTGGAAATTGCAGTGGCATTTCTCGGATGCACCAGATTTGGAGTGGCATTTATCAAATTAACCCAAAACAAAAATAACTGGGCGAGCTGCTGGGTCCCTGGTGTCAGCCACTCATTGTGCAATTCTCTCGTTTATTGACTACGTTGACAATGGCATGGGACCCAGATGTCAGAAATCCACTAGGAGGAGCCATTTTTTATTGGCTTGAAATAAGGAGGCACTTGCTTGCATACTGCCATGACCTTGGCGGGTCCCTGCTGTCATCCTCTCCACGTACAGTACCAGTTAGTCGTTCTTCAAAACTGATCGGCACACCAATAAAAAAATAAAGGTCGATAACTAATGCGGCACCTCGGGTCAACGCGGCCAGATCGCATTTTGCACGAGAAATTACACACCATGTTTCATTGACATGTGGTCCCGTTCCAACATATCAGTGAGACGACGACAAGTAGTAGGAGTATTTCCGAACGGACGTGTAGGCCGGGCGCCTCTTCATGAACCGTGGCAAACTCGCAACCGTCCACTGACTCTTTGCCTTTCCCTCTCGATTTGGAACTGCTGTCGCATGCTCTTCCTCTCCCTCCTCCATTTTCCTTCAGCCCTTCACCCTTTCTTCTGCCATTGTTCGATCGTCTTCTCCATGGAGGGAATAGGCCGGAAATGGCCCCGTTATTCTTGCCCCGATCTGAAAGATGACGTGGTGGAGGAACTCATTGATCGGTGCAACGTCATCACCTCGGCTAGCATGGCAGGTTCGTTCAAGCCCATTCTCGACACAACTAATAACATCATTACAAAGAACCCAATAGTCAAGAAGCGGTTTGATCTCCCCTATCTTCTTCGTCGTGACCCTGATGATTGGCGCTGGCACGACGGAGGCCTAGCCCTTTGCCAGTTGATGCCGCTTGATAATGATACGTATGATGTTAAGATGCCATCGCTTGAGGGCAAGGCTTGGGCAGGAAAAAATGGAGATTGGGTTGTTTACATTGGGTCCAACTGCGAGTGGGAACTTGTGAATGTGTACACTCGTCACCAGGTTCCACTTCCAAAAATCTCAGCACACTGCCCAGAGGTTGAGCACACCGGTAATGTACGCACGTTCAAAGACGATCATGGTGACTGTCTTCTACAGAAGATAGCAATTTGTCGAGTTCCCAACCGCTCTTGGAATAACAACAACTATCAAGTTGTTGCTATCTTCGACAAGCTTGTTGCCGTCCTTCGTGGTTCGACTCAATGGATATTGCTCAAAAATCAGTTTATGTACATGGATAAAAGATCAAACTAATTATTGATAAAAATTAGGGTTTAGTACTGTGATGCAATTCAATACGAGGGCCTTGTGTTTGCTGCCACCACTCGTGGCACTGTTTTTGCATGGCATCCTAGTAGTTTCGGTACGTTTGTCTTCCACCGTAATTATAATTGTTTCATCCACATGCATGCAGGTTAGCAAGTTTCCCTTTACTAATTAACCTTCTTCTTGTGTTTCCAAGGTCCTGTGAACATCCCACCACCTATACTTAAAAAAATTTATAACCAAGGGGGAGATGCCGATGGTGATGGTCATGAGCAGCGCCCATATACTCTGTGGCGCCTGGCAACTAATTCCGATGGATCACCTCTTCTTGTGTGTATACAGCCCACTGATGATGTTACTGCTAAGGAAGCAGGTGTCTCCCATGGCCGCACTCTCCGGACCTATTCCAACACCCGTTGCATGGTATTTGGGATGGATACTAGTGTGCTAGAGCCAACTCCTTCTTCCTAGCACAGAATTGATAGTCTTGGAGAAAACTCGCTCTTCCTTGGACAAAACTATCTGATGATGGTGAAAGGCGATCCAACTGCTCTTGACACATTTATGAGAAGCAACTGTGTCTATACCTCGGACATTTGGGTGGTTCCCTACCCTGGTACTAATATAGTAGGCCGCTTCAGCCTGGATGATTGGTCCTGCATTGGTCTCCAGATCGACAACGGATGGCCCGTCCCAGAGAATCACTTGTGGTTCAAAGCAAGCGTTTCCAACGCCACGGAATGGTTGAGTTGAAGTTCATTTCATGGCTTGTTATTTGTTGTGTGGTGAAAAATTTAGTATTTATAATGTATCCTCGTTGTCGATGTGGGTTGATGACCTGTTGTATGTAATAAAATGATATGCCTGTGATAAACTTACTAAATTTCTGAATGGCTTTCGAGTCGCTTCTCTGAGTGAGTGGTGCGACGAGGCAAAAAAATATTTTACGAATACATAATTGTACGTGCATTGCAACAAGTTATCGGATGAGGCCAATCAACAATAGTAGTACACTATTTGTACTAGCTTCACATGCTTCACGCGTCAGGCGGGTGTTTTTACTGTAGCCATATGTTAATGTGTTCACTGTACGTAACCAGCACCTCGAATCCTTGATACTAGTAATATATAGTAGGAGTAAGTAGTAGGAGTAGTAGGGTGGCATGGGCCAGAACAAGCATTCACATCCAGGAGTACGGCACACGCCACCACCACGACATCCATCTGACACCATATTATTTCTTGGAGTCCATGCTAGAGCAATCTCTTCGACCTCGTCGTTTCTCTAACTTCAGCCATCGCACGGCGGGCGAGGTGGGGGTTTGCCGATAGTCAGTTTCCTTAACTGTGGTCCCACTTGTAAGGCCAACTCCAATGCACGACCCCAAACACACGTCCGTTTTGCACGAACTCCAACGATAATTTTGACTAGAAAAGCAAGACCAAAGAAAACAAGAACCACAAGAATACAGTTTACTACTCCTGTAAGTTGGATTAGTGCCTTCTTGATGCATTCATTGTTGATCTGCGGAGGCTCGATCTTGCGTCTGTGCTAGCTAAAAGTGATAGAACATCTACTAAATTGCACTCTATCAATATATGGATGTACTCTTCTTCCCAATACAAAAACTTGCATCCATTCTACTCCCTCTGTTGCACAATACATGCCTTCTATTTGTCAAAATATATATGTATCTAGACATGTCTTAGTATATAGGTACATCCATTTTTGGACAAATGGAAGTCAAGTATTTTGGAACGGAGGGAGTACACAATAAAAGTTTTAAGTTAGCACAACTAGTCTAATCCGAGAGCAGAACCGAAGATTTGGTCGGGTTCTTCCTCCTTTTGCCAACACGTGGGACATCCAACATCCAAGTCGTGTCATGAAAGAAAATAGAGTGGTAGTTGAAGCCACGAGATGTGCATCTTGGGTTAAATTGTAAATAGAATCTTACTACTCTTGAGTAACTCCAAAAGCGGCCACCGAAGATCTTTATTGGATTTGTTTTTCATCACCAGCACGTCGAGGTGAAAGATGTGTAGGTTCAGTGGGTCCTCTTGCGTTTTCACTGACATGTGGGGCCACATGTGAGCAAACAGACGATGGGCTCCGCGCGTTCGCTGGCTGGCTAAGAAGAGAGATAGAGGATGGCTGAGCACAGACTGCAGGAAATTTGTTCTACGTACCTCGATATAGGCTCGATATAGTGGGGTGGCATGGGCCATAACTAGCATTCACGTCTAGTAGTACGGCACACACCACCCACACGAGTCCCATCAGACACCAATTTTCTTGGAGTCCATGCTACAGCCATCTCTTCTCCCTCCTGTTTTCTTAGCCATCGTGCGGTGGGCAGGGTGGGGGTTTGCCGATAGTCGGTTTGCTCAACTGCGATCCCATTTGTAAGTGAAAATGCAACACCGCACGCATTCTCGCTTGAGCGGCGTGCCGGACCAACCGTGTGGGGGTGCGACGTGAACACGGCAGGCTTTTCGTTTTGAACCCGTAACTTGTAAAATTTGGTTCTGCTCCATGGCACGACCGATAGATAGAAAATAACAATTTTTCCTAGAGTAATGAGAAGATTTGTTCTGGCGCCGTTCATGCATGGAGTACGTACGAAAATTATGAAGTTGATGCAGAAGGTAAGATAATTACTGTAGTATCATATACTACTACATGGATTTGACGGAAAGATAAAAATACATACGGATCCATCAACGTTCAACGACATCCTCACACCCTAGTGCGCTGGGTCACCAACCGATGTGTGAGGAGCAGCGGCGTTGGCGGCGAGCTCAACGTGCTTCTAAACAGTGTCGTCCAAGGTTGCCCTGTGCTCCAAGAAGGCCAGCGTCCTATCGTCCTCCTCTTGCATGTATTAGTCCTTTTGGACGATTTGTGCGTAGACGTGGGTGATTATGTCGATGGTGTCTTGCTGCGCCAGGCACTGCGCGGCGAGCGCGACCTCGAGGTGGACATTCTCCGGCGCAACGGCGGGCAGTCGCAGGGCCACTAGTGCGTCGAAGAGGTTGTTACCATAGTGGCCGTTGAGGGTGGCGGGCATCGCAGAGCCTGGGCGCGTCGGCTGAAGGCTTACGTCAAAGTCGTCCGCAAGCTTATTCACGACGGTGCACTTGTCGAGGAAACCGACGAGTACCTCGTCGAATAAGGAGACGAAGCTGTCGTCCAAGCAGCCCCTCGCCCTGGCGGCCTCAAGCAATACTACCTGGAGACGTTCCTCGGTGTCGGGCCGTAGCCCGGCGTCGTGGACCATCTGGCACAGCCGGCTGATGCTCGCGCTCATCGCCTCCATGGGTCTAGCGTAGCTTCTAGTCAACTGATCTCGCGATTCGAGTGATCACTCAGCCCTTGGTTAGCGTGCGTAGGTGCGTAGGATTTCGTACTACTCCTCGGCCCTCTACTGCACCTGCCTTTGGCTGTATGATAGGTGAGCCAGCCACCCCCTGGGGCCACGTGTCATTCACCCAAAGGCAGTTGCCGTAAGTCAATGAAGCTGCGTCCCCCTCCGTGCCGGTGCAGTATAGTCATCTCACCGGACCTCTAGTTGGGGCCAAACGAGAGAAGTTTGATGTTTACTGGTTTATTGGTCCCCTTTGCATTTTGTGCCAAGTTTTGACCTTTGATTTAACTAATAAAATGTTAATGCATGTAAACAAAAATGTTGTGTAAGTCACCTTATGAAAACCAAATAATCCCAAAATACTTAGGCATGGTGCATTAACTCCCTCCTTGTTTCTTATTTCGTGACATATCAACCAATGAGAGATGTGGGACGTGCATGCTTTCAATGACTTGAGACTACCAAACATGACATGCAGTGTTTAGTTCATTGCATGTAATCCTATTAGTACTCTAGTTAGGAGTAGCAAAAAACATTAAGTTCTCTCGCCGATAGGAATAAAACACCATGTATTTATTTACAGAGGGAGTAGTACATTTTTGGTGACATGCATTACTAGATATTGCTAGTCAAATAATAAAATCCAGATGGACGTGGTAGTACTCCTAAATCCATACGGTGGTGCTACTAGTACTAGTATTAGTACTACCAATGTAGTAGTAGGAGTACTAGCACTGTACTACCCGTTGGTCAAATTATTACATGCTGCTCCTCACAGTGAAGTGACAAGACCCTGCGCCGGAGATGACACCTGAGTATAGGCGCCGTGTTCGGCATACCATAGTCAGCCTCACCGTCTGCAGTCACTATCATCATGGCTGTAGAGCTAGCCTGCTTACAACTAGCCCTGTTCGACATAATTTCCCGTGCGTAGATGCCCATGCATTGCACGGAACACCAAGATTGGGGGTGGACGGCTCCGGCAGCGGCCGTCGCGCCAGATTTTTCCACGGCCTTCTACTCCTAGATGTGGTGGGAGGAGATGAGGCTGATTGTGAGAGACAAGGAGTTGTTTGTAAATAGGGAACAAGTGCGGGCATCTTTTTGCAAAAATGGAGAAGCTTGGTTTGTATGCGTCAGATCTAGATCCGACGGCTATTGGTGAAAGATGGGAGGCACAACATCATCACCAACTCAGGACCTGTTTGATTCACAGGATTTTGAAAACGCAGGAATAGGGCACGGCAATATTACAAGTTTCAAACTGATATTACAAATGTTAGGAGTAATGTTGCACCTACGAAGAGGAAATTACTAGGAAGTTTATGTAAGAACTTTCGTTACTTTAGGTGGATGTAGAATTATCGTACAAACTAAAATCCACCGCCCTGACAAGTCACTAATGGGCAAATAAGTTTTCGAGTCTCTGGCCACTTGATGTTTCAAAAACAAATTCAGCTTCTGCGGAGAAATGAGCTCCACCGTGTACCCGCGCGGGTGTGGCTGGGCACGAAGCGTGAGTACGTGCACGGTGCACCTATTCTCTTCTTGTATACGTACACCACCTACGTGGGGTTGTGTGAGAGAGATACAAACCTAGAGAGATATAGTGTGTGGGTTCTTGAGATTTTTTTTTGTGGGGGGGGGTCAATCAAAATATTTAACATATGTAATGTGTGTGAAATAGAGTCCTGGATATAACATATATAGAGAGGGGGCGATCCATGAGAAGAGAGTGGAGGTATCATCGGCTTGAGGTGACCATAGAATCGAAGAGAGGGATGATGTGTGTGTGTGTGCGCCCGATCAATAAAGAGTGCCATCGAATTTGTGTGTGCCCACGTCAAAGATATAGAGTGGCTGGCCTACTGGAATGTGAGATGGGACATGTGCAGTTCGTCTCTGTTGCATGGATACCTACCTGCAGTGCTCGACTATCGGCGTGTGGTGGGGGAAGAGGGAGGCCCAATTAACTATAGAGGCACAATGGCTGGTATATGTGTGGAGGAGAGAGGCCTACCTCATGTATTAAGGAGATCGATCTGCCTCATGTATTAAGGGAGATCGATCGGCATCCATGCATATGTGCAGGAGATGAATAAGGTTGGGAGAGAGACAGAGCTAGAGTGTTGGAGGGGGTGGTAGTCGAGTTGCTTCTAAGAAATGGTGGGATAGGCTTGCTAGACAAACGGAAGGCACGCCCGCAATATCAATAAGAGAGGAGATGGCTGCTTGTTATCTGTGCACGTGCGTGTGAGAGATGGGTCAGGAGGCATGCACGAATGATGAGGGGGTACGATGTGGCTGTGGTAAGCAGACGTAACTACATAGGAAGATCAATCGCCCTTTGTAAGAGAAAGGAGAGAAATAACTTGTGAGGTACGTCGATCGATGGGGGGTAGTTAAAGTCGATTTAGGTATATGTTGGGAGATCGATCGGTATACATGCATGTGTGTGTTAGAAGCAAATGAGGCACGAGGAGAAGAATAGAGAGAGAGAGAGGGATGCATGTAGGAGGTGGTACGAGAGGCATACTATATCGAGGGGGAGGAGTGTGCGAGCACGAGAATGATGAAAAGAGTGGTGGGAGTGAGACAAGGACGGTGACAAGAGAAGAGGGGAAGCTTGTGTTTGTGCTAGGCACACCTGGCTAGAGAGGCATATCGATCGATGTGTGCCGTAAAGAAGGAGTTGGGGGGCCTACACACACCGTGGGTGAACGACCTAAAGTGAAAAGACGAATTTGCGCGATGGAGTTAGAGAATGCTGAGGGAGGGTGAGAGGGATGCGGGCGTGTGCATGCACAAGAGAAAGTTAGCGCTAGCTACAAAGGTAAGAGGGTTGTGTGGGTGTAAAAGACGAATAGAGAACATATATACTTCGTTATAAAAAGCGAATTCGGATATTTGAAGAATTTAGCATAGTGTTTCAAACCGATGGATGTGTAAATATATATAACGGTGATACACATGGTGTGGTTATGAACATGGTATACTACATTTAATATATTTTATCTCTACTCTTATAAAAAATGGAGTTGTTGATGATGGTGTGCCTGCAATCCTGCATTATAGGCCGTCTGATTTATATCTGGCGGATAGCAAGGAAACTATGATGGTTGAAGTTGGAAAAAATCATGATTGTAGATTATTATTGAAATAGAGAAACGAATTCAAATTTAGTTCGAATTGCAGCGGTAGTATAGACATTTGGAATGCACTAAAATTTTGGTATTAGTAGGTTACATGCATTATACAGCAAGCGAAAAAATCTAATCAGACATAACATGGATTCATACTCCCTCCTTCCATCTATATAGGGTGTAATGAGATTTTTAAGACCGCCTTTGACTATTGGAAAGATTAATAGTACATGACATGCACAATGTGAAAATTATATCATTGAAAGAACCTTTCACAGATGAATTTAATGGTGTGCTTTGTGTAAGTTGCATGTCATATATCATTGCTCTAATATTTGGTCAAAGTTAGCATCGAAAAATGCATTAGGCCCTATATAGATGGAAGGAGGGAGTAGCTTTGAATAACATTTGTATAGTAAAACGGGGCAAGACTCTCTCTTTGTGTGGTGTGAATAGTTTTATTTTTTTCGTTTTATTTTTGGTTGAGGTGTGAATTGATTTGGTACGTACAAGTACAATATTACTACATGTTAGGCTTGTCCCTAAAATTCAACCCGCGTCTTGTTATATCCCGAAAATTCAGATATCGTGCTCCCAAAACTGGCGCCTTCACAACCCGCGCCTTGCTATCCCGAAATTACAACGCGCGTGAAAACTCCCTCCAGCTGCCAAATCCCGACACGCGAAATCCCCCTTCTAACCCTGAGCTGAAAGGGCCACTAGTTCAAATCGGTGGGGGGTACTTTTGTAACACACCCTACATTTTGGACAAGCGCGTTCCTAAGTCATGCTTCACCCCCTCCCATCGCCCCCTTTTCACCATTCGAAATCCTAGGCCGCCATAACCTCTCTGATCCAGCCGCGAAACCCCACCCTCCTCCGTCCGCCACGTCACCGCTGCCCAGCCGGAGCCTCTTCCCCGACGATGTCGTCCACCGCAACAGCTCGACGTCCCTCGTCCACCTCCCCGGATGAGGATCCATCGTCCATCTCGCCGTCCCGCCGGTTCAGCCGCCCTGTCCTCCACCTCCAAGGAGCTGCTCCGACGATCGCCTTGTCTATCGCGGCTGCTCCATCCCCACAGCGCCACCTTAACCTACTCCACCGGAACCGCAGCATCCTCACCGACTCCTCGGATGAAGCCGAGGCCTACTCGACGCCACCAAAGAGGTTGTACACTCATCGCATCGCACCTTCTCCTTAACTCGACCTACCGGCGTCGACGGTGCTCCATCCCGCACCCCATGGCGTGGCTACCTTGAAGTCGGCGCCGTGAGCGACATCTCCACGGCGGCTCTCCCCCAGTGCGGGGCCCCTTCGGCGGCGGCGGACATACCAGCCGGATCTGCTGCTGGTGCTTCGGCTCTCGCTCAATCGCTTTGCTCGCCCAGCTGCTGCTGCTACTCTCCCCCTCGCTCGTGCTGCTACTCTGCTCCGATTAAGCCACACTTCAGTCGACTGAATCGACTTTTGGGTCAGTCGATTTTCAGGGGTTGGGGGGGCTCACCGGAGCTAAGGAAGAACCACCCGCAGCGGGGACGGGGGCTCGCCGGAGAGGTACCCCACTATCTCTCTTAGGTTTCAGGGTGGGGGCGGGGCCTAGAGGGCTGGCCGGGGCGGTGGTGGCGAGTTGTTTTGGGGTGGCGAGGCGGCGCTGGGGCCGGCGGGTCGGCCGGTGGTGGGTGGCGGCTCAGGGGGTGCAGGTTGAAGATGAACTGTAGGCCCTCCCTAAACTACATGTCAAGTGCCTCTCTGCTACCATTGCGTTCAGTTTCGACAGTAGCATTCAGATTCCACAGTAAATTTCAGTTTCGACACTTAAGTACAGAGTCAATAGTTTTTACCTCATCTGTTGTAGTCAGGTGGTTTTTGGTGATGTTAATTTTACATCCATTTTACATCATCTATTGGAGATGCTATTAGAATCCCACTTGAGATTGACGATGTCTGTCTTGTGCTACTTCAGCCTTGACGTCTTATGGCTCACCAGAGCTGCTCCAATGACAGAACGATCCATCACAACAGAGCAGTGCCCTGGACGCCGTCTACAGATTCCTCAGATCTTCCTCCACACCTCCGACAGCCACCTCTGCCTCAACTGCTTCAGTGACCAACCCAATGATGCTGAGGTCGACACGGCTACGGCAAAGAGGTTGTACACTTGTTGCATCACTTATTACTATACATTCATGTCGATCCATTAGGGCTATTTTGGTTAACGAAAAAACATCAATGCACTGGTTGTTACCATCACTCTAAATTTTTGCATGCTCTCCTTACATAATCTCACCATATTTTTTTTGTATGCATGTCAGATATTCTACACAGTCATGCTGAACATGTAGAGAAAAAGAGAAGAGTTTTGCGCGGCAATACAATGTCATGCAGACATCGCTCCATGGTGGGTTCAATGGCAAACCCTCCCCACCCCTCTCCAGATTGTAATCCAGAGGAAGATATCTGTTCTGAGGCGGATTCGGACGCCGATGACCACTCCTATTTACCCCCCAAGGTGTTTGCTCTACCTTGGCATGATAATGTTAGTCATATCATGCATATGTTGCCTTGTAGTGCCTACTTTTGACATCATATATGTCATCTACTTAGTTTAGACATGTTCTGTAATGCCACCTGTTTAGTTTCTATATTATATATGGGAATTATGCAGTCTCATGTCTTTTAGCCAGCCATAATATATGTGAAATTTGCAATGCCATCCTGTTTAACCAGACATCATATATTTGAATGATATCTTGCTCATCATTTTCTTCATTACATTTCCATTTCTCGATAATGTTTGTACATTAAACTACTCTTCCTGTGAATCAGCCATTTGGGTGGGAGATGGAAAATTTTGGAGTGAAAACAAGGCCTTCAGAGTAGACAGTGCTACCTATCGAAGCAGATCTCTTGTTGGGTCCCGATAGCTCCTCGGAGATGGATTCAGAGACAGATGACCAGTCCTATTCCCCCACTGAGGTGTATGCTCTAACTTGGCACGGTTATACTGCGCATATCATGCATATGATGTCTTGCATTGCATAGTTTAGACATCATATACACAATATTCAACACCATGTTCTTAGTTCAGACATCATATCGATAATGATGCGATCCTGATTACTTAGATAACATGTAGGTGAATTATGTCATGCGATGCTGTTTAGTTATTCATCATATCTTTGAATTATGTTATGCTATGCTATCAAGTTTAGATAGACATCATATATGTGAAATTATGTCATGCTATCCGTTTTAGTTAAACAATATACATGTCAACTATTTCATGCCCTCTTTTTCCACACTATCTATTGCATCTGTCTCTCATACAATGTCTGTACATTCAACTATGTTTCCTGTTTATCAGCCATTTGAATTGGAGCGGGTGATGCCAGTATCTAGCGGACTAAAAACACGGTCTTCAAATAAAATAGTGCTACCTCTTGGTGGAGATAGCACCCCGGTTGTACATGCACAAGAACCAGCCCTACCACACATAACCCAAACTCTCGCAGATTGTACCCCTACTACGATGGACAGAGAACCAGCTTCACCCAATCTAACCCCAACCCCAACCGATAGTAACCCAGTTCCTGTTGACACAGCACCATCTCCACCAGAGAGCTCCCAAACAAGAGCAGTTAGTAAGGTAGCTCCAGTTCCCAAAGGGCCAGTACTATCACGGCGAACCCCAACTCCACCAGTTAGTACGCCTATTCCTGTGGAGGAAGCACAACCAGCTAGTCGTAGTTTAGCATCTATCGCATTTGATGTCGTTAAATCGTATGTGTGTATCTTCCCATCTTGGAAATATTATACTGAAGACGAAGGAAAATGCCAGTTGCAGGTGTTTGTCCAGGAGTTATGTGTAAGTAATGTTATTCATGGCAATTACTTTGCTTCGTCCCATACATCCTACCTCCATGATGGTTATAATACAGCAAATTTTCCCTTTTTTCTCTATAGAGAAGGACCGATTTGGAAACTCAGGATGAGGTAACCTATGCTAATACCTCTGCTATCTTCAAGAATGCTTAGTGGAAGTATCGGAATTACCTGAAGAAAACGTACTTCACCGGCAAAGAAACTGATCAAATTCCCTTACGTTCTCCTGAGACACATTTACTGGACGATGACTGGGAACGCCTTGTTCTGTACTGGTCCCGAACCAAGAATGTGGTAAGGTCTATGAGCTCATTTTCTATTTTTAAGTATTATATTATTGTGTCTTACTGTACTCTGTTCATGTAGAACAAGTGCCTAAACCTGAAGAACAACTTTTCTAATTCATGATGCTTTTATTATGTACTAGTACTTGGCAATGGAAGACTTGGTAGTTTAATCTTGTCCTCCTTACTAATGAATTGGTTCACCGAAATGAGTTTCATATATTAGTACATGCTAAACTTGTTATGTGTCTGCTTGTTTCTTCTTTTAGAATGCTGACAGAATATTGGGGAAGAGTGCCTTATTAAGCAACGGTAAAGAAAGTAATGCAGATAAGGTTCAGGATAGTGACACATCCTGTCTTGGTTTAGTGTTGGAGTTACTGGCCACTACCGCTTGCACAAGCTATTCAAACTCACTGTCTGAATCAGTCCGGTTTCTTGAGTCTCAACTACAAGCTGAAAGACATCATTCAGCTGTGCTGCGACAAGAAGCAGAAGGACTGCGGAAGTCCCTGGAGCATTCAGATGCATACTTTCTGGTGCAACAACTAGCATTGGAGGATTTTAGCGCCAAACAGGACAAAGCTAATCAGCTTGCTAAGCTTATTACCAGCATGGTGGATACCCAGGATAACGCTTCTTGAGCTCTTCTGAAGTTGTTTCAGTTATGCTCTTGTTTTGTGGCCGCGTTTATTTGCACTGGTGGCCAATTTTGACGGCCAGTGCATATGATATGCTGCTTTGTTCCCTATATTTGCACTGGTGGCGAACTTTGATGCCCAGTTGATGTAATATGTGTAATAGCCGTGATAGCCTAGTGTTAGTTGCTTGCTTATTTATTTCCTTGTTGTCTTGTTTATTTGTTTGCTTGTAGTCATTGCAGTTCTTTTTTTGCGGTTAACTAGTGGCTGCAATAACCTATTTTTTAAAACTAGGCCACAATAACCATGGGCTAATATTTATTGTAGTGACACTGGGCCTCCTACGGGCCGTAGAAACAGTGGGCCTTCTACGGTCCGTAGAAACAGTAGGCCTTCTACGGGCCGTAGAAACAATGGGCCTTCTACGGGCCATATCATCAATGGGCCTTATACGGGCTGTATGATCGATTGGCCAAACATGGGCCAATAACAGGCCGCATTACGGTCGTAAACGGGCTAGAGTTGGAATCATCCGTTCATGGGCCGACCGTAACGGGCCATCGTTAATAGGCCGTATTTGATGACGCTATGAAAATGGCCCAACGTATTAACGGACCACAAACAGGCCGACTGTAACCACGGGTTGAATTTGGCCCACAAGCAGAAAATGACAGTAACGGGCCATAAGTAAACGAATGCTAGAAATGAGCCCAAGAATAAATGGGCTCTGAGAAGGCCAAAAGATAACATGGGCTGGAAACGGCCCAACGGAATAACGGGTCGTTAATGGGTATAAAGTGATACACTATTCATTACGGGCTAGTTTCACCACGGATCGTTAATAGGCCAAGAGTTACATAGGGCCTCATATGGGCCGAAAGTAAGGATGGCAATTTTATCCATGGACATGGATATCCATGGATATCCGACCCGAATGGATAGGGTTTGGATATGCTTTTGTGTCCATGGGCGGCGCCCAAACCCGACCTGATTGTTCGTGGGTAGGGCATGGATATAATCTTGTACCCATGGATATACCCAAACCCGACCCGATAGTATGACTTAATGGGAAAAAATATGCCATCGCTGCCCCATGTTCACATGTCCCACATCAATTTTACACTTTTTTATCTAAAACATGCATAAGAAATCACACAATCCCCATCGTAACTTTTATAAGTTGACAGTCAATCCCCTCTGTAACATACTCCAACACCCCTTCCCTTATTTTTATCTCCTTCTTAAATGACTCGTCATTCTCATATGTTAGAAAAATACTAAATGATCTTAGGTTGTTACTGGATGTTGATTTACCATAAGTGAAGCCTAGCCTGCCATGAGGTGAAGAATGGAAGAGTTTATGTTAATATTGTGTTAAGTTTTATTTATATGTCTCGAGAGGACCCAATGGATATCCATCGGATTTGGACATGGACATAATTTTTCACCCATGGATTTTTTCATGGGCGGGCAAAGACCGTCTTCATGGATATGGATATGGATTTGATATTGTTCAACCCGATCCAAACCCGACCCATTACCATCCTTAGCCGAAAGACGTCATGGGCCATACATGGGCCAGAAGCGAAAACGGGCTGGAATCATATTGGATGGCCCGGATGACGCTATTGGGCCTAATTCAGATAGGGCGTAAGGGGCCTTGGGTTAGCGGGTTGTAAATGGGCTATATGCGAACAGGCCGTTAACAGGCTTTCCATGGGCCGGCCCGCCACCTTTTGAACAAGTCAAACGGGCCGGCCTTTTCACAGGAATGGGCCTCTATTGGGCCGTGCCACATGTCGACGTATCATAGGCACCTATCTGACCCACTAATGAGCTGACACGTGTTTCGTCCGGCTAATAAGAATTTTACACGTGGAATTTTCCCATTGGTCGGGGCTGTTAACGGGTTATCGGATCCAAAACCCGACCCGATAGCTTAACGGCGTTCCGTTACGGTGGATGCCACGTGTCGGTCACCCTTGACGAAAGCACTTCTGTGACGCGCGATTTATCGTCATGGAAGTGGACACTTCTGTGATGATAATTTTGGTAATGTCATGGAACACTTCTACGATAGCATAGGTATGACTATCTTGATTCTGTCATAAATTTGTCATGGATGTACATGCATGAAAAAAAAGCGACCTACTGTGGCAAACACGTATCATCACGGAAGTGTATTTTTTTGTAGTGGTGGAGTGGCTCTAGATCTTCTGGTAGTCGAGTGATTGTCCATACGGTCGAGTGTCTTCGAGACTATCGAGTGGAACATAGCTTCATGGTCGAGTGGATGATGATTTTTCTTCGAATGCTTCTGGTTCTTTTAGGGATATCCTTGGGGAGGATATCTTGGATAGATCCATGACCCTACCCTAGGTACATAGCTTTATTAAGGGCTGTGTATGATCTCGAACATGGCCTCTTCTCCCTCTCTGCCGGTATTGTCCGTCATATCTTTTATTTAACACTAATCCAGAATAAATATAAAACAATTTAGTATTCAAATTACAATGCATGGATGCAATCAGTAAGGAAAAACTGAATCATATAGTACATAATATGCATCGTCTCGAATAATATATAATCTCGAATACATCGTCTCGAATAATATATAATCTCGAATACATCATCTCGAATAATATATAATCTCGAATACATCACTGGCTAGGTAGCTAATAAAGATCGAATACTACAGAAGAATCTAGGCCACTAGCGGTTCCTCGGGCGCGGGCGGTGGACACCCAAAGACAAGGAACCATCACAGGATCATATCTCCGGTCATCTGCCCAAAGAACCTGCCAGGTATTGGAGAACCTGACGTCCATAGCAGCCATGTAGCGATGGACATGCTCGTCCTCCTCCCTGACACGACGACGCACCACCTCCGGCGGGGCCGGCTCCCTCTGCACCGAATGTGGCCCATGCGAACACCACCAAAGGAGATCAGGGTCGACGACGGGACCCGAGGCCGGGTTCCTCACCAAGCGGCGCGCCCCTCCAAGTAGCACCTCCCAGTGCCAGCCCGGCGGAGCCCAATCTCGGACATGGGTCAGCCGGACATCGTGGCGAACGGGTCGGCGGCGAGGATGCAGGCCGGGCATCGTCGAGAACAAATACTATATGCCCGCAAAAAGTAACATTTTTTAAATGATTGGATTGTGATAACTAAAATTCTGTATGCAAATTCTAACAATTTGACATTAATCTAATTCATCTAGCTAAAACTAACTCTAAAATTTCTAACATTTCTATATATATAACTAACATTTCTAATATTTCTATAACTAAAAAACAGAAAAATTGCTAATATTTCTATAACTAAAAAACAGAAAAATTGCTAACATTTCTATAACTAAAAAATAGAAAAATTTATAACATTTCTAATATTTCTATAACTAAAAAACAGAAAAACTGCTAACATTTCTATAACAATGTGTGTGTGTGTGGACATGGCGGACGGGGCTGGAGATCACCGGCGAGGCGCGGCGACGGGAGGGGGGGCGGTGACGGGGACGGAGACAGGCGGTGACGACGGGGATGGGGACGGGGCGGCGACGACGGGGACGGGGACGGGCCGGGAGGGGACGACGGGAGGACGGGGCGGGGTGCGGTGACGGGCGGGGTGCGGCGACGGGGACGGGGACGGACGGTGATGAGGGGCGGCGGCGACGGGGCAGAGGAGAAAGAAGCAGAGGGAGAGATGAGAAACTGATTTTTTGAAGTGTTTTCTTATATAGAACAACCTTTAGTACCGGTTGAAGCCAGCAACCGGTACTAAAGGTCTGTTTTGGCCAGGCCAAGCGGCGGGAACGACACCCCTTTAGTACCGGGTGGTGGCTCCAACCGGTACTAAAGACCCCCCCCCTTAGTACCGGTTTGAGCCACCACCCGGTACTAAAGGGGTGCACTGGCGCGGGTGCGGTGCGTCATGTTTAGTCCCACCTCGCTAGCCGAGGGGCGTCTGCACTGGTTTATAAGCCCTAGTGTGGTAGCTCTCTCGAACTCCTCTCCAAAGTAGGCCTACAAGGCCTAAATATTCTGTGCTGCCCTGTGGGCCCACTGGGCCTTTACGGGCCTGCATCCAGGCCCAACAACAGGTTGGGTTTCTAGTCGTATTCAGGCCGCTGTGGCGCAGTAGGCGGGCTTTTTTATTTCCTTTTTTTTGCTTTATTTATTTTTTGTTTTATTTATTTGTGAGTTGTTTTTTGCTGTATTTGGAGTTTTTTTGTGAATATTTTTGCTTTAGGTACAAAAAATTACAAACTTTCTATTAGTGCCGGTAGTTTACAAATTTGAATAGTTTAAATTTTGAATTATTTGAAATTTGTGTGAATCACTAGTTTGTGAATAACTTAACTTTGAAAATAGACTTTTCAATGATTCTTTTTTCTTATGTTTAATATTAGTGTGTTTTATCATTATATTCAATTTGGTAATGCTTAGGTTATTTGAAAAATGAAATGCCTTTGTAACGGATGAGTTTTTGTCCGAAACCCTGATACTTCAAAAGAGATTGTCCATTTTGTACACGAAGTGCATCCAGTTTTTGCGGCAAGCCTCTCTACTTTTTTGCACATGCTATGGGGGTGAAATTATGATACCATGCCAACTTTCAACCTTTTACAAGTTCATTTGAAATTCTTTTCAATTTGAGGGTCATTTAGCTGAAAAAATCAGTAAATGCATGAAAGAATTTGTTTGCACATAAAATTCCTTCGCGTTTCAAATGCCAAAACACATAACTACCCTAACTATTACGGAGATTCCCTCCTGGGTGTGAAACACTGAAGAAAGTGAAGATAGTTAAGCCGATCACATCCCAGATCTTTGGGTGTGAAACTTTTTCTTCGCGTGTGTCCCTTTGCGCCGTAGCCATGGAAAATCTTCATCATTTAACTGGATGCTCAGGTCAATATTCAATGCGAATGGAGCAATTTCATCAAACTTTTCATAATCTTCTGACATGTCTGTCTTGTCATCCAATCCCACGATGTTTCTCTTCCCTGAAAGAACTATGTGGCGCTTTGGCTCATCGTATGATGCATTCGCTTCCTTATCTTTTCTTTTTCTCGGCTTGGTAGACATGTCCTTCACATAGAAAACCTGTGCCACATCATTAGCAAGGACGAATGGTTCGTCTGCATACACAAGATTGTTGAGATCCACTGTTGTCATTCCATACTGCGGGTCTTCCGTTACCCTGCCTCGTGTCATATTGACCCATTTGCACCGAAACAAAGGGACCTTCAAACCACGTCCATAGTCAAGTTCCCATATCTCCTCTATGTAACCATAATATGTTTCCTTTCCCGTCTTGGTTGTTGCATCAAAGCGGACACCACTGTTTTGGTTGGTGCTCTTCTTATCTTGGGCGATCGTGTAAAATGTATTACCATTTATCTCGTACCCTTTGAAAGTCATTATATTCGAAGATGGTAACTAGGACAGCGAGTACAAGTCATCTTCAATAGAGGCGTCATGCATGGTACGTGTCTGCAACCAGCTGGAGAAACTCCTGGTTTGTTCACATGTAATCCAGTCATCAGACCGGTCTGGGTGTTTGGAGCGTAGAAAATTCTTGTGTTCGTCCATATACGGAGCCACCAACGCTGAATTTTGTAGAACTGTGTAGTTTGCTTCAGTGAGAGAATGTCCGCCATCCATATTTTTTGATTCCCTCCTAGCGTGCCTTTTCCATCCAGTCTGCCCTTATGCCGCGATTCAGGAACACCAATCGGCTTAAGGTCATGAATAAAGTCAATACAGAACTCAGTGACCCCCTCATTTTCATGGCCCTTGGAGATGCTTCCTTCTGGCCTAGCATGGTTATGAACATATTTCTATAAGACTCCCATGAACCTCTCAAAGGGGAACATATTGTGTAGAAATACAGGACCCAAAACATTAATCTCTTCGCATAGGTGAACTAGGACGTGCGTCATGATGTTGAAGAAGGATGGTGGGAACAGCAACTCGAAACTTACAAGACATTGCACCAAATCATTTTCTAACCTTGGTATGATTTCTGGATCGATTACCTTCTTAGAGACTGCATTGAGGAATGCACATAGCTTCACAATGGCTAATCGAACGTTTTCCGGTAGAAGCCCCCTCAGTTGCGTCATAATCACGTGGCAGTCATGAGACCTTAGGTTCTGGAACTTTTTCTCTGCCATGTTTATTATTCCCTTTTGATTCAGCGAGAAGCCAGACGATACCTTAATACTGAGCAGGCATTCAGAGAAGATTTCCTTCTCTTCTTTGGTAAGAGCGTAGCTGGCATGACCCTGATGTATGCCGTATTTTCCATGCATATGTTGCTGGTCCTCCCATGCCTCAGGTGTATCTTTTGTCTTCCCATACATGCCCAAGAAGCCAAGCAGGGTCATGCAAAGATTCTTTGTCACGTGCATCACGTTGATTGCAGAGCGGACCTCTAGGTCTTTCCAATAGGGCAGGTCCCAAAATATAGATTTCTTCTTCCACATGGGTGCGCGTCCGTCAGCGTCATTCAGAACAGGTTGTCTGCCAGGACCCTTTCCAAAGACTACCTTCAAATCCTTGACCATGTCATGTACATCAGCACCAGTACGGTAGCGAGGCTTCATCCGGTGATCCGCCTCACCTTTGAAATGCTTGCCTTTCTTTCTTACGGGATGCCTGCTCGGAAGAAATCGACGATGTCCTAGGTACACATTCTTCCTACAATTGTCCAAATATATATTGTCGGTATCATCCAAACAGTGCGTGCATGCGCGGTATCCCTTGTTTGTATGTCCTGAAAGGTTACTGAGAGCAGGCCAATCATTGATGGTCACGAACAGCAATGCCTTTAGGTCAAATTCTTCCCCCATGTGCTCATCCCATGCACGTACACATGTTCCATTCCACAGCTGTAAGAGCTCTTCAACTAATGGCCTTAGGTACACATCAATGTCATTGTCGGGTTTCTTAGGGCCTTGGATCAGCACTGGCATCATAATGAACTTCCGCTTCATGCACAACCAAGGATGAAGGTTATACAAACATAGAGTCACATGCCAGGTGCTACGGTTGCTGCTCTGCTCCCCAGAAGGATTAATGCCATCTGCGCTTAGACCAAACCATACGTTCCTTGCGTCATCTGGAAACTCCTTCCCATACTTTCTCTCGATTTTTCTCCACTGCGACCCGTTAACGGGTACTCTCAACTTTCCATCTTTCTTACGGTCTTCTCTGTGCCATCGCATCACCTTGGCATGCTCTTAGTTTTGGAACAAACGTTTCAACAGTGGTATTATAGGAGCATACCACATCACCTTGGCAAGAATATTCTTCCTGGAGCGCTCGCCCTCGACATCACCAGGGTCATCGCGCCTGATCTTATAGTGGAATGCACCACATACCGGGCAAGCATTCAAATCCTCGTACTCACCTCGGTAGAGGATGTAGTCATTAGGGCATGCATGTATCTTCTGCACCTCTAACCCTAGAGGGCAGACAACCTTCTTTGCTTTGTACATACTCTCGGGCAATTCATTGTCCTTTGGAAGCATATTCTTTATCATTACCAGCAACTTTCCAAATCCCTTGTCAGATACACCATTCTTTGCCTTCCATTGCAGCAATTCCAGTGTTGTGCCCAACTTTTTCTTGTCAGGTTCTTCGCAATTTGGGTACATCGATTTCTTGTGATCCTCTAACATGCGCTACAACTTCTTCTTCTCAAAATCACTTGCGCAGTTTCTCTTTGCATCGGCAATGGCCTGACCTAGATCATCAGCGGGCTCATCTGATGCCTCTTCTTCAGCTTCTTCCCACATTGCCGGCTCAGCTTCTTCCCCCATTGTTGTATCATCGTATTCAGGGAATCCATCATGGCCAGGATAGTTGTCGTCGTCCTCTTCTTCTTCATTGTCTTCCATCATAACCCCTCTTTCTCCGTGCTTGGTCCAAACATTATAGTGGGGCATGAAACCGGACTGAAACAGGTGGACGTGAATGGTTCTTGACTTAGAGTAATTGTTACCATTCTTACAGCCAACACATTGACAAGGCATAAAACCATCCGCCCGCTTGTTTGCCTCAGCCGCAAGAAGAAAAGTTTGCACGCCATTAATGAACTCGAGATAGCATCGGTCATCGTACATCCATTGTCGGCTCATCTTCATTACACAACACCGAAAAGACCAAATTAATACAAGTTCATACATAAAGTTAATACAACACTTAAACGGAACAAACAAATAACTCTCTAGCTAAAGAATTTAAATGCAACAACAAATGCGATCAAGATCGCAACTAAGGTAACAATTGATCCAACAACATAATGATACCAAGCCTCACTATGAATGGCATATTCTCTAATCTTTCTAATCTTCAAGTGCATTTTCTCCATCTTAATCTTGTGATCATCGATGACATCGGCAACATGCAACTCCAATTCCATCTTCTCCCCCTCAATTCTTATCAATTTTTCTTTCAAATCCTCGTTTTCTCTTTCAACTAAATTTAACCTCTCGACAATAGGGTCGGTTGGAATTTTCGATTCACATACCTCCTACATACAAATATCTATGTCAGCTTGATGGGCATAATTTGTCAAAAACACAAAATGCAACAAATAGTTTTAAAAGAGAATATACCACATCCGAATCATAAACCGGACGAGGGCCGACGGGGACGGATATCAAAACCATGGAACTATGTATTACAAACAACGTACGGGTAAGATAATTATACGAGTAACTATATATCCAAATAACACAAACATCAATTTTTTATATAAAACATTCATGAACAAGAGGCTCACCACAAGGTGGTGCCGGCGACGGGACGGTGCGGGCGATCAACGGTGGTTACGACGGAGATTTAGAAGGCACTAAGTAAACCACACCTACATATCCAAACTAAGTGTTATTTTTGACCTCAAATTGCATATAAATCAAATACTAGCACATATATATAATTCCTCCCAAATTACTAAACTCACAAATCAATCACTATATAAAGCATTGCAAGAGCTAATCTAGCAATGAGATATGAAAAGACAAAGTTGCTAACCTTTGTGATCAATTGAATGGACGGGGGCCTTCAAATCTTGACAAATTTTGGGCAAAATGTGTGATGAGCTAGAGAGGAAGAGGGCAAGAACAAAGAGGAGAGGGGAAAGGGGAAGAACAGAGCGAGCTCGGGTGGACGAAGGGTGTATGTAGGACGACCTTTAGTACCGGTTCATGATACGACCCGGTACTAAAGGTGCTGGAGGGGCCCCGGACTGACAACATCTTGCCACCACTCACTTTAGTACCGGTTTGTGGCACGAGCCGGTGCTAAAGTTTCGCCACGAACCGGTACTAATGAGAGCGGCCGGCTAGCCGTTGGAACCGGCACTAATGCACATATTAGTGCCGGCTCAAAACCAAACGGGCACTAATATTCTTCACATTTGACCCTTTTTCTACTAGTGCCGACCGATCCTAATGGTGCTCCTACTCATATTTCAACTTCAGTCGACAACAAATAGGAAGAAGGGCTCATCCAGTTCCTTCGTGAGAACTGGGACATCTTTGCATGGAAACCTTCTGACATGCCGGGTGTACCGAGGGGACTGGCTGAGCATCGTTAGCGAGTCGACCCGAACGTAAAACCAGTCAAAGAACATCTTCGATGGTCCACCGTACAGAAGAGAAAAGAAATTGGTGAGGAAGTGGCTCGGCTCTTGGCAGCTGAGTTCATCCGCGAGATTTACCACTCCGAGTGGCTCGCCAATGTTGTTATGGTCCCCAAGAAGGACGACTCACTTCGCATGTGCATTAACTTCAAGCATATCAATCGCGCCTGCCCGAAAGATCATTTTCCTCTCCCTCGCATCGACCAAATTGTCAATTCGACTTCGGGGTGTGAGCGTTTGTCTTTCCTAGATGCCTATTCCGAGTACCATCAGATCCGACTGTATGGACCCGATGAGATAAAAACAGCTTTCATCACTCCATTCGGGTGCTTTTGTTATGTCACCGTGCCATTCGGTGTCAAGAACGCTGGGGCCACATTCATGAGGATGATTCAGAAGTGTCTGCTCACTCAAATCAGTCGAAATGTGGAAGCATCCATGGATGACATTGTGGTCAAGTCGCGTAAAGGTTCCGACCTGCTGACTGACCTTGCTGAAACCTTTGCCAACCTGAGAAGATATGATATCAAGCTTAACCCATCAAAGTGTACTTTTGGAGTTCCTGGTGGAAAGTTACTCGGCTTCCTCGTTTCCGAATGAGGGATCAACGCGAACCCAAAGAAAGTTGGTGCTATACTCCGGATGAAGCGCCCTGTGCGCGTGCATGATGTCCAGAAGTTTACTGGTTGTTTGGCCGCCTTGAGTCGATTCATTTCTTGCCTCAGTGAAAAGGCATTGCCTCTTTACCGACTGATCAAGAAATCTGACAAGTTCGAGTGGACTCCTGAAGCTGATGCAGCGTTTGCAGATCTCAAAGCCCTGCTTTCCACCCAGCCGGTGCTCGCTGCCCCAATCAGCAAAGAGCCTTTACTGCTTTACATTGCAGCCACTGGACAAGTTGTCAGTACAGTACTCACGGTCGAGCAGGAAGAAGAAGGAAAAGACTATAAAGTTCAGCGCCCAGTATACCATGTTTCTAAAGTTTTAAGTCCATCCAAGCAAAGATATCCACATTATCAGAAGCTTGTTTATGGGATTTACATGACCACGAAGAAGGTTGCACATTATTTCTCTGATCACTCCGTTACAGTCGTCAGCGACGCACCATTGTCAGAAATTCTGAACAATAGAGATGCAACTAGTCAAGTGGCAAAATGGGCGATTGAACTCCTTCCCTTGGATATCAAGTTTGAGGCAAAGAAAGCTATCAAGTCCCAGGCAATAGCGGATTTCCTCGTCGAGTGGATCGAACCGCAACTGCCGACTCAGATTCACTCGAACCACTGGACCATGTTCTTTGATGGATCCAAGATGCTGAATGGTTCTGGTGCTAGGGTGATATTGGTATCCCCCCGAGGTGAAAAGCTCCGCTATGTTCTCCAAATTCATTTCGATTCCTCCAACAACGAAGCTGAATATGAGGCACTTTTGTACAGGTTGCGTATGGCCATTTCACTCGGCGTCCGTTGCCTCATGGTCTACGGTGACTCATATTTGGTGGTGAATCAAGTAATGAAGGAGTGGGACGTCAGACGCCCAACTATGACTGGCTACTGCAATGCGGTGAGAAAGTTAGAAAAGAAGTTTAGGGGTTTAGAACTCCACCATATACCACGACTGAAAAATCAAGCAGCGGATGATTTGGCGAAGATAGGTTCTAGGAGAGAAGCCATTCCCAGTAATGTGTTTTTGGAGCATATTCATACACCTTCAGTCCAGGAAGATCCTTTCACTGAAGAGCCCCCGCAGCCAAAGAGCACCGCTGATCCGACTGAAGTCGAAGTCCCGGCCGTGGTCGACTTAATCATGGAGGTTTTGGTCATCACTAAAGACTGGACAGTGCCGTACATTGCGTACATCCTTAGGAAGGAACTCCCAGAGGACGAAGAAGAGGCCCGGCAGATCGTCCGCCGATCCAAAGCTTTTACTATGATAAGAGGGTAGCTGTTCAGAGAAAGTGTAACTGGAGTCAGCTAGAAATGCATAACACCAGAGGAAGGTCGAGTGATCCTCAACGACATCCACTCGGGGACCTGTGGTCACCATGCGTCCTCTCGGACTATTGTGGCCAAAGCATACCGGGCAGGATTTTATTGGCCACGGGAAAATGAGATGGCACAAGAAATAGTTGACAAATGTGAAGGTTGCCAGTTTTACTCCAACATGTCTCACAAGCCTGCGTCAGCCCTGAAGACCTCCACTCGTCTGGCCCTTCGCTACTTGGGGTTTGGGCATGGTTGGACCTCTGAGAACGGGTAGGAGCGGCTTCACTCATGTACTCATGGCAGTCGACAAATTCACCAAGTCTTGAAGCAAGTACTGCGGTCAGTTTCATCAGAGAGTGAACATTTAGATATGGTGTTCCGCACAACATCATCACTAACAATGGCTCGAACTTCGATTCGGATGAGTTCAGAGCCTTCTGTGCTTCCCAAGGCACTCGAGTCGACTATGCTTCAGTCTCCCATCCTCAGTCGAATGGACAAGCTGAAAAAGCAAATGGGTTGATCCTCAAAGGACTGAAACCCCGACTGATGCGTGATCGCAAGCATGCGGCAGGCGCCTGGGTCGATGAACTTCTGTCAGTACTTTGGGGTTTGAGGAAGACTCCTAATCGGTCGACTGGTCGAACTCCATTCTTCTTGGTCTATGGAGCTGAAGCTGTGCTTCCTAGTGACTTGCTTCACAATGCACCCAGATTCGAGATTTTCTGAAAAGATGAAGCAGAACAGGCTCAGCAAGACGCAATTGATCTCCTGGAAGAGGAAAGAGAGATGGCTTTGATCCGATCGACCATTTATCAACAAGACCTGCGTCGATTCCACGCCAGAAACGTGAGGGGTCGAGCATTTCAGGAAGGAGACTTGGTTCTTCGAGTTGATCAGCAGAAACCACACAAGCTCGCCCCTACTTGGGAAGGTCCTTTCATCATCACCAGAGTGCTCCACAATGGAGCGTACCACCTCTACAATGTCCAGCATAAGAAAGATGAGCCACGTGCTTGGAATGCGGAGTCGCTTCGCCCCTTTTACACTTAAGCATTCAGACTGTTAAGATGTAATAAGAAATATCCCTTAGTTTGATTATCAAAGGCACGGTTTTACAGTCTCATAAATGATTGTTGTTCTTTTTTCTTCTAAATCCCCTAGTGGGTGCCTTAGATGCGAATCCGTTTCGCCTAAGTTTAACAAATCCTGCCGAGTGATGAGCAAGACTCTCACTCGGGGGCTTAGCTGCGAATCCGTTTTGCCTAAGTTTGAAAAATCCTACCGAGTGGTGAGCAAGCCTCTCACTCGGAGGCTTAGCTGCAGTCTAGTACTCGCCTAAGTTTGAAAACTCCTACCGAGTGGTGAGCAAGCCTCTCACTCGGGGGCTTAGCTGTAGTCCAGTACTCGCCTAAGTTTGAAAAATCCTGCCGAGTGATGAGCAAACCTCACACTCGGGGGCTTAGCTGCAGTCCAGTACTCGCCTAAGTTTGAAAAATCCTACCGAGTGGTGAGAAAGCCTCACACTCGGAGGCTGAGCTGCAGTTCAGTACTCGCCTAAGCTTGAAAAATCCGACCGAGTGGCAAGAAAACCTCAGACTCGGGGGCTTAGCTGCAGTCCAGTACTCGCCTACGTTTGAAAAATCATACCCGAGTGGTGAGCAAACCTCACACTCGGGGGCTTAGCTGCAGTCCAGTACTCGCCTAAGTTTGAAAAATCCTACCGAGTGGTGAGCAAACCTCAGAGTCGGAGGCTTAGCTGCAGTCTAGTACTTGCCTAAGTTTGAAAAATCCTACCGAGTGGTGAGCAAACCTCACACTTGGGGGCTTAGCTGCAGTCCAGTACTCTCCTAAGTTTGAAAAATCCTACCGAGTGGTGAGCAAACCTCACACTCGGGGGCTTAGCGGCAATCCAGTACTCGCCTAAGTTTTAAAAATCCTACCGAGTGATGAGCAACCCTCACAGTCGGGGGCTTAGCTGCAGTCCATTACTCGCCTAAGTTTGAAAAATCCTACCGAGTGGTGAGCAAGCCTCTCACTCAGAGGCTTAGCTGCAGTCCAGTACTCACCTAAGTTTGAAAAATCCTACCGAGTGGTGAGCAAGACTCTCACTCGGGGGCTTAGCTGCAGTCCAGTACTCGCCTAAGTTTGAAAAATTCTACCGAGTGGTGAGCAAGCCTCTCACTTGGAGGCTTAGCTGCAGTCCAGTACTCGCCTAAGTTTGAAAAATCCTACCGAGTGGTGAGCAAACCTCACACTCGGGGGCTTAGTTGCAGTCCAGTACTCGCCTAAGTTTAAAAAATCCTACCGAGTGATGAGCAAACCTCACACTCGGGGGCTTAGCTGCAGTCCAGTACTTGCCTAAGTTTAAAAAAACACCCCTATCTGCAAGGACGACGAGGTGCAGGTCGACTACAATCCTCTCCTCGGAGCTGCGCCACAAGTACAACATGCGCTCCATCCCTCGCCGCAAGGACGACGAGGTGCGGGTCAACTGCAATCGTCTCCTCGGAGCTGCGCCACAAGTACAATATGCGCTCCATCCCTATCCGCAAGAATGACAAGGTGCAAGTCGACTGCAACCTTTTCTTCGGAGCTGCATCACAAATACAAAGATTATTCCAAGTGAATAACAAGTTCCACTCGAAGGCAAACGCAAGTATTTTCGGAGATAAACCAAGTTCAGATAAATCCCAAAGTTCTGAACCACGGATCCAAAGTACTCGAGCATCAAGCCCGAATAAGTTTAATGATTACACAATCACTCGGCATTCCGAGGGAAATAAAGGTGAAGCATAATGTTTTTGGTCACTCGTCAGGAGGAGGGCTGGCTGGATCGCAGAAATTGTCAAGGTCTATGTTGTCTACGATGCGAGTGGTGGCATCAAGGAAAGTGTCCATGAAGGACTGGAAAGTGTGCCTTTTGTGTTAGCAACCTTGAGCTCCGCCAGCTTGTCCTCTTTGACATCCTTGTAGTGCACTTGGACCAGGGACAAGGCGACATCAGCGCCGCAGCGAGCAGATGACTTCTTCCATTCTTGCACTCGCTCAGGTATTTGATTTAGTCAGGCCATCAGAGACTCGAGGTCTTGAGACAGTTCTGCTTGAGGCTAGAGTTCAACATCAACCCGAGTCATCGCCGCCTTCAGGCGGGCAAGATAAGCAACTGCGTTGTCCATGCGAGATTCCAACCACAGCACATTCATTGCAACGTCATCTTGGACTGGGCAATTTATGGGGTCGAGACCCGTCTCGACCCACCCAGTTTCTGCTTCAAAGTCCTGGCAAAGCTCTGCACATTCATATGAAAGGTGAGTCGACAATATAATAAGACCTGTCAATCGACCATAACAAGTCAGTCGAACATCAATACCTTCAAGTTTTAAGACCAGTTGAGCAGCAATCTGGCCCAGATAAGACTCCAACTCGCCCTTCTTGGCTTTGAGGCTCCCAATCTCATCAGACAGCTTGTCCTTGTCCTTCTTCAGTCGCTCAACCTCCCGATTGGCGTCAAAGACAGCAGTCTTCAGTTTGGAGTTCTCTTCTTCTAACTTGCCGACTAAAGCAAGCTTCTTGTCAGCAAGTGTTGTTTTCTCTCATGCCTCCTTCTGCACGGTAGCAAGATCCAGATCCTTCTTCTTCAGAGCCTGCTTCATTTTCTCTAAAGAAATAACATTCTTCAGACGAGCTTGGAGTTGACGGTTTTCACTACGTACATCTGCTCGAGTGAAATCACTCGGTTCAAAAAAAGGGAAAACTTTGTTTTTGCCACTCCAGTTTTTGCCAACTTTGCTTATGCCACTCTAAAATTTGACATTTCACTTTTGCCACTCTTAGCTTTTGACAATATATCACTTTTGCCATTTCGTGGCAAAAGCAAAAAATTTAGAGTGGCAATTGTGATACATGTCAAAAGCTAAGAGTTGCAAAAATGAAATGAAAAATTATCGTTTTTGCCATGAAATGGCATTTGTGATGTATTGTCAAAAGCTAAGAGTGGCAAAAGTGAAGTGTCAAATTTTAGAGTGGCATAAGCAAAGTTGGCAAAAACTAGAGTGGCAAAAACAAAGTTTTCCCTTCAAAAGAATGGAAAGGGAAAGTGCCAGTCATAAGATGGACAGTTGTCGATTGGTTACCTCCCATGGCAGCTACTTCGTCACGAGCAGTCTTGAGATTCTTATTGGCCAATTCCAGATCAAGGTTGAGGCTGATTTGCTGCTTGTTCAGTGTAGAAAGTTGAGCCCCAAGATTACAAGATTTCTACAGCCAATATATAGGACATATCAGTCGTCACAAACAAAAAAGCATCAAAGTGAAAGTTACTCTAAGACTACCGCCGTATCAAACATTCAACGACAGTCTCGGGGACTACACCCAGTGGGTGCACTTAGCGTGCCCCCACTGGTTGGATTCAACACTTGGCATGATCTGCCAAGCTCGAGTAAAAAAAGAGCAAAGGCAGTTGTTCTCAGACCATGGTCGACTCCCCGCAGTACACCACGGTCTCGGGGACTACACCCAGTGGGTGCACTTAGCGTGCCCCCACTGGTTCAGATTGTCACTCGACATGACCCGCCCAGACCGAGTGAGAAAAAATTCAGATTTTCAGACCACAGTCGATTGCCCGCAGTCAACTATGGTCTCGGGGACTACACCTAGTTGGTGCACTCAGCGTGCCCCCACTAGTTCAAAAATCCAAGTCGACTGAAGTGGAAGACCTATATGACTTTAGGGCAAACAAACCCCAGTGGGTGGATGAGAAGTAAGATTAGTCGGAAAACCAACTAACCTGGACATTGGTCTGCAAAGCAGCGCCGGCATTGAAAGCCACGTGACAGGCCTCATGCACCATCACAAGATTCAACTGAAGAAGAGTTTCCTTGGCGGCACTCGGTGGGTCGTCTGGAGTTTGGTACGCAGTGAAAAGAGATGATGGCAGAACAGTCGAAGCACCCGCTGGGTCTGATGCGTGGAGTTGTACTGGAGCAGTACGGGTCTGAGCAGCTGACCCTGATGGATAGTCAGTCGACAGCGGGATAGCGAAAGTAACGTTGGTGCGAGCTAGATCTACGGATCACAACACCGTCGTCCCAGGCACCAGTGTCGACTGAGGAACCTGAACCTTAGGCGCTTTCCTGCTCAGTCCGTGGTCCCTCCTCCTCCTTTCCCTTAGAGGCACTTCTTCTTCATCGTCCGGAAGCACAACAACATCTCATGGAGCTTTAGAAAACAAGAAAAGTCAAAGAGACGACTGATGAACAGTCCAGTCGACCGACTAAATTCGAGTTAGGCAGACTTACTCACTTTGGAGGTAGCTGCGTCGTTGGTTTCCTCGTCATCTGGGACCTTGTCAATATCCATATCAGTCGCGGTGGAGGCCGGGCTGGAAAAGTTCATCATCCACTCGGTCAGGACAGGAGAATCAGTCGAAGCAAAGAAACATGGGAAGAACGTTTACCCAGAAGCAACAGGAACATCCATCTTGATCTTAGGCAAGGTCTTCTGGGCCTTCGAGGGATTGATCTTGTTCTGCTTGATGACTTGCTCAGCCAGCTCTGGAGTCGGAGACCGAGCGCGCTTTTGAGATGGAACGCTTGAGGCCACAGTCTTACCGCGCCTGCCCATGGGATCATGGCGTTGCTTGGATCGATGTTCCGAACGAGGCGGTGAGTCCACTACTTCCTCGTCGTCTAACTCGTCGCTCTCACCTTCATCATCGTCGTCTGGTGACTCCCATTCACCGCTCTCCTCCGCGCTGTCCTCGCCCTCATGGTCCTGCTCTAGAGCTTGTTCACCATTGGGCATTGAGTACATCTCTGTGTAAATCTACAAGACAAGGAGTCGAGTGGAAATCAGTCGGATTAATAAATAGTCAGAAAACACATTCAAATACAATCGTTCATACCGGCCAAACCTTGTCTGGCTGGTTGCTGTTGCTGAAAGGGTCGACTCTCCTGGCGCCCCTGGGGTTCTCATGTTCTCGGTGATGCTCGTCAGCCATTGAGCCACTGTTTTGGCCGACACCTCCTCTGGATGAACCCGAGCGGTGTAGCCAGCGCCGGAGTACATCCACATGGAATGGTCACGGGCCTGGAGCAGTTGGATGCGCCGACTGAGGAACACCTCCAACAAATCCATGCCGGTGACGCCTTGGTTGATCACCTGGACCACCCTCTCGACCAGCATGCCAGTCTCCTCCTTCTTCGTGGCGGTCACTTTCAATGAGGAAGGAGTCTCAACACAGTCGAAAGAAAAAGGAGGAAGTCCAGTCGGCTGGCCTGGAGTCGCGATATCCTTGCAGTAGAACCAGGTCGACTGCCAGCCTCGGACCGACTCAGGAAGGGTCATCGGAGGAAAGGAACTCCTTTTCCTCTTCTGGATACCCAAACCCCCACACATCTGGATAACATGGGTTTTCTCATCCTTCGAGTTTGCTTTCTTCACTGTCTGGGATCGGATAGTGAAAATGTGCTTGAAAAGCCCAGTGTGGTCGACACCCCAAGAAATTCTCGCACATGGACACGAACGCAGCAAGATACGTGATGGTGTTGGGAGTGAAATGATGGAGTTGGGCCCCGAAGAAATTCAAGAAACCCCGGAAAAAGGATGCGGAGGAAGCGAGAAACCACGATCGACATGAGTAGCAAGCAAAACGCACTCACCCGGCCGCGGCTGCGGCTCCGTCTCCCCCTTTGGCAACCGGGCAGCCTTGTGGACGATCAGCCCTGACTCGGCCATCTCATCCAAATCCTCTTGCCAATTCAAAGATCGGATCCAATCACCCTGGATCCAATCGGCGGTAGCCCCGAGCGCGATGAAGATCCCCGATTCGTCTTCTTGCCCTTCGCTGCCCCCGTCACCTTCTTCGCACATTGCAGCACTCCCGTCTTTTCCTTTCCCATGGAGGCGGAGTGGTGGCGTCGAGAGTGGAGAAGCCAGATGTGGTGGTGGAGCAAGAGGAAGAAGAAGGAGAATGGATGCGCACAGTGCAGGCGCCTCGGCCTCGCTGATTTTAAAGCCCCACTTCCGAGTGGCTGACGCGCAGGCCCGGGTGATCCTCTCAAATCCCTCAACAGTCACACGCAAGATACGTGGCAAAAAAGGTGGCGCGGAAATCGAAACATTCCTGTTTATCCACTTCGGTTATCACGGCGCACTCCGTCTGGCGCGCTTCCCCCGAAATTTCAAATCCCGTGAAATCCGGGATCCGCCACAACCAGTCACGCCAAAGATTTCCTGTCAAAGACAACACTTGACAGGTGACGTTATAAAACCAATCGGCAATTTCTGAATCGATCAAGGCGACTGAAACGAAGCCGAAATTCCAAACTGACCTCTATTCAGAAGTGAATAGTTGGGAAACACAAGAGTCAAGACAAGATCAACTTCAACCTTCTTTTCACTCAGACCTCAATCCATTCGGGGGCTAATGATGAGGACATAGACCTGAGGTAGGGTAACAGGCCTGACCTATATGTCCTATCCAAGGTCACTGTCTTAGAAGCAAAGAAGCTCAAGAGATGACAGGGAGGGCCCAACAAAGGTGTCGAGTGCAATCCACTCGACCTACCAGTCACTCGGAGACTCCTCCTTCTTTGGGTCACTCGACCACACGATCATTCGACCATACAAGAATCCATTCGACCTGTTTGAAGACCAAGAGTCATTGAGAATAGCAACGGGTAAGCGTCCACTCTGCAACCTTTAAGGCCATTAAGGCATTTAAGGCTACTGTTACCAGTAACGCCATCTCTTTATGTACCTTAAACTCCTTTGTAACATGGGCTGGCTGGGGTCCTGGCGCACTCTATATAAGCCATCCCCCTCCACGAAGACAAGGGTTTGCACCCCCTATAAACACACAAATACATAATCCAGTCGATCGCCTCCGGGCACCGAGACGTAGGGCTGTTACTTCCTCCGCGAAGGGCCTGAACTCGTAAAACTCGTGTGTACAACTTCACCATAGCTAGGATCTTGCCTCCTCATACCTACCCCCATTCTACTGTCAGTCTTAGATCCACGACGGGAACCTCCCCCTGCCTTCCTCCCGCGCACAAACAAGGAAAATGAGGAAGAGGAGGTATCTGAGGAGTCAGACTCTGGTGTGGCGAGCCTAGCGATTTCTACTGCTTTCGTCAGCAAGTCCATCTTCAACTCTTAGGAAAATGACTTCCCCAACACTGCTTATGACTGCGATGATGACTACGCTCCCACCTATTGCTTCATGGCAAAAGGTGCCAAGGTACTCAAATACCTCTCCTCTAAATCAAGTGAGGATGAATCCGATGAAAACATCAAGCCTAGTTGTTCTAAACTTGCTAAGATTGCTGTAAAACAACAAAAGGCTTTTGAAAAGGTTCAAAATACGGTAGACAAAAGGGATGACCTGTTGGGTGGGGAAATGGATCGAACTCAAACTTTGACTGAAAATCTCCAGAGACTTCAGACTAAGTTTGATAACCTTCAGTCATCATAACACTCTCTTAGCTGATCATGATAAGCTTTCCTATGAATTTCTTCAAAGAAAGCAAGATCTTGAGAAGCTAAGGGTGAGTTATGAAGATCATCAGAAGGAACATGATTCATTGCTTGCTCAATAGATCAGTTCCATTCAGGATGAATTCATTCCACCATGTTTGAAATGCATTGAACATGAATCTGCTAATTCTTCACCTAAAAGTTCAAATGCTTCTATTGCTGCAAATTCTTCAACTATCTTTGTGATCACAAATTCCTCATCTAAGGACACCACAAGTATCACTGACAATGCAGGGTTGAAGGAATTGTATGTCACAGGCATATACAAAAGCCTGAAAGGGCATCAGGCTCTTTGTGATGTGCTTAAAAAGCAGATCCTCAACAGGAACCCTAGGAAAGAGGGTATTGCCTTTAAGAGGAAACTCAATGCTGATGGGACCTACTAGAAACCTGAGAAGTATCCCAAAACCTCATGGGTTGCTGCGAAAGGACCTCCCGTAGGATCCATCCACTTTATCTGCCTTTACCTGTGAATCTTCATATTCTTCTGATGAGTCATTTGATTCCAACTATAAATTGTTCAAAAATCTGGGTTCCCAAAAGGTGCCCCTAGGAACCCTAGGAATGGTGAAGTATTTGCTAGATATGTTGGAACTAACTGCAGGAACGGTCCCCCTATGAAGAAAATCTAGGTTCCCAAAAGGTGCTTTGAAAGTCTTCAGGTGGATGTCATCATGACCCCACCTGTGAAGAATAGGAACCCCAGATCAAATTCTTCATATGGACCAAAGTCTTCATATGGATCCAATTCCTCATATGGACCAAATTCCTCACATGGATCAAATTCCTCATATGGGTCAAAATCCTCATATGAACAGCATTGTGCTAACACTTCTGTTTCGCAGGGAAAGCCTAATGGCTATAAATATGTGCATTATTCTTCAAATCATTATGTTCATAAGTCCTCGAAGAATTTCACAGCTTATTCATATGCTTACTCTAACCCCTCTTCTGTGAAACGAAGTGGACTGGCTTCTATGCCACCTTTCTCTTATGGAGCTCATAGAATGATGAACTCTTTGCCACCCCGCCAGATGTGGGTGGTGAAGAAAAAGAACTAGTCTCTTATGCAGGGTCAGGTCTCTAGACGAACTTAAACGTCTAAAGAATTTGCTGGAGACCTGAATATGCTTGAAAGGATGCAAGCTAATCATGAAGAAATGAATATTCATCTCTCACATCCTCATACTTCTATATCTGTTGTATTGCTTGATGAAATTCAATCAGATGAATTTGATGTCATATTCTTCACTGATGAAGTATATGAGTTCGTAAGATGCACTAATTCATCTGCAGGATGATCAACCCAAAGCCACTGAGTGGGTCCTCGACAGTGGATGTACAAATCACATGACCTGTGACAAGAACTTATTGATGGACACTGATTTATCTCCATCACATCTGAAGCATATCACCTACACATGGACAAAGTCATGCTTGTTGAGTCCTTAGGATTCAATCTCATGTCTGTCTCAATGCTTTGTGATCTTGATATGGTTGTTGTCTTTGTCAAGTATCATTGTGTTGTGATCATGGAATCTGACAATTCCAAAGTCTTCGAAGGCTTTAGGAGAGGAGACTTGTATATTGTTGATTTCTCTATAGGACCACAACCTGCCACGTGTCTACTTGCAAAAGCTTCAGAAGGCTAGTTATGGCATCGACGACTAGTTCATGCTGGCATGAGGAACTTGCACACACTCGCGAAGAATAAGCACATCATTGGCATAGAGGGTGTCAAATTCCTCAAGGACCATCTATGTGGAGCTTGTGAGGCTGGAAAGATGACCAAGTCCAAGCATCCCTCGAAGATTATCATGAGTACCACTCGTCCATTTGAATTGCTTCACATGGATCACTTCGGCCCTACTCATTATTCCACATTCACTAATGCTGCATCTTTATATGTCTTTGTTAGTGTTGATGACTATTCTCGTTACACATGGGTCCATATCATCACTTACAAAACTGAAGTGCAGGAAGTCTTCAAACGATTTTCCTCGAGGGCTTCAACAAACTTCGGTGTGAAGATCAAGCACATTAGGAGTGAAAATGGGACCGAGTTCAAGAATACTGGTCTTGATGACTATCTTGATGAACCTGGTATTACTCACGAGTTATCTGCTCCTTATACTCCTCAGCAAAATGGCATTGTGCAGCGCAAGAACAGGACTCTCGTTGAGATGGCTTGCACTATGCTTGATGAATACAAGACGTCTTCTCGCTTCTGTCCTAAGGCAATTGATACTGCGTGCCACATCATCAACAGGGTATATCTTCACAAATCCTTCAAAAAGACCTCATATGAACTCCTCACTGACAAGAAACCCAATGTGAGTTATTTTAAAGTCTTCGGTGCAAAATGTTGGATTAGAGATCCTCATCACAATTCTAAATTTTCACAGAAAGCACATGAAGGTTTTATGCTTGGTTACGGAAAGGAATCGCACACCTACAGAGTCTTCAACACCTTTCACCACAAGGTTGTTGAAACTATAGATGTGTGGTTCGATGAAACTAATGCCTCGCAAAGAGAGCACCTACCTCTTGTGCTAGATGAAATGTCACCTGAGGAATCCATTAAGTTCAAGGCTACTGAGGATGTCATTCCTACCAAAGAATCTGCTGAAGAAGTCATTCCAGATCGTGAAGAACATCATGCTGTTGCACCTGAGGAAAATGTCTTTGAAGAAAATGCTGAGCCCAATCAACGTCGTCAACCTGCTCATCCCCGCGTCGCAAATGAAGTGCAGATTGAGAAAATCATCGACGGCATCAACGCACCAGGTCCTCTTACACGCTCAAGGGGTTCTCATTTGTCTAACTTGTGTGGGCACTTTGCTTTTATCTCTATCACAGAGCCCACCAAAGTAGATGAGGCATTTCTGGAGCCTGAGTGGATTCAAGCGATGCAAGAGGAATTACATCAATTCGAGCTCAACAATGTCTTGGAACTTGTCAAGCAACCAGACCCACACAAGCACAATATCATCGGCACCAAATGGATCTACCGCAACAAGCAAGATGAAAATGGCCTTGTGGTGAGGAATAAGGCACGTCTAGTAGCTCAAGGCTACACACATGTTTGAAGGAATTGATTTAGATGAAACTTTTGCACCTGCTGCTAGACTTGAGGCTATTCGCATATTGCTTGCTTATGCTAACCATCATAATATAATCTTATATCAAATGGATGTGAAAAGTGCATTCCTCAATGGTAAGCTTGAGGAAGAAGTATATGTTGCTCAACCCCCAGGTTTTGGAGTTCCAAAGCATCCTGACAAAGTCTTCAGACTCAATAAGGCCCTCTATGGCCTCAAGCAGGCCCCTCGGGCGTGGTATGATACTTTGAAGGAATTCCTCATGAAGAAAGGCTTCAAACCCAGTTCACTTGACCCAACTCTTTTCACCAAAACCTATGAACAATGATGAATTATTCGTGTGCCAAATATATGTTGATGATATTATCTTTGACTGTACTAACCAATGTTACATCGATGAATTTGCCTATATGATGAGTGAGGAATATCAAATGTCTGTGATGCGAGAACTGAAATTCTTCTTAGGTATTCAAATTTGTCAACAACGCAACGGCATCTTCATATCTCAAGAGAAATACCTAAAGGATGTGTTGAGGAAATTCGGCATGCAAGATTGCAAAGGCGTCAAAATCCCTATGCCCACAAATGGCCAACTATGCACTAATTAAAATGGTATAGATTTCAATCAAAAGGTATACCATTCCATGATTGGCTCTTTATTGTATCTATGTGCATCTAGGCTAGATATTATGCTTAGTGTTTGCATGTGTGCCTGTTTTCAAGATACACCGAAGGAATCACACCATAAGGCTGTGAAGCATATTCTTCGATATCTAGCTCAAACTCCAAAACATGGATTATGGTATCCCAAGGGCTCGGCTTTTGATCTCATTGGATATTCTGACTCTGACTATGCTGGTGATCGTGTGGATCGCAAGTCAACATCAGGCACATGCCATCCTCTGACCATCCTTGGTATGTTGGTCCTCGAAGAAGTAGAACTGCGTATCACTCTCTACTGTTGAAGCTGAGTACATTGCTGCTGGTTCGTGCTGTGCGCAATTGCTATGGATGATGCAAACCCTCAAGGACTACGACATCAATGTGAAGAATGTGCCACTCTTCTGTGACAATGAGAGTTCCATCAAGATTTCTCATAACCCAGTTCAGCACTCAAAGACAAAGCACATCCAGATTCGTCATCATTTTCTTCAAGATCATGTGTGGAAGGGCGACATCTCTATTGAGCACGTGAAGACTGAAGAACAGCTAGCCGATATCTTCATAAAGCTCTTGGATGAGAAAAGATTTAGCAAGTTGCGGCATGAGCTAAATATCCTAGAATCTTCGAATGTTCTTTGAAAAGGACACATATCCTAACACATATGCAAAATTGATGACTTAGATGTGCAACACACGATGTAATGTTTTTCTTCAATCAATGAAGACTAAACCTCTAAGTGTGAAGAAATTAACAAAGAATTTGATTCTCAGAAACCTACGAAAATTGTATGCGGTGTCTGAAATCATCATTCTTATACGGTGGGTCACGCCACCAACAAAAGTTGAAAATCTTCAATTTGAGTTTTTCTTCAGTTTTTCAAATCCCTGAGTTGTTCAAAGACTGTGTTCTTCATTGACTATATATATATACACACACTTGAGTTTTCAGTCCTCTACAGCATTCACTCATTGCTAATTCTTCAAGTTGACTTTTACCTAAGTGAATGTGATCGGACCCATCCCCCTCTATGCTAAACTCAACTCAGTCTGTTCACAAATTCTTCATGTGCGTTCTATTTGAAACTCGTTCAAAATCTTCACTGTGTCCCTGTCAGCTGAAAAATTTGCGAACGAAACTTTAAAATATTTTTATCTGAATTTTCGGCCTTTGCCGCTCAAACCATTCCACATCCCATGATGAGATTATTCTATTCACTCACGATCTAACACGATCTCCACTTCACAGTACATGGGTAACACATGTCGCTAGGATGAGAAGGGTCAGGGGCACATTCATCCATTTTCCTCGAACGAGTGGTTTTTCACCTCGGCTATAAATACCCCTCACCCTCCTCCGACCTCATTTACTCCGCTCGATCTCACTTCACTCGCTAGAGCTCTCTGACCTAGCGTTGCTGCTACCTTCCATCATCGCCGGTGAGGAAGAGCTTCACTGCCTCAACCTCGTTGCCGTCGTACTCGTGCCGGCCGTGGAAATCTTCACTCGGCCGCCGTTGTAGCTGTCTTCCGCCGCCAAGTTAGGGCGTGGAAGATCTAAATGGATGAGCTTCTCAACTTCTTATCAGTTCATCATGTTCTTCGTCAAGGGTAAATAAAATTTATTTTTACTGCCCTTGTTGATTCTGATGATTTCCACTAAATCCTAAAAAGGTGTTTATTCTTCAACTTCCACACTTTTAAACACCACACTTGCATCTGTTCTTGATTTGTTTCTCTAAGCCACGTGTTTCTTCAAGATTCCTCAATTGTGTGGATTTTCAATCTATACAACTCTGGAACCTAAGTCAAAGAACGCTTAGTTAAATTCCTCAAGACACCCCTAGTCAAATTCCTCAAACTTGTTTCTTTTGAAAAACTTCTAAGAACGCATATGACCTCTCCAAATTCTTTGCACCTATATTCTGTTCATCGGTACACATGTCCACTGTTGAATCTCTAGGTTCTCATCAACTTAACTCATTTCTAGTGTTCCTTGAAGACAAATTGCATACCTCTTCTAAAAATTTGATTGTTCGAAATCCTAAAGTGAAGAAAATGGCTGATAGCAAAAGACCTCAGAAGGGAGGCAAGAGACCAGAAGTGATTACTACTTTCGAGATCCCTGATGATATCTATGCAGGGTACTGCACTCCTGATGAAGCAATTCATGGCAAGGAGACGAAGAATGAGCGCAAAGTGCGCATTCAGAGGATAGAGAGGAGATGGGCACGAGAATGGAGGGAGTACGGATATGTGACTCCTAAGTACATGAAGAAATTCTCCGTATACCCTCCATGCCGAAGACCTCCATTGGCACCAGGCCAAGAAGCTAATCCCACTAGCATCAGGCATGGTGAGGATTTTCCAAAAGAATGGGCCAAGCGGCAAGCTAAGTTGGACAAAATGGCCAAAGAATTAGTGAATAAATTCAATGAAGACTCTGCTTCTGCCGCTACTGAGGCCTCTACTAGCAAGCCTAAGAAGGCTATGCCAAAGAAGCCTGCTCACAAGCCCAGTTCCTCAGCTACAATGCCCTCATGGCCAAACGCTTCAAAGTCCTCATGGCCTGTTCCACAAGCTACCTCCTCAAAAGTAGCTCCAGTCCCCACTGCAAAATCCTCAGCAACTTCTGCAAAGTCCTCGGCACCTGCACATCTTTCCTCTTGCCAAAGGACCACTAGAATATCAATTGCTTCAGGAGCATCTGCAAGTTCTTCAGCATCTCCTCAGTCCTCAACTGACCCAACATTACTGAAGAAAAAGGCCACTGTTGGACGAGGCACAAGGCCAAGTCCTCACAAGAAGCAGGTCGCCTTTCAAGTACCGTCAAGCGAAGGCGAAGCTGATGATGAAGAATTGGCTGAAATCATCAGAGACAGGCAAGCCAAGGCCACTAGAGCCAAAGTCAGTGATGTGCCCCTCATGTTGGATCCAAAGTTGATCCTTGACTTCATTGAAATATGGCACAGGGACCCGAACACTCCTCTGCCTGATCTGAACCTCACTCCTGGCCAAAGTCATATGTTGACGGCCTTTGTAAATGAAGAAAAATTGAAATTTGAACAGGGGAGGGAAGTGAAGAAAGCTCAGTACAAGAAAGAGAGCTTTCTGAAGAACAATGTTCTAAAGCTACCTCCTGATGAACTTGTAGCTCTACAAACAGAAATCAAGGGACTCAGTGATGAATTTGACAGATACTATGCTGATTGGCTGGGAGCCAAAGTCAGATTTGTCAAGCCTCATCGCAACATGAAATTCCTCAGGCTGAGACATCTGCTCAGCCTATTGAAGAACATGCAAGCACAGCAGATGAAAATCAGACTGTTGAAGAAAATGAGAGCACCAGGGCTGCTGAAGAAATTCCAACCTCTGAAGAAACTGCCAGGGTAACCTCCAATGTTGCGCCTAAAGAACAAGCCAGGCCAGTTGAAGCATCCGCTATTGTGCCTGAAGAAACTGAACATGCCAGGGCAACTACATTAGTTGCGCCTGAAGAAATTGAACCAATTTTCTCTACTCCTCCTGCCTCATCATCACAACTGAAAAGCATAAACCAGCCTTCTGCATCAGAAGCGAAGAAAATCAAAGCCGCGGAGCGAGCAGCTGTGAAGAAAAGGAAAGCATCATCAACATCAAAGTCTTCATGTAACATCCCAAATTTTCAATTTGGAATGTTATACATAGATCATTCATTCATATCATATTTTATTGCATTTCATCTCGCGATCCTCGAAATCCTAAGCAACTCAAGGACCCTCGGAGGGAGTTGGGGATTTGCCCGGTTTTCAAATTTGATTTTATTCAAATATTGAAACGAGGATTTTTGGTTTTAATTATTTTTCTCTCCGAAAATATTTCATATTAAAGTATATGAGAGGAGATAATATGACTTCTCCAAAATAATTGAAATATTGGAGGAAAAATATTAAAATCAAATGTTTGTTTTTATTTGGATTTTATTTCAATTTTGTTTGCATTGGAAAAATTGCACGTTTTCAAAATTGCATTTTAGGGCCAAGAAAATGTTCATCTTGTTCTAAATATTTTATTTACACGGTGAAAATTTGTTTTAGCATATTTAGATCATTATTTTATTTTCTAGGTTTTTTCTGTTCGGTGGAATTGTTAAAAAAAGAGTCTTCGGGCGCCGACTGGGCCGAAACCCAGCCGGGCCGGCCCATCTTCCCCGCCGCCTCGTCCCACGCTAGGACAGCGCCACAGCCGCCGACTCGGACAGAGTCCGAGCCGGACTCCGCCTCCCCGCCGCCTTGCCCCCTCCCCAAGCCCCCTTCCCCTCCCCTCTTTAAATACCCAAGCCCCCCCCCCCCCGCCACCACCACCCACGCCGCCACCTCGCCTCGCCGCCACCTAGCCGCCTCGCCCCGCCGACGCTCCCGCGTCTCGCCGGACCCGACGAGGTAGCCGTTCGCCGCCGGTTTTTTTAAAGAAACCGTTTCAGTTTTTTTTAAAAACCTAGTTCGTTTTTTAGATCGGTTCGTCGGTTTTTCCCGGTTCTTCTCTTTAGTGGACGTTCGTCCGTACGTTCGTCTTAACGAACGGTTTTCGATCGTTAGTTATAGACAACGAGTGCTCATTCGTTAGCCTGTTCGTCAGCTTTCTTTTATCGGATTTTTCCGCGATTATTTCTGATCGCGATTTCTGATCCGATTTTTGTTTCAGATCATCTTTTCGCTCAAGTATCGGAATCAGGCGATTCAAGCGCCTAGATCTTCGTCTCGAGACCCTCTTTCTGTTTAATCAACTTAAGCAAGATTTTGCTACAGTAAAATTTAACCTTAGTCCAGATTAGTAAACAGATCTTGTTTCTTTCGCCGTTTGAGTTTCGTTGCTCCTTTGATTTGATTCTTTTTGCAAACCGGAGTTCTTAAGTTGAACTTTCTGGTAGATCTTCTTATTTGTGATTTACATGTACTTCTTTGCTTGATTGCTTATGTATGCTATTGTTTGTTTGCGATAGAATTCCTGGAGTGCAAAGCGTGTTATTTGGAGTCCCTAGGTTTCGGTGATCATCAGCAAGGCAAGTAACACTTTGATCATATCCCTTTATCACCCAGTTTTTATGCATTAGTTCCAATCCTCAAACATTGCATGGTTAGGATGTGATTAACATGTGGGTTGGGAAGTAGTTGATGAGGTAGAACCTATTGCCCTGCTATATTCAAACCTTGGGAGTTACTTATACGAATTGCTTATATTGCTATGCTATGTTATGCTCGTAGACGTGGTTTAGGTGAGTGAAATCCATGACAGATGTGAGATTGTTAATTAATGGTTTAACTTAAGGTGGCAACTTGAATACACATCTGGGTGGACTGAGGCACCTGGAGAACCCAGTGTTGCCTGTATTTTTGGAAATCCCGGGGTTCCGTGTGATTTTCCTATGGACCGCCACCCAGGCTCAAAGGGAACTTAGATGATTCATGCTAGAAACTTCTGTGTGCAGCCACAAGCTATTATGGGCTCTAGCATAGTTGAGTAAGTTACGTGAAGCTCTTGAAGAGGTGGATCAGTAGGTAGTGGGTTGTAGGTTTGGTATGGTCTGCCGGGAGTAAAGAGTTAATGTTCCTGAAAGACTGTGTCTCGGTCATCCGTTTTTCAAACACCATGTAGTGCGAGAAATCCAACGGAGGCGATAGAGTATTGTGGGGAAAAGTGTGCAAACCTCTACAGAGTGTACAAACTAATCATGGTTAGCCGTGTCCCTGGTTATGGACAATCTTGAGTATCTAGTACTTGGAGTATCTTAAGTGTCTCATCATTTTTTTAACTTAATATTGTTGGGTTGATAATTACTTTAATTGGGATTGAGTTGGAGGAACCTTCTCAATGATGTTTCAACTACCATGATAGTTAAATTAAAATCTATTCCTTTGTAGTAGGGAAAAATTGGCTTTTCGCAAAAACTATAACCATAGAGCTTTCCACCAGCCAAATATGCATGTAGTGATAGCATTATTCTGTTCTTGCTCTACTGTGTTACTTTGCCAGCATATTCCATGTGCTGACCTGTTTTCGGGCCACAACGTATTATGTTGCAGACTTTTCAGATGAGGATTAATGTTCGTTAGGTCGTTGCCGTGCAGCTCAGCTATGTCGTTGGAGTTGATGGACTCACTTTATCTTCCAAGCCTTCCGCTGTTATCATATTAGATGGCCTTAAGCCATATTTATTGTAATAAGTTCTCTTTGGAGACATTCGATGTAATAAGTGTGTGATTGCTACTCTGTTATAAATCCTCAAGTATTGTGTGTGTCAGCATTACCGATCCAGGGATGACACTGAAGCACAGAGACTTGACCGTTTGAGGCCGGGTCGCTACAAGATGGTATCAGAGCACACGCTGAGTGTAGGACACGACCATTAAGCTAAAGCCATAGATCACTATTCTCTTCTCATTTATGACTCCTCTCCATTTTCCACTCTTTAGGATGGTGGATGCAAGGAACAAGTTTGCACAACCGGATGAAGACACACCTTTTGGACGACACTTGAAGGAAGTCACTAGGTACCTGAACATAGGAATACCAAGCTTCACCGCGACTTACAACGCCACTTTACCAGAAGAGGAGTGATGGATGATTCAAGTTCAAGTTCCAGGAAGGACCTTCACGCCAGTCACTAAACCCATAGAGTTTTCCTTTGATGCACCAACCTGGAGTCTAGGAAAGAGTATGGCAGCTCACATCACCATGGGACGCATTGGAGAAGTTTACCAAAAGGAGCTTAAGGATACTATCTACCAGATCTGTGGGCGTTGAGATGAGCAATGGGAGATGATCAGCACCAGGAAAGATAGATCAATTGCAGCTTTCATCCAGGAATTAAACTAGCACATTCGACGCCAGGAGAATCAGATGTGCGCAGGCATGATAGGTCTGAAGATGGCGAAGACAAGGATCATCGAACTGGAAGAAGAACTTAAGTCTACACGTGATGGATACGAGGAGGAAATTGCGACACTATTGGAGAAGAATGACGACCAGATTAAGAAGATCGGAGTATTCATGGGAGACCCCGCACCAGTAGAAGAAGACGAAGAATCCAAGGAGAATCGTCAGAGGACTACATCATCATCGACGACACCGACTCCAACCTTAGCGATGATGACTTTGAAGACAAAGCTGGAGCAGATATCATGGAGTCTTCAATTGAGGAATATTTTTAGTATACCACCACATTAGTAGTAGTATTCCACCATGTAAATAGTGTAGTCCGAGCACTTTCGCGATAGTTCTAGACCGATTGTATGCCCTTGCTTGATTGATTGAGTGAAATGATTGTGTTTGTCTCATGTGCAAGTGGGTAGTGCTTTCTCATTAGACCTCATTCTATTCTAATCTCTCCCCTCTAAACCCATTAGATGCCTCCGAGACGTGACCCCGGATTCGCCTTCCCACCCAAGCTCACTCAGTTCCAGCAACAGAATACCCTGATGCAGTTGTTAGTCCAGAACCAAGGCAACAACAACAACAACAATCCACCACCACCACTAGTTGACAACTTAGCCCGTTTTCTGAGGTTGCAACCGCTGGTGTTTTCCAGTAGCACCGAGCCTATAGTAGCAGATGATTGGCTCCGCAGGATTGGAAGGGAGTTAACCACTGCAGGATGTACCGATGCCGAGAAGGTGTGTTTTGCCGCACATCAGTTGGATGGACCAGCAGCCTCATGGTGGGAGAATTACACTGTCACCTACCCTATAGCCATGGTGACATGGGACCAGTTTCAGCAAGCCTTCCGTACAGCCCATGTCTCAACTGGAGCTATGAGTATGAAGAAGCGTGAGTTTTGCAACTTACGCCAAGGGAACCGTACTGTGGCTCAGTACGCGGATGAGTTTAGCAAGTTATATCGCTATGCCCCTGATGATGTGGCCACAGATGCCGCAAAGCAAGAGAAGTTTATGGAAGGGCTAAATGATGAAATGAGCATGCAGTTGATGGTGGCAACATTCAACAACTACCAGGAGTTGGTATATAAGGCTCTTATGATTGAAGGGAAGCAGCAGCAGATTGAGAACCATAAGAGGAAGTATGGACAAGGAAGGTATACCTTAGGAGCTCAGCAGAAGCCTCGCCTAACCCCGAACTCGGGAGGACTTGTTCATAACCATGGAGGCCACACCCATAATGGAGGAAGTAACCATAATCATACTGGCCCAAGGAATGGAGCAAGCAACAATCAGAACCACCCCAATCTAGCCACACCCACCAAGAGATACGTAAGCCACGTTACTTGTTTCAAGTGCGGGAAGACTGGACACTATGCCACGGAGTGCCCTGAAGGGAAGAATGGAAATGGAAATGGGAGCGCTGGGAAGAAGCCTAATCCATTCAACAAAGGACAAGTGAACCACGTTAACGTGGAGGAGGTTGAAGAGCAGCCAGACGCGGTTATAGGTAAGTTTTTGGTTAAGTCATTTACCGCTCTTGTTCTTTTTGATATTGGTGCATCGCATTCATACATATCAAGGGAATTCATGGATAAGTTGAAACTACCGACCCAAACCCTTAGGACCCCTCTGTTAGTAAGTTCACCTGGAGCATAGTATATGGCTAGTCGATGGTGCGACCAGATACCCTTAACCATTGGCAACCATGTTTTTCCGTCCGACCGATTTATCTTGGGGTCACAAGGATTGGATGTGATATTAGGAATGGACTGGATGTCAAAGTATGGAGGAAGCATTGACTGTGTTAGTAGGTCAATTTGCCTCACCACCCCTGAGGGAAAAAGGATCAAGTATGTACCTAGGCATGCGCCAAGAAGTAGCCAAGTAAATACCCTCACGGGAGTTGTTCAGGAGGAAGTGCCTGTAGTAAAGGATTACCCGGATGTTTACATAGAGGAGTTACCAGGCATGCCACTGGATCGAGATATCGAGTTTTTGATAGAGCTATTGCCAGGCACAGGGCCAATATCCAAGAGACCCTATCGGATGCCCGCGAATGATCTGGAGGAGATTAAGAAACAGATCAAGGAGTTATTGGAGAAAGGTTACATTCGACGGAGTTCATCACCATGGGGAGCCCCAGTGCTTTTGGTTGAGAAGAAGGATAAGTCCCTAAGAATGGTTGTTGATTATCGAGCCTTGAATGAAGTGATGATCAAGAACAAGTACCCATTGCCGATGATCAATGATCTGTTTGGTCAGCTGCAGGGAGCTAAGGTGTTTTCAAAGATTGATCTGCGATCGGGATACCATTAGTTGAAGATACGAGAGAAGGATATACCAAAGACAGCATTCACCACACGGTACGGGTTATACGAATATACGGTCATGTCGTTTGGACTGACTAACGCCCCTGCCTATTTCATGAGCATGATGAACAAGGTGTTCATGGAATATTTGGATAAGTTTGTTGTGGTGTTCATTGATGATATAATGGTATATTCAAAGAATGAAGAGGAGCACAAGGAGCATTTGCGTTTAGTTCTCGAGAAACTCAGGGAACATCAATTGTATGCCAAGTTCAGCAAAAGCGAGTTTTGGTTGAAGGAAGTCGGATTCCTTGGACATGTTATATCAGGAGAGGGTATAGCAGTAGACCCCACCAAGGTTCAGTCAGTCACTGAATGGTTGGCACCCACTTCAGTTAGCGAGATCCGCAGTTTTCTTGGACTCGCAGGATACTATCGGAGATTCATTGAGAATTTTTCCAAGATTGCGAAGCCAATGATAGAATTACTGAAGAAGGATACCAAATTTAAATGGACGGAAGATTGCGAGGCAAATTTCCAAGAGCTAAAGAAACGTTTGACTACAGCCCCAGTGCTGAAACTGCCAGATATACGTAAGGATTTCCAAGTGTATTGCGACGCCTCTCGCCTAGGACTTGTAAGTGTGCTTATGCCGGATGGAAGAGTTATTTCGTATGCCTCACAACAACTAAAACCACACGAGTTGAATTATGCCACGCGTGATTTGGAGCTAGCAGCCGTAGTGCATGCGTTGAAGACTTGGAGACATTTCCTTATTGGAAACCATTGTGATGTGTACACGGATCATAAGAGTTTGAAGTACATTTTCACAAAGAAGGAACTGAACCTTAGGCAGAGGAGATGGTTGGAGCTCATAAAGGATTATGACATGAAGCTTCACTATCATCCAGGAAAGGCCAATGTCGTAGCAGACGCTTTGAGCCGGAAGAGTTATGCTAATACCCTAGAGAGCACGGGATTGCCGAAGGAGTTAGCAGAGGATCTCCGGGAACTTCAATTGGAGATTGTTACTAGAGGTTTTGTTGCAACAATGGAGGTTCAGTATACATTGTTGGGAAAGATTTGAGAAGCTCAGAAGGATGACAAAGAGATTGTGGAGATAAAAGAGAGAATGAGCGAAGGAAAGGCCAAAGGTTTTCATGAGGATGAGCACGGCACCTTATGGTTTGAGGACCATGTTTATGTGCCCAATAACACAGAGATCAGGAAATTAATACTTCAGGAGGCTCATGACTCACCATACTCGATACACCCCGGAAACACCAAGATGTATTTGGATTTGAAGGAACGTTTCTGGTGGACAGGGATGAAGAAGGATATCGCCGAGTATGTAGCCGTATGTGATGTATGTCAGAGAGTGAAGGCAGAGCATCAAAAGCCAGCAGGATTGCTACAGCCTATGTCGATACCCGAATGGAAGTGGGATAAACTTAGCATGGATTTTATCACCGGATTACAAAGGACGAAATCAGGTTATGATTCTATATGCGTAGTAGTTGACTGCTTGACCAAAGTGGCACACTTTATCCCAGTGAAAACAACTTATACCAGTGCAAAGTTGGCCAAGATATATATGACCAGGATCGTATGTCTGCATGAAGTTCTGAGGACCATCATATCAGATAGAGGAACACAGTTTACCTCAAAGTTTTGGCATCAGCTACACCAGACTTTGGGAACGAGATTGGAGTTCAGTACAGCATTTCACCCTCAGACAGATGGACAGACCGAGAGAGTCAACCAGATTTTGGAGGACATGTTGAGGGCCTGCGCGCTAGATTATGGATCTAGTTGGGATGACAATCCGCCTTACGGAGAGTTCTCATACAACAATAGTTACCAAGCCAATCTGAAGATGGCACCGTTCGAAGCCCTGTATGGACGAAGATGCAGAACACCGTTGATGTGGGATGAAGTTGGAGACCGACAGTTGTTTGGACCAGACTTGATCAAAGAGTCTGAGGAGAAGGTTAAACTGATTCGAGATAGACTGAAGATAGCTCAGTCTATACAGAAGAGTTATGCAGATACGAAACGCAAGGAGGTAACCTATGAAATTGGAGATAGAGCATATCTGCGAGTATCACCTTTGCGAGGAGTGAAACATTTTGGAGTTAAAGGAAAGTTAGCCCCGAGATTTGTAGGATAGTATCGTGTTTTGGAATGGATGGGAGAAGTTGCCTACAAGTTGGAGTTACCTGAAGGACTGTCAGGAGTTCACGATGTGTTACACGTTTCCCAGTTGAAGAAGTGCCATGCTGAGATGGCCGATATACCGCTAAGAGATACCGTACCCTTAGAGGCGATTCAGTTGGACAATGATTTGACTTATGAAGAGAAGCCAGTCAAGATTTTGGAGTTTGCGAGTCGAGTCACCCGCAGCAAGGTTATCAAGTTTTGCAAAGTTCAGTGGAGCCACCATACCGAGGATGAAGCCACCTGGGAACGAGAGGATGATCTTCGCAAAGACCACCCACACCTATTTTCTAGCCAACCCGAATCTCGAGGGCGACATTCATCTTAAGGGGGGTAGGTTTGTAACATCCCGAATTTTCAATTTGGAATGTTATACATAGATCATTCTTGCATATCATATTTTATTGCATTTCGTCTCACGATCCTCAAAATCCTAAGCAACTCAAGGACCCTCAGAGAGAGTTGGGGATTTCCCCGGTTTTCAAATTTGATTTTTTTTTCAAATATTGAAACGAGGATTTTTGGTTTTAATTATTTTTCTCTCCGAAAATATTTCATATTAAAGTATACGAGAGGAGATAATATGAATTCTCCAAAATAATTGAAATATTGGAGGAAAAATATTAAAATCAAATATTTGTTTTTATTTGGATTTTATTGCAATTTTGTTTGCATTAGAAAATTACACGTTTTCAAAATTGCATTTTAGGGCCAAGAAAATGTTCATCTCGTTCTAAATATTTTATTTAGACGGCAAAAATTTGTTTTGGCATTTTTAGATTTTTATTTTATTTTCCAGATTTTTTTCTGTTCGGCGGAATTGTTAAAAAAAAGTCTTCGGCCGCCGACTGGGCCGGAACCCAGCCGGGCCGGCCCATCTTCCCAACCGCCTCATCCCGCGCCAGGACAGCGCCGCCGCCGCCGACTCGGACGGAGTCCGAGCCGGACTCCGCCTCCCCGCCGCCTTGCCCCCTCCCCAAGCCACCTCCCCCTTCCCTCTTTAAATACCCAAGCCCCTCCCCCCGCCACCACCACCCACCCCGCCGACCAAAGCCTCGCCTCCGCGTTGCCTCGCCTCGCCACCACCTCACTGCCTCGCCCCGCCGCTGCTCCCCACCGGTTTTTTTAAAAGAAATCGTTTTGGTTTTTTTTAAATATAGTTCGTTTTTTTAGATCGGTTTGCCGGTTTTTCCCGGTTCTTCTCTTTAGTGGACGTTCGTACGTACATTCGTTTTAACGAACGGTTTTCGCTCGTTAGTTACAGACAACGAACGCTCGTTCGTTAGCTTGTTCGTCAGCTTTCTTTTATCGGATTTTTCCGCGATTATTTCTGATCGCGATTTCTGATCCGATTTCCGTTTCAGTTTATCTTTTCGCTCGTGTATCGAAATCAGGCGATTCAAGTGCCTAGATCTTCGTCTCGAGACCCTCTTTCTATTTAATCAACTAAAACAAGATTTTGCTACTGTAAAATTTGACCTTAGTCCAGATTAGTAAACGGATCTTGTTTCTTTCGCCGTTTGAGTTTCGTTGCTCTGTTTGATTTGATTCTTTTTGCAAACCGGAATTCTTAAGTTGAACTTTCTGGTAGATCTTCTTATTTGAGATTTACCTGTGCTTATTTGCTTGATTGCTTATGTATGCTATTGTTTGTTTGCGATAGAATTCCCGGAGTGTGAAGTGTGTTATTTGGAGTCCTTAGGGTTTGCGGATCATCAGCAAGGCAAGTAACACTTTGATCATATCCCTTTATCACCCAGTTTTTATGCATTAGTTCCAATCCTCAAATATTGCATGGTTAGGATGTGATTAACATGTGGGTTGGGAAGTAGTTGATGAGGTAGAACCTATTGCCCTGCTATATTCAAACCTTGGGAGTTACTTATACGAATTGCTTATATTGCTAAGCTATGCTATGCTCGTAGATGTGGTTTGGGTGAGTGAAACCATGACAGATGTGAGATTGTTAATTAATGGTTTAACTTAAGGTGGCAACTTGAATACACATCTGGGTGGGTTGAGGCACCTGGAGAACCCGGTGTTGCCTGTATTTTTGGAAATCCTGGGGTTCCGTGTGATTTTCCTATGGACCGCCACCCAGGCTCACAGGGAACTGAGATGATTCATGCTATAAACTTCCGTGTGTAGCCACAAGCTATTATGGGCTCTAGCATAGTTGAGTAAGTTATGTGAAGCTCTTGAAGAGGTGGATCAGCAGGTAGTGGGTTGTAGGTTTGGTATGGTCTGCCCAGAGTAGAGAGTTAATGTTCCTGAAAGACTGTGTCTCGGTCATATGTTTCTCAAACACCATGTAGTGTGAGAAATCCAATGGAGGTGATCGAGTCTTGTGGGGAAAAGTGCACAAACCTCTACAGAGTGTACAAACTAATCATGGTTAGCCGTGTCCCCGGTTATGGACAATCTTGAGTATCTAGTACTTGGAGTATCTTAATTATATCATCATTTTTTAACTTAATATTGTTGGGTTGATAATTACTTTAATTGGGATTGAGTTGGAGGAACCTTCTCAATGATGTTTCAACTACCATGATAGTTAAATTAAAATCTATTCCTTTGTTGTAGGAAAAAATTGGCTTTTCGCAAAAACTATAACCATAGAGCTTTCCACCAGCCAAATATGCATGTAGTGATAGCATTATTTTGTTCTTGCTCTCTATGTTACTTTTCCAGCATATTCCATGTGCTGACCCGTTTTTGAGCTGCAACGTATTATGTTGGAGACTTTTCAGAAGAGGAGTAAGGTTCGTTAAGTCATTGTCGTGCAGCTCAGCTATGCCGTTGGAGTTGATCGACTCACTTTATATTCCAAGCCTTCCGCTGTTATCATATTAGATGGCCTTAAGCCATATTTATTGTAATAAGTTCTCTTTGGAGAAATTCGATGTAATAAGTGTGTGATTGCTACTCTGTTATAAATCCTCGAGTACTGTGTGTGTCAGCATTACCGATCCAGGGATGACACTGAAGCACAGAGACTTGACCGTTTGAGGTCGGGTCGCTACACTTCAGCTCCTAAGAAAGTGAAGAATTTGACGAGCTCATTTACACACCCAATTGTTGTTGTTTCGATATCCAGCATGCCATCAAAGGAAATTGTTCCCTTTGGTGAGGAATATGTCATTCTAGATGACAATGATGAGGAAAATCCTTTTGTTGCTTCATCAAAGCAGTTGGATGAAGAAATTGAAGTGGATAATATCCCTTCTACTCCACTAGTATCATCGCCCATGCCTCAGTTTATAGGTGAAGAGGCAGGCGTTGAAGAAATTGATGAAGAAGATGAGGATGTGGATATTGAGTCAACAACTCCTATTCTGAATGATTACTATTAGGAAAGTCATCACCCCAATTCACCTCTGACCACACCTCTACACCAACTTCCTCAGTCCCCGGTCCAAACCAAAGAAATTCATACGGGCTCTAAAGGATATCAAGCCTCACTTATTTCTATTCCTGAAGAGTTTCCAGCCGCGAGTGCTGAAGAAATGGAGGCCAAGGCTGCTGCTGCTAAACCTGCTCCTAAAATTTCTCAGCCTGTGGCTCCCGAGGCTGTGCGTTAAGAGGATGTGAAGACTGCCACTACAAATCTTCAGCCCAAGCCATAGAATCCTCACACCAAGAAGCAAAATTTCAAGGCTGATGACTTCTTTACAAAGCATCATTTCTTCTCTGACTACAATCCATATGACTCCGCTCGCCTTCGATGCAAGTGTTTTTGGACTGCCAGGCAGATGAACTTCTATTCCTCTCTGCTGTTTGATAAGGACAAGATCTTTGACCATTAGCAAATTCCTCATGTGTATATCGAGTCTCTTTCGTGCTTCACCCCAGTCCTTAGTGTTCTTCATGACGCTGGGCTGCTCAAATTCTCCACCAACATCTACGATTGGAATGAAGAACTCATTCTTCAATTCTTCGCCATGCTGCACATCACAAGAAATGTTGAAGATGTGAACTCATGGGTGCTTGACTGGATGACCGAAAACACTCACTACAAAGCTCCGGCTTCTGAATTGCTTCACACTGTCCTAGTCAGTCCTCCCACTAAAGGTGCAAGGCTCCTCTATGCTGAACCTGAACTCTCAAATCATCTGATGCAAGTGCTGATGAAGCCATTGAAGCCTGGCCAAGCTCCAAGGACCACATTCCTCGTCAAGGAATTGTTGTCTGTGCCAAGTGAAGGAAATATGCCCTAGAAGCAATAATAAAGTTGTTATTTTATATTTCCTTATATCATGATAAATGTTTATTATTCATGCTAGAATTGTATTAACTGGACACTTGATACATGTGTGGATACATAGACAAAACACGGTATCCCTAGTAAGCCTCTACTAGACTAGCTCATTAATCAAAGATGGTTAAGTTTCCTAACCATAGACATGTGTTGTCATTTGTTGAACATGATCACATCATTAGGAGAATGATGTGATGGAAAACACCCATCCGTTAGCTTAGCATGTTGATCGTTCAGTTTTATTGATACTGCTTTCTTCATGTCATATACATATTCCTTTGACTATGAGATTATGCAACTCCGGGATACTAGAGGAATACCTTGTGTGCTATCAAACCTCACAATGTAATTGGGTGATCATAAAGATGCTCTACAGGTATCTCCGAAGGTATTTGTTGGGTTGGCATAGATCGAGATTAGGATTTGTCACTCCGAGTATCGGAGAGGTATCTCTGGGCCCTCTCGATAATGCACATCATGATAAGCCTTGCAAGCAATGTGACTAATGAGTTAGTTACGGGATGATGCTTTACGGAACGAGTAAGGAGACTTGCCGGGAATGATATTGAACTAGGTATGAAGATATTGATGATCAAATCTTGGGCAAGTAACATACCGATGACAAAGGGAATAACGTATGTTGTCATTATCCTGGGAAAAAACGTATGTCGTCATTACGTTTTGACCGATAAATATATATTTGTAGAATATGTAGGAACCAATATGAGCATCCAGGTTTTGCTATTGGTTATTGACCGGAGAGGTGTCTCGGTCATGTCTACATAGTTCTTGAACCCGTTGGGTCCGCACGCTTAACATTTGATGACGATTTTGTATTATATGAGTTATGTGATTTGGTGACCGAATGTTGTTCAGAGTTCTGGATGAGATCATGGACATGAAGAGGAGTCTCAAAATGGTCGAGAGGTAAATATTCATATATAGGACGATAGTATTCGGACACCGGAAGTGTTCTGAGGGTACCGGGTACGTATCGGGTCACCGGAAGGGGTTCCGGGCAACCCCCGGCAAGCTATATGGGCCTAATGCGCCAAGAGGGGAAACATACCAGCCACAAAGGGGCTGGTGCACCCCCCACATGGGCTGGCCAAATTGGATAAGGAAAGGGGAAGAAGGAAAGGAAAAAGGGAATAGGATCCCCCCTTCCCACTCTTCCCTTCCTACTCCGAATAGGAATAGGAAAGGGGGGAGGCCGAATTGGGAGGACCCCAAGTAGGATACCTCCTACTTGGGGCGCCCCCTTGGCTGCCTCTCCCCCCTCCAACCTATATATATGAGGGGGACACCGCTAGAACACACAACAAACAATTGTTAGCCGTGTGTGGCGCACCCCTCCACAATTTACGCCTCCGGTCATATTGTCGTAGTGCTTAGGCGAAGCCCTGCGCGGATCACTTCACCATCACCATCACCACGCCATAGTGCCGACGAAATTCTCCCTCGACACTTTGCTGGATCAATAGTTCGAGGGACGTTATCGAGCTGAACGTGTGCAGAACTCGGAGGTGTCGTACGTTCGGTGCTTCATCGGTCGGAACGAGAAGAAGTTCAACTACATCAACCGCGTTGTCAAACGCTTCCGCTTCCGGTCTACGAGGGTACATGGACACACTCTTCCCCTCTCGTTGCTATGCATCTCCTAGATAGATCTTGCATGAGCGTAGGAAAATTTTGAAATTGCATGCTACGTTCCCCAACAGTGGCATCCCAGCCAGGTCTATGCGTAGATGATATGCACGAGTAGAACACAAAGAGTTGTGAGTGGTGATAGTCATACTGCTTACCACCAACGTCTTATTTTGATTCGGAGGTATTGTTGGATGAAGCGGCCCGGACCAACCTTACATGACCACGTTCATGAGACCGGTTCCACCGACGGACATGCAACTAGTTTTGCATAAAGGTGGTTAGCGGGTGTATGTTTCTCTAACTTTAGTTGAATCGAATTTCACTGTGGCCGGTCCTTATTGAAGGTTAAAACAACAAACTTGATAAATCACCGTTGTGGTTTTTGATGTGTAGGTAAGAACGGTTCTTGCTAGAAGCCCGTAGCAGCCACGTAAAACTTGCAACAACAAAGTAGAGGACGTCTAACTTGTTTTTGCTGGGCATGTTGTGATGTGATATGGTAAAGACATGATGTGATATACGTTATTGTATGAGATGATCATGTTTTGTAGAAGTTATCGGCAACTAGCAGGAGCCTTATGGTTGTCGCTTTATTGTATGAAATGCAAACACCATGTAATTCCTTTTCTTTATCACTATGCATTAGCGATGGTTGTAGAAGCAATAGTTGGCGAGACGACCACGATGCTGTGATGGAGATCAAGGTGTCAAGTTGATGACGATGGGGATCATGATGGTGCTTTGGAGATGGAGATCAAAGGCACAAGATGATGATGGCCATATCATGTCACATATTTTGAGTGCATGGGATGTTTATCTTTTATGCATCTTATTTTTCTTAGTATGGTGGTAGCATTATAATATGATCCTTTACTAAAATTTCAAGGTATAAGTGTTCTCCCTGAGTATGCACCGTTGCGACAGTTCATCGTGTCGAGACACCACGTGATGATCGGGTGTGATAAGCTCTGCGTTCACATACAACGGGTGCAAGACAGTTTTTGCACATGCGGAATACTCGGGTTAAACTTGACGAGCCTAGCATGTACAGACATGGCCTCGGAACACTGGAGACCGAAAGGTCGAACATGAATTATATAGTAGATATGATCAACATAGAGATGTTCACCATTGATGACTACTCCATCTCACGTGATGATCGGACATGGTTTAGTTGATATGGATCACATGATCGTTTAGATGACTTGAGGGATGTCTATCGAAGTGGGAGTTCTTAAGTAATATAATTAATTGAACTTAATTCATCATGAACTTAGTCCTGGTAGTATTTGCTTATCTATCTTATTGATCAATAGCTCGCGTATAGCTCCCCTGTTTTATTTTTGATACGTTCCTAGATAAAACTAAGTTGAAAGATGATAGTAGCAATGATGCGGACTGGATCCGTGATCTGAGGATTATCCTCGTTGCTGCATAGAAGAATTATGTCCTTGATGCACCACTAGGTGACAGACCTATTGCAGGATCAGATTCAGACGTTATGAACGTTTGACAAGCTCAGTATGATGACTACTTGATAGTTTAGTGCACCATGCTTTACGGCTTAGAACTGGGACTTCAAAAATGTTTTGAACGCCACAGAGCATATGAGATGATCCAAGAGTTGAAATTGGTATTTCAGACTCATGCCCATGTTGAGAGGTATGAGACCTCTGACAAGTACTTTGCCCACAAGATGGAGGAGAATAGCTCAGCTAGTGAGCATGTGCTCAGAATGTCTAGGTACTACAATCGCTTGAATCAAGTGGGAGTTAATCTTCTAGATAAGATAGTGATTGACAGAGTTCTCTAATCACTATCACCAAGTTACTAGAACTTCATGATGAACTATAATATGCAAGGGATGACGAAAACGATACCCAAGCTCTTCGCGATGCTGAAATCAGCAACGGTAGAAATCAAGAAAGAGCATCAAGTGTTGATGGTTAACAAGACCACTAGTTTCAAGAAAATAGGGCAAGGGAAAGATAGGGAACTTCAACAAGAATGGCAAACAAGTTGCCACTCCCGTGACGAAGCCCAAAGCTGGACCTAAGCCTGAAACTGAGTGCTTCTACTGCAAAGGGAATGGTCACTGGAAACGGAACTGCCCCAAATGCTTGGCGGATAAGAAGGATGGCAAAGTGAACAAAGGTACATTTGATATACATGTTATTGATGTGTACTTTACTAGTGTTCATAGTAGCCCCGAGGTATTTGATACCGGTTCAGTTGCTATGATTAGTAAACTCAAAACAGTAGTTACAAAATGAACAGAGACTAGTTGAGGGCGAAGTGATCATGTGTGTTGGAAGTGATTCCAAGATTGATAAGATCACCATCACACACTCCCTCTACCTTCGGGATTAGTGTTGGACCTAAATAAAAGCTATTTGGTATTTGCATTGAGCATGAATATGATTGGATCATGTTTATTGCAATATGGTTATTCATTTAAAAGAATAATTGTTATTCTATTTACATGAATAAAACCTTCTATGGACATACAATCAATATAAATGGTTTATTGAATCTCGATCATAGTGATACACATATTCATAATATTGATGCCAAAATATATAAAGTTGATAATTATAGTGCAACATACTTGTGCACTGCCGTTTAGGTCATATTTGTGTAAAGCGCATGAAGAAACTCCATGCGGATGGACTTTTGGAATCACTTGATTATGAATCATTTGATACTTGCGAACCATGCCTCATCGGCAGATGTCTAAAACTCCGTTCTCCGGAACAATGGAGCGAGCCACTGACTTATTGGAAATAATACATACCGATGTATGCGGCCTGATGAGTGTTGAGGCTCGTGGCGGGTATCGTTATTTTCTGACCTTCACAGATGATTTGAGTAGATATGGTATATCTACTTGATGAAACACAAGTCTGAAACATTTGAAAAGTTCAAAGAATTTTAGAGTGAAGTGGAGAATCATCGTAACAAGAAAATAATTTTTCTACGATCTGATCGCGGAGGCAAATATTTGAGTTATGAGTTTGGCCTTCATTGAAAACAATGTGGAATAGTTTCACAACTCACGCCACCTGGAACACCATAGCATAATGGTGTGTCCGAACATCGTAACCATACTTTATTAGATATGGTGCGATGTATGATGTCTCTTAGCGATTTACCACTATTGTTTTGGGGTTATGCATTAGAGACATATGCATTCACATTAAATAGGGAACCATCTAAATCCGTTGAGACGACACCGTATGGACTGTGGTTTAGCAAGAAACCTAAGTTGTCATTTCTTAAAGTTTGGGGTTGCGATGCTTATGTGAAAAAGCTTCAGCCTGACAAGCTCGAACCCAAATCGAAGAAGTGCGTCTTCATAGGATACCCAAATTAAACTATTGGGTACACCTTCTATCACAGATCCGAAGGCAAGATCTTTGTTGCTAAGAATGGATCCTTTCTATAGAAGGAGTTTCTCATGAAAGAAGTGAGTGGGAGGAGAGTAGAACTTGATGAGGTAATCGTACCTTCTCTCGAATTGGAAAGTAGCTCATCATAGAAAAACGTTTCCCGTGATGCCTACACCAACTAGTGAGGAAGCTAATCATAACGATCATGAAACTTCGGATCAAGTTACTACCGAACCTCATAGGTCAACCGAAGCACGTTCCGCACCGGAGTGGTATGGTAATCCTGTTCTGGAAGTCATGTTACTAGACCATGACGAACCTACGAACTATGAGGAAGCGATGATGAGCCCAGATTCCAATAAATGGCTTGAGGCCATGAAATCTGAGATATGATCTATGTATGAGAACAAAGTATGGAATTTGATTGATTTTCCCGATGATCAGTGAGCCATTGAGAATAAATGGATCTTCAAGAGGAAGACAAACGCTGATAGTAGTGTTACTATCTACAACGCTCGAATTTTCGCAAAAGGTTTTCGACAAGTTCAAGGTGTTGACTACAATGAGATTTTCTCACTCGTGTCGATGCTTAAAGTCTATCTGAATCATGTTAGCAATTGCCGCATTTTATGAAATCTGGCAAATGGATGTCAAAACTGTATTCCTTAATGGATTTATTAAAGAAGAGTTGCATATGATGCAACTAGAAGGTTTTCTCAATCCTAAAAGTGCTAATAAAGTGTGCAAGCTCCAGCGATCCATCTATGGACTCGTGCAAGCATCTCGAAGTTGGAATATACGCTTTGATGAGTTGATCAAAGCATGTAGTTTTATACAGACTTGCGGTGAAGCCTGTATTTACAAGAAAGTGAGTGGGAGCACTACAACCTTTCTGATAAGTATATGTGAATGACATATTGTTGATCAAAAATGATGTAGAATTTTCTAGAAAGCATAAAGGAGTGTTTGGAAGCGTTTTTTCAAAGAAAGACCTTAGTGAAGCTACTTACATATTGGGCATCAAGATCTATAAAGATAGATCAAGACGCTTGATAAGACATTCGGTGAGTACATACCTTGATAAGATTTTGAATGAGTTTAAAATGGATTAGTCAAAGAAGGAGTTATTGCGTGAGTTGTAAGGTATGAAGTTGAGTAAGACTCAAAAACCCGACCACGGCAGAAGATAGATAGAGAATGAAAGTCATTCCCTATGCCTCAGCCATAGGTTCTAGAAATTATGCCATGTTGTATACCAGACCTATTGTGTACCTTGCCATGAGTTTGGCAAAGGGGTACAATAGTGATCCAGGAGTAGATCACTACACAACGGTCAAAATTATCCTTAGACGACTAAGCAAATATTTCTCGGTTATGGAGGTCATAAAGAGTTCATCGTAAAGAGTTACATCAATGCAAGCTTTAAAATCGACCTGGATGACTCTGAGTCTCAATTTGGATACATATTGAAAGGTGGAGCAATTAGCTAGAGTACCTCCATGCAGAGCATTGTAGACATAGAAATTTGCAAAATACATACGGATCTGAATGTGTCAGACCCGTTGACTGAACTTCTCTCACAAGAAAAACATGATCACACCTTAGTACTCTTTGGGTGTTAATCACATGGCGATGTGAACTAGATTATTGACTCGAGTAAACCCTTTGGGTGTTGGTCACATGGTGATGTGAACTATTGGTGTTAAATCACATGGCGATGTGAACTAGATTATTGACTCCAGTGCAAGTGGGAGACTGAAGGAAATATGCCCTAGAAGCAATAATAAAGTTGTTATTTTATATTTCCTTATATCATGATAAATGTATATTATTCATTCTAGAATTGTATTAACCGGAAACTTCATCCATGTGTGGATACGTAGACAAAACACTGTGTCCCTACTATGCCTCTACTAGACTAGCTCATTAATCAAAGATGGTTAAGTTTCCTAACCATAGACATGTGTTGTCATTTGATGAACGGGATCACATCATTAGGAGAATGATGTGATGGACAAGACCCATCCGTTAGCTTAGCATGTTGATCGTTCAGTTTTATTGCTATTACTTTCTTCATGTCATATAAATATTCCTTTGACTATGAGATTGTGCAACTCCCGGATACCGGAGGAATACCTTGTGTGCTATCAAACATCACAATGTAACTAGGTGATTATAAAGATGCTCTATAGGTGTCTCCGAAGGTGTTTGTTGGGTTGTCATAGATCGAGGTTAGGATTTGTCACTCCGAGTATCAGAGAGGTATCTCTGGGCCCTCTCGGTAATGCACATCATTATAATCCTTGCAAGCAATGTGACTAATGAGTTAGTTGCAGGATGATGCATTACGGAACGAGTAAAGTGACTTGCCGGTAACAAGATTGAACTAGGTATGAAGATACCGACGGTCGAATCTCGGGAAAGTAACATACCGATGACAAAGGGAATAACGTATGTTGTCATTATGGTTTGACTGATAAAGATCTTCGTAGAATATGTAGGAACCAATCTGAGCATCCAGGTCCGCTATTGGTTATTGACCGAAGAGGTGTCTTGCTCATGTATACATCGTTCTCGAACCCGTAGGGTCCGCACGCTTAACGTTCGATGACGATTTTGTATTACATGTGTTATGTGATTTGGTGATCGAATGTTGTTTGGAGTCCCGGATGAGATCACAGACATGACGAGGAGTCTCTAAATGGTCGAGAGGTAAAGATTAATATATAGGACGATAGTATTCGGACACCGGAAGTGTTCTGAGGGTACCGGGTACGTATCGGGTCACCGGAAGGGGTTCCGGGCAACCCCCGGCAAGCTCTATGGGCCTAATGGGCCAAGAGGGGAAACACACCAGCCAAAAGGGGCTGGTGCGCCCCCATATGGGCTGGCCAAATTGGAGAAGGAAAGGAAAAAGGGAATAGGATCCCCCTTCCCCCTCTTCCATTCCTACTCCGAATAGGAATAGGAAAGGGGGGAGGCCGAATTGGGAGGACCCCAAGTAGAATTCCTCCTACTTGGGGCGCCCCTTGGCTGCCTCCCCTCCCCTCCAACATTTATATATGAGGGGGGCAACGCTAGAACACACAACAAATGATTGTTAGCCGTGTGTGGCGCTCCCCTCCGCAGTTTACGCCCCCAGTCATATTGTTGTAGTGCTTAGGCGAAGCCCTGCGTAGATCACTTCACCATCACTATCACCACGCCGTCGTGCTGACGAAACTCTCCCTCGACACTTTGCTGGATCAAGAGTTCGAGGGACGTCATCGAGCTGAACATGTGCAGAACTCGGAGGTGCCATACGTTCGGTGCTTGATCGGTCGGAACGAGAAGAAGTTCGACTACATCAACCGCATTGTCAAACACTTCCATTTTGGTCTACGAGGGTACACAGACACACTCTTCCCATCTCGTTGCTTGATGTCGCTTGAAGCTAAGTCAGTATTTCCCCAAAGAGGAAGGGATGATGCAGCACGACGGCGGTAGGTATTTCCCCTAGATATGAAACCAAGGTTATTGAACCAGTAGGAGAACCAAGCAACACAATGTAAACATCCCCTGCACACAAATAACAAATACTCGCAACCCGACATGTTGAAGGGGTTGTCAATCCCTTTCGGGTAACAGCGCCAGAAATTGGCACGTGGACGGGAGAAAGTTGTAAATATTGATAGATCGAACGCCAAATAAAATAAACTGCAGCAAGGTATTTTTGGATTTTTGGTTTAATAGATCTGAAAATAAAAGCAAAGGAAAATAGATCGCAAAGGCAAATAATATGAGAAAGAGACCCGGGGGTCGTAGGTTTCACTAGTGGCTTCTTTCGAGAAAAATAGCAAATGGTGGGTAAACAAATTACTGTTGGGAAATTGATAGAACTTCAAATAATCATGACGATATCCAAGCAATGATCATTATATAGGCATCACGTCCAAGATTAGTAGACCGACTCCTGCCTGCATCTACTACTATTACTCCACACATCGACCGCTATCCAGCATGCATCTAGTGCATTAAGTTCATGGAGAAACAGAGTAATTCAATAAGAACGATGACATGATGTAGACAAGATCTATCTATGTAGAGATAGACCCCATCGTTTTATCCTTAGTAGCAATGGTATATATGTGTCAGTTCCCCTTCTATCACTGGGATCAAGCACCATAAGATCGAACCCACTACAAAGCACCTCTTCCCATTGCAAGACAAATAGATCAAGTTGGCCAAAAAAACCCAAATATCGGAGAAGAAATACGAGGCTATAAGCAATCATGCATAAAAGAGATCAAAGAAACTCAAATACTTTCATGGATATAAAAAGATAGATCTGGTCATAAACTCAAAGTTCATCCGATCCCAACAAACACACCACAAAGAGAGTTACATCATATGGATCTCCAAGAGACCATTGTATTGAGAATCAAGCGAGAGAGAGCAAGCCATTCAGCTACTAACTATAGACCCGGAGGTCTACAAAGAACTACTCGCACATAATCAGAGAGGCACCAATGGTGGTGGTGAACCCCATCCATGATGGTGTCTAGATTGGATCTGGTGGTTCTGGACTCTGCCGCGGCTGGAATTGATTTTCGTCGACTCCCCTAGGGTTTCTGGAATATTGTGGTATTTAGAGAGCAAAGAGGCGGTCCGGGGGGCACCCGAGGTGGGCACAACCCACCAGGGCGCGCCTGGGCCTCCTGGCACGCCCTGTTGGGTTGTGCTCTCCTCAGAGCACCCCCAGGTGCAGCCTTGGCCCATTAGGTGTCTTCTGGTCCAAAAAAAATCTCAGTAAAGTGTCGTGGCATTTGGACTCTGTTTGGTATTGATTTCCTGCAATGTAAAAAACATGCAGAAAACAGCAACTCGCAGTTGGCACTATGTCAATAGGTTAGTACCAAAAAATGATATAAAATGACTATAAAATATTATAAAACTTCCAGGATTGATAATATGACAGCATGGAACAATCAAAAATTATAGATACGTTGGAGACATATCAGCATCCCCATGTTTAACTCCTACTCGTCCTCGAGTAGGTAAGTGAACAAAACAGAATTTTTGATGTGGCATGCTGCCTAACATGTCATATCACATTTCTTTTCTTTATAGAATGGACATTTGGAGTTTTATATTGTTCAAAGCAATATTCTAGTTTTGACATGATAACTTAAATACTCAAGCATATCAACAAGCAACCATGTATTTCAAAATATCAACGCTAAAAATAAGCTATCCCTAGCCCATCATGCTTAATCATTGATCCATTCATGAAACACACTCGCATATTAACTACACCCAATGCTCAAGTATGATCATAGTGCCTCCTAGTTGGTGCTTTATGAGAGAAGATGGAGACTCAAATTCAAAAATAAAAATTACATAAAGTAAAAGAAAGGCCCTTCGCAGAGGGAAGTAGGGATTTGTAGAGGTGCCAGGGCTCAAAGCAAAATATTTAGAGATAAAAACATTTTGGGAGGTGTGTCCTTCCCACCAACGAAAATGACTTAGATCCCAACACTTTCCATGCTAGATATATCATAGGTGGTTCCCAAATAGAAAATAAAGTTTATTCCTTTTTCAACCATACTTTCTATTTCCATGGCTAACCATATCCACGGGTGCCTTCCATACCAACACTTCTCAAGGAATTTATTATTTGACAACATAAAGTAAATTTATTTTTCATTTCGGGACTCGGCATCCCTAATACCTTTGCCTTACTCTCGTGCAATGACAAGTGAATAAACACTCATCATGAGAATAATACATCTAGCATGGAAAATATTAGCCACCCCTCACCGTTCCGCGAGCGGAACGAACACACAAAAGAGAAGTTTATTTTGAAAATTAGAGATGGCACATACAAATTTGCTTAGAACGGCAAAAATAATACCGCATATAGGTAGATATAGTGGATTCATGTGGCAAAACTAGTTTAAAGGTTTTTGGATGCTAAAGTAGTGATCATACTTAGTGAAAAATGAAGGCTAGCAAAAGATTGAGAAGCAACCAACCAAGAAATGAATAATATTATAAGCGAGCATTGAGAATAATTAACACCGAATAATGCACCATAAGTAGGATATAATTTCATTGCACAATTATCGACTTTCGTGCTTGCATAGGGAATCACAAACCTTAACACCAATATTCTTACTGAAGCATAATTACTCATCAACATAACTCACATATCACATCATCACATCTCAAAACTATTACTAAGAATCAAGTTTATTTTTTCCAATGATCTTCATGAAAGTTTTTATTATATCCTTCTTGAATATCTATCACTTTGGAACTAATTTTCATGTTTTGCTTTTAATAAGCTCAAACAAATATAAGTGAAGAGATGAGCATAATTTTTCTTACTCTCAAATTAATTTAAGTGAAGCAAGAGAGGATTTCTTGAAAATTTTACTAACTCTCAAATAAATCTAAGTGAAGCAAGAGAGCATTTCTTCAAAAATACTAAAGCACACCATGCTCAAAAAGATATAAGTGAAGTACTAGAGCAAGTCCATAGCTCATAATAATTTAAGTGAAGCATAGAGAGCAATTCTAGCAAATCATGACATAATTTTGGCTCAATCAAATAGGTGTGTCCAGCAAGGAATCAAGACTTAAAACACAAAATAAAACAAGCAAAGACTCATATCATACAAGACACTCCAAGCAAAACACAAAGTATGTGACGAATAAAAATATAGCTTCGAGTAAAATACCGATGGTCGTTAGAAGAAAGAGGAGATGCCACTCGGGGGCATCCCCAAGCTTAATTGCTTGCTCTCTTTTGGATAATGGCTTGGGATGCCGGGGCATCCCCAAGCTTTGGCTCTTCTTACTCCTTATTCCTTCATCCATCGTAAGATAACCCAAAACTTGAAAACTTCAATCACACAAAACTCAACAAAATCTTCGTGAGATCCGTCAGTAAAACAAAGAAAATCACTACTATAAGTACTACATCAAACCAATTCATATTTTGTTCTCGCATTATATCTACTATATTCCAACTTTTCTATGGCAAAAACTCATTAAATAAAACCATAGAGCCATGAAAACAAGCACACAATGCAAGGAAAATAGAATCTGTTAGAACAGAACAGTCTGTACAAATCTGACTATTTTGAATACTTCTGTAACTCCAAAAATTCTGAAAAATTAGGACAACCTGAGAAATTTGTATATTGATCAAATTCAAAAGGAATAGGTATTCTATCGCTCTCTGGTTAAAATTGAAAATTATTTTCGCGAGCGCAAAAGTTTCTGTTTTCTCAGCAAGATCAAACAACTATTACCCAAGAAGATCCTAAAGGCTTTACTTCGCACAAACACTAATTAAAACACAAAATAAAAACACAATCATAACAGTAGCATAATTGTGCTAACACTCAAAAACATGAAGCAAAAAAAGAAAAAATAAATTTTATTCATTGGGTTGCCTCCCAACAAGCGTTATAGTTTTACGCCCTTAGCTAGGCATCAAGCAAGGATCTAAGTTTTGTCATCTTTGTTCAACTCTTCAATCAAAACACTTAGAATTATTCAAGGATTTAGCATAAAGATTTTCCATTACAATACTTCTAGGAACAATTTTGAAGAATTCATTTTTGCCCAAGGGATCTCTTATAACTTCAACAAAATCCGGGTGGATACTAATCATCTTAAGATCCCCTTTACTAGAAGTTGCACCCTTGCTCTTGCTAACTTGGGTAGTCTTGGAATATTTATGGGATATTTTTCAATAGTTTTAGCTGAAGCAAAATCCGTGCTCAAATTACTAAAGATTTCTTCTAGTTTATCAATCCGAGATGGACTTTCTTCAATTCTTTCATGAATTACGGTTCCCTTTTATTTTAACAACTTAAAAACTTCCCCCACTTTTGACCCAATTTTAGTGGCAAAATTATGCATATTTTTATCCAAGTTTTAAATATGCTCTTCAATAACCATTTCCTTTTCAATAGCATCTAATCTTTCCATAACATGCTCAAGTGTCAAAGTTGTTTCATTAATCATAAGAGGCGGTGATTCCACTAAATTTCCCATAGCATTGAAAGCATCAAGAGAGGGACACATCAAGAAATTTCCACCGATAATCATATCAAGGACGAATCTATACCAAGTGGTGATGCCCACATAAGAGCAAAGAAGAAGAACAATGGTAGATTGCTTACGGATAGATCTATTATGAGCATTGCAAATTCTATACCAAGCATCTTTTAAATTTTCTCCTCCCATTTGTTTAAAGTTGAGAACCTCGTTCTCGGGAGTGCATGCAATAGAGGAAGAACTATCCATGATGATAATAACGGTAAACAAGATTGCACACAAAAATAGATCCGGCAAGAAAACGACGAACGAAAAAGAGGGGCGAATAAAACAACAATTTTTTGTGAAGTGGGGGAGAGGAAAACAAGAGGCAAATGGCAAATAATGTAAATTGCGAGGAGATGGGATTTGTGATTAGGAACCTAGTATATGTTGAAGATCCTCCCCGGCAACGGCACCACAAATTGGTGCGTTGACGGGAGACTATCCTAACTTGATCCACCCCGGCAAAGGCGCTAGAAATTCCTTTTGATGTTGCTTGAAGCTATGTCGGTATTTCCCCAAAGAGGAAGGGATGATGCAGCACAGCGGGGGTAGGTATTTCCCTCAGATATGAAACCAAGGTTATCGAACCAGTAGGAGAACCAAGAAACACAACATAAACAACCCCTGCACACAAATAACAAATACTCCCAACCCGACGTGTTAAAGGGGTTTTCAATCCCTTTCGGGTAACGGCGCCAGAAATGGGCACGTGGACGGGAGAATGTTGTAAATATTGATAGATCGAACACCAAATAAAATACATTGTAGCAAGGTATTTTTGGGTTTTTGGTTTAATAGATCTGAAAATAAAAGCAAAGGAAAATAGATTGCAAAGGCAAATAATATGAGAAAGAGACCCGGGGGCCATAGGTTTCACTAGTGGCTTCTCTCGAGAAAAATAGCAAATGGTGGGTAAACAAATTACTGTTGGGAAATTGATAGAACTTCAAATAATCATGACGATATCCAGGCAATGATCATTTTATAGGCATCACGTCCAAGATTAGTTGACCGACTCCTGCCTGCATCTACTACTATTACTCCACACATCGACCGCTATCAAGCATGCATCTAGTGTATTAAGTTCATGGAGAAACGGAGTAATGCAATAAGAATGATGACATGATGTAGACAAGATCTATCTATGTAGAGATAGACCCCATCGTTTTATCCTTAGTAGCAACGATACATACGTGTCGGTTCCCCTTCTATCATTGGGATCAAGCACCGTAAGATTGGACCCACTACAAAGCACCTCTTCTCATTGCAAGACAAATAGATCATGTTGGCCAAACAAAGCCCAAATACCGGAGAACAAATACGAGGCTATAAGCAATCATCCATAAAAGAGATCAAAGAAACTCAAATACTTTCATGGATATAAAAAGATAGATCTGATCATAAACTCAAAGTTCATGCGATCGCAACAAACACATCGCAAAAAGAGTTACATCATATGGATCTCCAAGAGACCATTGTATTGAGAACCAAACGAGAGAGAGGAAGCCAACTAGCTACTAACTATGGACCCGAAGGTCTACAAAGAACTACTCACGCATCATTGGAGAGGCACCAATGGAGGTGGTGAACCCCATCCATGATGGTGTCTAGATTGGATCTGGTGGTTCTGGAATCTGCGGCGGCTGGAATTGATTTTCGTCGACTCCCCTAGGGTTTCTGGAATATTGGGGTATTTATAGAGCTCAGAGGCGGTCCGAGGGGCACCCAAGGTGGGCACAACCCACCAGGGCGCGCTTGGGCCTCCTGGCACGCCCTGGTGGGTTGTGCTCTCCTCGGAGCACCCTCAGGCGCAGCCTTGGCCCATTAGGTGTCTTCTGGTCCAAAAAATTCTCCTTAAAGTTTCGTGGCATTTGGACTTCGTTTGGTATTGATTTCCTGCGATGTAAAAAACATGCAGAAAACAACAACTGGCACTTGGCACTATGTCAATAAGTTAGTACCAAAAATGATATGAAATGACTATAAAATTATTATAAAACATCCAAGATTGATAATATAATAGCATGGAACAATCAAAAATTATGGATACGCTGCAGACCTATCATTTCTATGCATCTCCTAGATAGATCTTGTGTGAGCATGGGAAATTTTTGAAATTGCATGCTACGTTCCCCAACACCAAGGACTATATATCGCATATTGACCAAAACCCTCAGTCCGATCAAGGGCCACAACTTTGATGAAGAAGAGGTTGTTGGCATAATGAAGAATCTGTTGTTCAATATCATCCATGGTATTCCTATCAACTATCACGATTTCTTCATGAGGATTTTGGCCAATGTAGCTCTGTCACCATTTGAATTGAAGCCTTACGCTCCCTGGATTATGAGATTTAGTAAATCAAGGTCTTCAATCAACTATAAGGCTGACTGTCAAAATCATCTCAACTACTTGCCGCCAATTGAAGTCCTCAAAAGGACCATTTCCTCAGCTGATGAGAAGGGCAAGGCTGCTGTCATTGATGATGGCACTCATCCATTGGATGGACAGTTTCGCAAAGCCGCCTCATATTCCACCAATGATGACTCTACCACACATGATACTGCAGCAAATGCTTCAAAGCAATATCCTCAAGCCACTACTCCGCGTGTGATGACTGATCGTGAGCTTCTCCTCAGTCTTCATCAGAAGGTCGATCGCAACCACAAGTGGGTCAAGTGTCAGTTTGGTTCAATTCTTCAGAACATGACGATCACGCAAAATACTGTGAAGAAGAACCATTACTACTTGTATGAAGTTTTTGATCGCACTTGGGCTGTATTGTCTCACCTCTACGGTGATGAAGATCTCAAGCCGATGGGCTTCAAATAGGACTTTGACTAGTCACAGCCACCTTCGAAGAAATTCAAGAAGGTCAAAGTTCCTCACTTGGTCACCAGTTCATATTCTTCATCGCGCGAGACGGATGAAGCTGAAGACTTGAACGACACCGCGGCAGGCCCTACTCCAACGAATGACCCCAACAACACTGGCGCTCCTCCATCGACTTCGTGATGATATACTTCAGGGGCGTTAGTCCTGATTTTTCATCCCTTTTGGTCATTCGATGACAAAGGGGGAGAAATTTGAGTTAGTCTTCAAGCGTCTCTATATATGGGTGGTTTTTGTTAAGTTACAACTGTCGCTCTTTTGAAGTATTTGTTGATCGAGCTGTAAACTTAAGTCCTATGGTGGTTGATACTTTTGCTCTTCTCTCTGCATGCTACACTACAAAAAATACACTTCCGTGATGATACGTGTTTGTCACAGTAGGTCACGTTTTCTGCCATGCATGTATATCCATGACGATTTTATGACAAAATCAAGATAGTCATACCTATGCTGTCGTAGAAGTGTTCCATGACATTACCAAAATTATCATCACGGAAGTGTCCACTTCCATGACGATAAATCACGCATCACAGAAGTGCTTTCGTCAAGGGTGACCGACACGTGGCATCCACCATAACGGGTCACCGTTAATCTATCGAGTCCAGTTTTGGATCCGATAACCCGTTAACAGCCGGACCAATGGGAAATTTCCACGTGTAAAATTTTGATTGGCCGGAGGAAACACGTGTCAGCTCGTTAGTAGGCGCCTATGATATGTCGACACGTGCGACAGCCCACCACTAGCCTATTAACCTTACAAAGGCTGGCCCGTTTGACTTGGTCAAAAGTTAGCGGGCTGGCCCATGAAAAGCCTGTTAACGGTCTTTTCGCAAATAGCCCATTTTATGGCCCTATAACTCACGGACCATTAGGGTCTACGCAAAATCGGCCCAACAATGTCATGTGGACCATCGGATATAACACCAGCCCATTTCACTTTCGGCCCATGTATAGCCCATGACATCTTTCGGCCCATATGAGGCCTTCATATCTTTAGGCCCTTTAGAGGCCCACGGTGACTCTAGCCCATAATGAACAGTAAATTTCTTTGTACCCGTTAATGGCCCATGATTCACATGGGTTGTTTCCAATCCGTGTTAGCTTTCGACCTACTAATGGCCCATACATTCTTGGGCTCCTTTCCGACCCTCGATTACTTCCGGCCCGTTACTGGCTTGTTCCCCTAATGGGCCAAATTCGGCCCGTGGAAAGAGTCGGCCCGTTTCTGGCCTGTTAACCCGTTGCGCCATTTCCAGCCCGTCCTATATTCTGGCCCATTAATGACCCGTTATGCCTGTGACAGAATTAAGCCTTTGCTATCCTCCGGCCTGTTAATGGCCCATTACCGTGCTGGGCCGATACCAATTACGCCCGTTTATGACCCATGTAGAACCATTTATCCGACGTCCCGAGGCCCACCAATTCTGCGGCCCTGTTGGAGGCCCATTTATCGACGGCTCGTAGGAGGCCCATGGATCCTACGACCCGCAGCAGGGTCAAGGTTACCACGTTCCGTATATGGCCCATGGTTGTTGCGGGCACTAGCAAACCAGGGAAAAAGAAGACTAGGAAATAAATAAGCCTGAAACTAATGCTAGGCTATTAAGGTGATTGCACAGATTACATCCACTAGGCATCAAAGATCGCCACGAGTGCAAATATAGGGAACACCCTGCACTATACAAAAATGGCTTGCTGTTTTCTTCAGCCGGTGGCTGCACATTAAGAACAAATTTTGTAACGCAACAAAACAAATTACAACTATAAAACAAAATGAAGGTTGGCATAAAAGTTAACAGTCTGGCAGATAAATGCACCACCAGAAGTTCAGAAGCTCAGTTCATTTGACCTGACTATTATGTTTTCAAGCTGTATTGTCTGATGGAGCACCATAACCTTCGCCTTCATTTCACCTAGGCTCCTGAACAACATAGCAAATGTCTGATAGTCTGGTTTCAGAACCATGCATATCTTAACGACATCGAATAATGTCTGTCCTTGTTTCATAAAGGGTCTCTGTTAGGGAATGGACTTGTGTCTGGAGTGCAGATATAACATTGTTTTGAGCTTGCATATCTTGATCATCAGGTAGTTTGGACAAGATTGCCTTAACAACGAATCTAGTATTACGCAGGAACGTGCTTTTGGCACTGTTAGTAGATAGGTATTGACCCACTACAGCAAGAGATGACATTGCGGTTATAGTTGCCTCGCCACCTTCAGAAGGTGGCGGTTCCACCATTTTTTCCATAGCTTGCTGAAAAGTTGAGTTTTTACATTAGTAGTACTAGAATAAAAGATATTAAGGAGGCAGCAAAACCAAACAAAATAGCTTTGGTCTATATACAGAACTTATTCTGGTGAACCCACGTGAAATATAAGTTGTATTTTACTGCAAAGTACATAATAAAACCAGGTTCCAAACATATGATCATGTACCATGGCTAATGTATTGTCTATTTCTTCACATTGTATTGATAGCTAAGGATAAAGAGACAAAGTTTATAATATGGTAAGCATAGTATGACATCATTCATATCACAAAACAACTGAGAACAGACAAACAGGCAATTGTAACATTGTGTGGGCAAGTCCAGCATGGAACTAGATTACAGGTCAAGATCAAAGGAACATCACTCCTCTCTTTTAAACCTTGTAAGGTGTAATGATACACTAAGACAATTGTGTATAAAATTGAAAAGAGTAATAAACATTGGCTGCAAACCATGCAATTCAAGGCACAAGTCAGAGTAAGTAGTAGTTAAAAGGCATGAGGATTAAGGATGTACAACAGCGGCTTTGACTGGTGTAGTCATGCCCTTCGTCTTGATGGTGTGACAGTCCTTGAAGATTTCCACAACATTTGGTTCAGGTACTTTTTGGTCCATGCGGGCTTTCCTCTGCATTTGGAACAAGTCAATAGAGATCTGATAATATGGTACAGCGAAAATAGTGAAACATCAGCTAATTACAAGAGCCTCTGTAGCGACCCGACCCGAATGGATCAAGTCTCTGTGCTTAAGTGTCATCCCTGGATCGGTATGCTGACACACACAGTACTCGAGGATTTATAACAGAGGTAAACCACATGTATAAGTAACGTAAATACTATTACCTCAAATCCAAAATAGTGGAAGTAACAAGGTTGTGGATTCCCATCAACACCAACGGCAAAGTTGAGTGTAGAAATCGTAACCCTAACGTATCACTTACTCGTCGTAAGAAACCTGCAACATGAGACGTTGCAGCCCGAAACGGGTCAGTACATTGAATGTACTGGCAAATTCACACCATAGAGAAAATGATGAACAATGGCTATCACTATATGCATATATGGCTGGTGGAAAAGCTCTAGGGTTATAAGGTTTTTGCGTAAAGCCAATTTTTCCCTACTGCAAAGGAATACATTTTAATTAACTATCATGGTGGTTGTTGAACATTGAGAATGGTTGACAGCATTCTCAATCCCAATTAAGTAACATCATTAAACCCAACAATATTCATTTAAAGTAACGTGATGAGATCAACAGGATAATCCAAGAACTAGATACTCAAGATGTCCATAACCGGGGACACGGCTAATCATGATTAGTTTATACACTCTGCAGAGGTTTGCGCACTTTTCCCCACAAGACTCGATCGCCTCCGTGGGATTTCTCGCACTACATGGTGTTTGAGAAACGGATGACCGAGACATAGCCTTTCAGAAGCGCTAGCACCTTACGTTGGATAGACTAGTACACCTACTTTCCCCTACATCTGCTAGTCTACCCTGTAAGAGTTTGCACGACTTAATCAACTATGCCAGAGCCCATAATGGCTTGTGGCTGCACACGGAAGTTTCTAGTATGAATAATCTCATGATCCCTTTGAGCCTGGGTGGCGGACCGTAGGATGATCACACGGTATATCCTCGGGATCTCCTAGGACAACAGTGGTATATCCCCAGGTGTCCGGGAAAGTCCACTGGTATATCCCCAGGGTGCCCCTAGCAATCCACCCAGAGGTGTATTCAAGTTGCCACCTTAAGTTGAACCATTAAATAACAATCTCACATCTGTCATGGATTTCACTCATACCCAAACCACGTCTACGAGCATAGCATGGCAATATAAGCATAACGTAAAAGTAACTCCCAAGGTTTGATTGCAGGGCAATAGGTTCCTACCTCATCAACTACTTCCCAATACCCACAATTTAATTAGATCCTAATCATGCAATGTTTGAGGTTTGATCTAATGCAATAAAAACTGGGTATGAAAGAGGTATGATCAAAGTGTGAACTTGCCTGCAATGTTGATGAAGATGATTCGCACTCAAAACTCTTGATAGTTCTACTTGTCACACTCCGGTCAATCTATCGTAAGCAAGCAATAGTAACCACATATAAGCAATCACTCCAAAAATCAGAAAGAACGAAGAAGACGATTCGGAAACATCAAAACCAAGCAAATAATTCTTGCAACATAAAACAATTTCTAACAGTACCAAAATTTTGTGAATATGGCCTTATTAGAATGTTTAGGTCAAGAGCTTCGATTTGCAAAAAGAATCAACTCAAACGGAGCTACGAAACTCAAGTTATGATCAAACGGAGTTTGAATTCAAATCTGATCTAATTCAAATTTTAAACTTATCAAAAACATGTTTGAGTTGGATTACTGGATAGAGGAGATCATAACGAAGACGTGGGCGTTGGTTTCGTTGGATTTGGATAAACGAGTAAAGAGATGTGGTCGTTTGAAGTACAGGGACTAATCTGTAAATAAACTATTCACAAATGGGTCCCTGGCCGAAAAATAAAAAGGAAAAGAAAAAAAAACTAAATAACGAACGTTTGCTACCGAACGCTAATGAACGAACCTGTTCACTGCAGAAGCTAACATAGCGAACGTTTACTAATTAAAGAAAACGTTTCGTGGAAAAAAAACAAAGCGATCTGGATCGTTGGATCCAGATCCGACGACGAGGGAGGCGGCGGTTACCGCGGCGAGTTGGGCTCGACGTCGCTGGAGAAGACAGCGGCAGTGGCGTCGGCTTCGGGCGGGCGGCGGCTCTGGTGGTCCTCCGGCGTGGCCGTGGGGTCGGGAAGAAGCAGCGCGAGGTGGTGAAGCCGATGGTGGGGTCGACGCTCGGCTACGGCGTCGGAACAGCGCGGGGCTTGGCGGCGGAGCTCGTCGGATCTCGCGAACTCCGGTGAGTTCGCATGGAGCGCGGGGAGGGTCTCGGGCCTTCCGGTTAGAGGCAAAACGAGGCCGGGGCCTGGCTATATATAGGAGGAGCGAGGCTTGGGCGAGGGACAAGGTGGAGAGGAGAGTCTAGGGCGGACTCGGCGTCGGCCGGCGTCGGCGTACAGGAGAAGGACTCCTGCTGCCTTGCGGGAGGAGGAAGAGGACGCGGGGACCCACCTGTCGGCGTCCGTGGGAGAGAGAGGGAGGGAACGGGCGACCGGGGCGAAGGCGGTTCGCGCGAGGGGAAGAGGCCATGGGCCGATTCGGCTGGGCCGTGGGGCGGAGAGAGGGAGAGAGAGAGAGAGTAGTGCTGGGCTTCGGCCTGGCACTGTTTGAAGAGCTTTTCTCTTTTTTTTAACACAGACAAACGAAAATAATAATAAAGCAAAGGAAAAACAAATATAGTCATATAATATATCAAAATTTGCAGAAAACGATTTTCTACAACATGAACATTTTCCTAACTTCAAATAAAATCCACATAAATTCAGATAAATCAAAGAGTGCTACTGGTCTATTAAAAACCAACAAAAAACATTTTAAAAATACCAAAATGATTTCAAATAAATTTTTCTCCAATTTTCTAATGTAGGGAATCATGTTACCCTAATTTCCATATATTTTATTTTTGGAGAAAAATAATTTGAATAAAACTCAAATAAATCCAAACTGAAAATTAAATTCAAAAGAACTTTGAATTTAATTCTTTGAAACTCCCAACTCATATTTCATATAATTTGAAGAAGTCAATTTATCTTCTCTCATGAAAATCATTGAGTTGCATAAAGTTTCAGAATTGGAAATATTTTCAAATGAAATTCAAATATTTTCAACAACCCTTTTCATTTAATTTAAATGGAAGAAGTCATATCATCTTCGCTCAAGGGTTTTGTATTTGAAAAGAATTTGAATTCATGGAGATCAGAAAGCAAATATGAAAGTTTGGGAAAGTCCTTTTATTCCCTCTCATTTAACTTCCAAAAAGTTTCGAATTCACTCACTTTCAGACAATCAATCAAACAATCAATCAAATCTATCTATTTGTTTATAACATTCCAAAATTTAGAATTTTGGGATGTTACAAACCTACCACCCTTAAAATGAATCTCGTCCTCAAGATTCGGAGAGGCTAGCAAGAAATAGGTTAGGGTTTGGGGGTCTCCTCAAATTCCATCAATCATCACAGGGGTCTGGGGTGCTACCACCCTTAGAAGCATGGTTACTGTTCCATCAAAACTCATATACTCCATCCTTATTCTTGACAGTGTCGGTCTTCTCAGGTCCTCGAGAAAATTCCTTCTCTGAGCTCTTCCGGTAACGGCATAACCTTTTTCCTCAATTCTTTTGTCCTTTCCTCTTGGTAAGGTTATTCCGAGATAGGGTCTTCTTAGCTGACGGGTCTAGCGCCAATACTAAACAACTATCGATATCTCATGGTGGTCAACCATTTATGGTTTCTCCTGCAGGAAATGAGTCTGGTTGATCCTCACCGTATAACCTACGATTGGCAAAAGCTGCCTTGTACAAGGGAAAAATACCTATACCATTCTAAGGCTTAAACAAGGTTTTGATCGTCGTCTCTCCACTATAGGTAAGTCACTCAGATTTACCATCCCATATAGCAAGGCGAATAATAAGAGTAAGTCGGTATGGTGATCAATCCATCCCGCACCCAAATCATTACCTTGTATACGGTTTAGTGAATCTCGCATTGTAACACTCGGTCATCCTCACAAGCATTGCAGAATTTCTCTCGTCGACGAACCAAGTTCGGAATAATCCATTGATTCTGCAAGCCAGACAAACATCTATCGTTCCTTCACAACTCTCAGGTTTTGCGTAAACTCCTATAAAATCGTATGTCGACAAAGGTATATCCACTTCCAGGGTTTTTCCTTCAGCAAGAATGTGCTTCCTTCTTGGCAGGTCCTGGGGCCTGTGGGTTATGGCCCATCTCGTCACTTGTAATCCTTGAACTTATCATCGGGCAACTAATCATTATTCCAACTTCCATCTTCCTAGTATTCTTAAATCCATCCAATTGTACTATCTTCCTTCCTTCTATTTGTACAAGACTAAAACGTGATTTACTCAAACTCATCATGGAGTTTCCATTGATCCATATTTCCGACATCATACCTCCTTTATATCCAATAGTAATTCATCTCTTCATCTCGTGGGATATCCCACATACCAAAATAAAAAATTATACTTATGAAATCCATACTCACTTCGTGGAACATCATTATCCTTTCCAGGGTCAAGCGTTCTTACAGGGGAATATTGGCCATCTCTGCATGGCACTTCTTCAACTGGGAAACGTGAAACACATCATGAACTCCTGACAGTCCTTCGGGTGACTCCAACTTGTTGGCCACTTCTCTCATACGCTCCAAAACTCGGTATGGTCCTACAAATCTCGGGGCTAACTGTCCCTTAACTCCAATCCGTTTAACTCCTCGCAGAGGGGTCACACGAAGACATGCTCTGTCGCCAATTTCATAGACTACCTCCTTGAGTTTTTGAGTCTACATAACTTTTCTTCCTGGACTGAGCTACCTTCAGTCTATCTCGAATCAACTTAAGATTCTCTTCTGACTCCTTGATCACATTGGGTCCAAACAACTGACGGCTCCAACTTCATCCCATATACTCTTGGGGCATCACACATATCGAAACAAAACTCATATTCATTTTGTCCGAAATCCACTCAGTGGAGTATCCTTATCTTTTCCAGGGGTCAATGGTTCTTACAGGGTACTACCACCCTTAAAATGCACAAATCTTCCATAGACCATATTTCTCATATCCTCAGAATGGCCAAAATTCTTCTTCATAGAGTAACAACTCATAAAATCCATATCAGTACCAATGATGCTAACTTTATTCATTCTCAAGTGATTACCATCTCTCGCTTTTCCATTACATGTCTCAACTCAACACCTCAATATAAAAGAAAAATGTTCTCACTTCTACTACTCCATTTCTTTTGTTGCAAACTCAACTATCTAGCACAAGTTTCCTTCTCCTTAGGGCATTCTCTGGCAAAGTGCCCTGCTCCATTACCACTAAAACATATTACTATTGACAGGTTTCGAGGTTTCCTTGTGATTACGTAGCCTACTTGGGTCCTTGGCTTCCTTTTTGGGCAATTGTTGAGGTAGTGCCCTGACTCCTTGCATTTATAACAGGTGACATGACTCAGATCCTTCCTGGAATCCAATCTACTTCTCTTTCTGGACTTTTCCATTCCCATCAGAGCTTCTATTTCCAGTGGGTCATACTCTACTTCCTCTGTCGGGAATTCTACTAAATCCCCATTCAAACAATTCTGGGAGATGTGTCCTTCTCCACATGAATAGCATGACTTGGTGCAGGGTTTAATTGGCTCTTCTTTGGGTGTGTCCTCCACATCTTCCTTCATCACAGGTTCTTCTAAACTTTCCATAAGGGCTCCTCTCGTTGCTTCTTTCTTCTGCTGGATGGTTCTTTGTACCATGGGGTAAATGTGACACTGAGCAGGGTAGTGGGTAGTCCCTTCACACAAGAAACAAGTGATCTGCCTAGTTGGGCATTCTTTAGCTGGGTGACTTCCTTCACAATTAGGGCATTCATCCTTGTGTTCTTTATGGTTGTGTCCTATTTCTCCACAAAGCTTGCATGCACAAGTTTTTTTCATATCCTTTCCATAAGGCTTCAATTTCTGGGACACAAACTGAGACTTTAGCAAAGTCAACTTAAGTTCTTTCCAAGTGGTTACTCCTTGCCATCCATTGATGGTTTGGTACATCCTCCACCAAGTAGCAGCACCTCTTTCAAAGCATTGAAGAGCATGCTGGGCCATATCCTTTCCGACTATAGGGTTGTTCTCCATATGATCCTCCATGTTCTGAATCCATCAGTCGGTCTCCAATTGACACATTAGTCCCGAAAATACAAGCTCATCTCCATTCATCCTCTATTGGGTCCATGGGTTTTGGGGTGAGATAAGAGAGATCAAGAGGGACGCACACAATACAAACAAAAGTTTTTGAAAAGACAGATTTTATTGTGGCTGTCGAGAAAAACATCAAACAAATGACAGCTCACAAACGTCGCATCTAACGTGGGTATATAACAGGGGTTTGGTCTTCTAAAGGTCAATAAATCTTCAACGTCTCCAAATTATTCAAGCCTTGTTCATGCCTCCAATGGCTTCTTCCGATCATGCTTGTCTTTCTAAAGTTCTTTTGCCAGATCAATCTCTGTTGACGTGAAATCTCTCGTGACATCCTTTAATTCCGGAGTTGAATTTCAACTTCTGGTTTCAACATCCTTCACATGAACCATGGTCATACTGTCCTTCAGTTCCTGACAATTCTCCGGTATCTCGAGGTTTTACTTCTCTAGCTTGGCTACTTTCAACTTTTGGGTCCTGAGTTCTTCACGAAATGCTTCCTTTCAAATACGTCTTCTTGTGGCTCCATCTTAACTTCTTAATGTAACACTCCAGATCCTGGTGATACACTGGCTAAGGTTAAAACTTCATCTTACTAATAGGTGCTCCATCAGCCTTGTTCCATCAATCCATTCTGAAGAAATGCATCCTTAACTCAGCACGGTGACAATAGCATCAGCGGGCGACGACATCACGGATAACCGTGTTTCTGCTCTTGTCATTCCCATGAGCTATCATTCCATAGTTGATATCTCCTGCCTTAGGGTCTTCTTTGACAAAACTTCGAGTTCTCATACTCCTTGTTTCAGTCTTTCTCCGATACACCTTGATCTCGGTTATTGACAACTTCCATAGTCTGCCAAGTTCCATAAGGGTAGCCTTCCTAGGTCATATAAATCTGGGAATTCTTCAGAGCCTTCAAATTCTACTTGTCTTCGGCCTTCAACCATTGTAGTTTCCATTATTCAGATGCACGGAAAATACTCTTCATTCCGAAGTGGTCTTAGTTGTCCGATATCTTGTACTTCTTGGAGTGGTCTCATTAGTCGAATCTTCGTGTGGTCAAAAGGGGAAAGGGGTATGGTCTCACTAAAGGGAATTTTTGAATAAGCTTAGAAGAGAAGAGAGGTAAAAGATCTTTTTGAAAGGAAAAGTTGTAGAGAAAAATCTTTGCTATGGGCTTGCCAGTTTCTAGGGTCACGTCCTACAGTCAACATGTGCTCTGATACCATCTTGTAGCGACCCGACCTGAATGGATCAAGTCTCTGTGCTTAAGTGTCATCCCTGGATCGGTATGCTGACACACACAGTACTCGAGGATTTATAACAGAGGTAAACCACATGTATAAGTAACATAAATACTATTACCTCAAATCCAAAATAGCGGAAGTAACAAGGTTGTGGATTCCCATCAACACCAATGGCAAAGTTGAGTGTAGAAATCGTAACCCTAACGTATCACTTACTCGTCGTAAGAAACCTGCAACATGAGACATTGCAGCCCGAAATGGGTCAGTACATTGAATGTACTGGCAAATTCACACCATAGAGAAAATGATGAACAATGGCTATCACTATATGCATATATGGCTGGTGGAAAAGCTCTAGGGTTATAAGGTTTTTGCGTAAAGCCAATTTTTCCCTACTGCAAAGGAATACATTTTAATTAACTATCATGGTGGTGGTTTAACATTGAGAATGGTTGACAGCATTCTCAATCCCAATTAAGTAACATCATTAAACCCAACAATATTCATTTAAAGTAACGTGATGAGATCAACAGGATAATCCAAGAACTAGATACTCAAGATGTCCATAACCGAGGACACGGCTAATCATGATTAGTTTATACACTCTACAGAGGTTTGCGCACTTTTCCCCACAAGACTCGATCGCCTCCGTGGGATTTCTCACACTACATGGTGTTTGAGAAACGGATGACCGAGACATAGCCTTTCAGAAGCGCTAGCACCTTACGTTGGATAGACCGGTACACCTACTTTCCCCTACATCTGCTAGTCTACCCTGTAAGAGTTCGCACGACTTAATCAACTATGCCAGAGCCCATAATGGCTTGTGGATGCACACGGAAGTTTCTAGTATGAATAATCTCATGATCCCTTTGAGCCTGGGTGGCGGACCGTAGGATGATCACACGGTATATCCCCGGGATCTCCTAGGACAATAGTGGTATATCCCCAGGTGTCCAGGAAAGTCCACTGGTATATCCCCAGGGTGCCCCTAGCAATCCACCCAGAGGTGTATTCAAGTTGCCACCTTAAGTTGAACCATTAAATAACAATCTCACATCTGTCATGGATTTCACTCATACCCAAACCACGTCTACGAGCATAGCATGGCAATATAAGCATAACGTAAAAGTAACTCCCAAGTTTTGATTGCAGGGCAATAGGTTCCTACCTCATCAACTACTTCCCAATACCCACAATTTAATTAGATCCTAATCATGCAATGTTTGAGGTTTGATCTAATGCAATAAAAACTGGGTATGAAAGAGGTATGATCAAAGTGTGAACTTGCCTGCAATGTTGATGAAGATGATTCGCACTCAAAACTCTTGATAGTTCTACTCGTCACACTCCGGTCAATCTATCGTAAGCAAGCAATAGTAACCACATATAAGCAATCACTCCAAAAATCAGAAAGAACGAAGAAGACGATTCGGAAACATCAAAACCAAGCAAATAACTCTTGCAACATAAAACAATTTCTAACAGTACCAAAATTTTGTGAATATGGCCTTATTAGAATGTTTAGGTCAAGAGCTTCGATTTGCAAAAAGAATCAACTCAAACGGAGCTACGAAACTCAAGTTATGATCAAACGAAGTTTGAATTCAAATCTGATCTAATTCAAATTTTAAACTTTTCAAAAACATGTTTGAGTTGGATTACTGGATAGAGGAGATCATAACGAAGACGTGGGCGTTGGTTTCGTTGGATTTGGATAAACGAGTAAAGAGATGTGGTCGTTTGAAGTACAGGGACTAATCTGTAAATAAACTATTCACAAACGGGTCCCTGGCCGTAAAAGAAAAAGAAAAAGAAAAAAACTAAATAACGAACGTTTGCTACCGAACGCTAATGAACGAACATGTTCACTGCAGAAGCTAACATAGCGAACGTTTACTAATTAAAGAAAACGTTTCATGGAAAAAAAACAAAGCGATCTGGATCGTTGGATCCAGATCCGATGACGAGGGAGGCGGCGGTTACCGCGGCGAGTTGGGCTCGACGTCGCTGGAGAAGACGGCGGCAGCGGCGCCGGCTTCGGGCGGGCGGCGGCTCTGGTGGTCCTCCGGCGTGGCCGTGGGGTCGGGAAGAAGCGTCGCGAGGTGGTGAAGCCGATGGCGGGGTCGACGCTCGGCTGCGGCGTCGGAACAGCGCGGGGCTTGGCGGCGGAGCTTGTCGGATCTCGCGAACTCCGACGAGTTCGCGTGGAGCGCGGGGAGGGTCTCGGGCCTTCCGGTTAGAGGCAAAACGAGGCCGGGGCCTGGCTATATATAGGAGGAGCGAGGCTTGGGCGAGGGGCAAGGTGGAGAGGAGAGTCTAGGGCGGACTCGGCGTCGGCCGGCGTCGGCGTACAGGAGAAGGACTCCTGCTGCCTTGCGGGAGGAGGAAGAGGACGCGGGGGCCCACCTGTCGGCGTCCGCGGGAGAGAGAGGGAGGGAACGGGCGACCGAGGCGAAGGCGGTTCGCGCGAGGGGAAGAGGCCATGGGTCGATTCAGCTGGGCCGTGGGGCGGAGAGAGGGAGAGAGAGAGAGTAGTGCTGGGCTTCGGCCTGGCACTGTTTGAAGAGCTTTTCTCTTTTTTTAACACAGACAAACGAAAATAATAATAAAGCAAAGGAAAAACAAATATAGTCATATAATATATCAAAATTTGCAGAAAAAGATTTTCTACAACATGAACATTTTCCTAACTTCAAATAAAATCCACACAAATTCAGATAAATCAAAGAGTGCTACTGGTCTATTAAAAACCAACAAAAAACATTTTAAAAATACCAAAATGATTTCAAATAAATTTTTCTCCAATTTTCTAATGTGGGGAATCATGTTACCCTAATTTCCATATATTTTATTTTTGGAGAAAAATAATTTGAATAAAACTCAAATAAATCCAAATTGAAAATTAAATTCAAAAGAACTTTGAATTTAATTCTTTGAAACTCCCAACTCATATTTCATATAATTTGAAGAAGTCATTTTATCTTCTCTCGTGAAAATCATTGAGTTGCATAAAGTTTCAGAATTGGAAATATTTTCAAATGAAATTCAAATATTTTCAACAACCCTTTTCATTTAATTTAAATGGAAGAAGTCATATCATCTTCGCTCAAGGGTTTTGTATTTGAAAAGAATTTGAATTCATGGAGATCAGAAAGAAAATATGAAAGTTTGGGAAAGTCCTTTTATTCCCTCTCATTTAACTTTCAAAAAGTTTCGAATTCACTCACTTTCAGACAATCAATCAAACAATCAATCAAATCTATCTATTTGTTTATAACATTCCAAAATTTAGAATTTTGGGATGTTACAGCCTCGCAGTGTGCAATATAGCTACGAGATCCCGTCATCTGTTGGAATTTCACTTTCATACGGTTGGCCTTTTTCTTTGAACAGTTCACCTACAAGAAGATAGATTTGTGTGGCACATGCGTAAATAGGGCTTCAACATGTGATCTGATCACATACATATAATGTACCTGATACTTTGGATCAGACCAGTGTTTAACGAGGCCTCTCCAATCTTCATCCGATATATTTTCCACTAGAGATGTTTGGGAAAGTTCACTGTTAGCCTTGCCTTCAAAGTGAGTTTTCCTCAAGTTATACCGATACTGTCGCAGAGCAGACTTGAAAACATGGGTGCAAGCTTGTCTGGTTGCATCATCTTGGTTATCCAACTTGAACCTCATCTGTTGAAAATTATGGGAGTCTCATTATCAGCAACCTAGAAAGTATGGCGATATTACTAGTTTCCAACAGAGCAAGACGATATTACTAGTTTCCATACATAACCATACTTACAGATAAATGGTCGAGGAAGGTGTTGAACTGGGTTTCGTCTTTGTCATTCCTGTACTGAATCCATGTTGGGAGGATACGTACATGACACCTAACGGCAACCGCTGCCACTCATACTAACTTGGCTGACTCTGTAGCATTATGTGGCCTTTTTAAACCTGCCTCAAAATGGATCTCCATTCTTCCTCCTCTAGATTTAGTTAACCTATCAAGCATTATCCCTGATGTTTGTTTCCTCTTGCACCTAGGTGCTAGTCCAACAACAAACATAGGAAGTGTTAGTGTACATCAAATTGTGAGACTACACATAAAGAAGCATGCAACTGTAACTTGACTCCAGCAACTACCTTCCTGCTGTTGAAGCTCAAAAAGTTCATCTGATCTTGCCAACTCATCTTGTGTCAAGAGTGCTTCGGAAGTAGTGTCAGGTGGCAAGGGAGCTTGGGAACGTGCTGCTAGCTGAGTTGACCAACGAGTAACTCGTGCAGATGGTGGTACTGCGGAAGGTGTTGCAACAAATATGGTTGTCTCTGCTTGGTTGGTGGCAGCTATTTGTTTCTGTTTGGCTTGTTCTGCAGCTCGTGTAGCATGGGATACCCTGTTTGTACAATTTTCCGCTGGACATTGACCTTCTATTACACCATCAGTACCAGTAGAATCTGCAGGATTCTTCTGCTTCCCTTTCCCTGTCATTATGTGTTGCTTCCCCTTTCTCTATGCCATGTTAAGTCAAGCCGACAAGAAAAACGAATAACAATTTAGTTCTTCAGAACAAATTGATGTGTGATACAGACGAATGAACTTTGATGTTAGATAACCACATGATAGGAGGATGTAATATGTACGAAAAACATGACGGCATGAGATAACCAGAACTATGATGTGTAAACTAAGCAGAAGACATTTCACTAAATTAGAAGCAATGCAATGGAAGGTAGACGTCGTATGAAAGATGCTACAAATATCGCTCTGCCAAGTTAACAGTGTCCCATCATAAATGGCGTTTAAAGAAATGTGAAGCGGTACAAGAAACAAATCATATGCAAGATGCAAACAATATCACACTACCAAGTTAAAGGTCTCTCGTCATTAGTGCCATTGCATATTCACAGTATTGCATATTCACAGCTTATGATGTGTAAACTAAGGAGAAGGCATTTCAACAAATTAGAAGCAATGAAAGCTAGACACCATATGAAAGATGCAACGAATATCACTCTACCAAGTTAAAATGGTCTCGTCATAAGTGCCATTTCAACAAATTATAAGTAGTACAAGCTAGATAAGAATGTGAGATGTAACCTATATCACACTCCCAAGTCAAACGTGTCTTATGATAAGTGATTATTGCAGGTTACACAACAGTAGTACTTTGATGTAAGAACATGGTGTGATAGACAGATATTGCATGTTCTAGAAACAGGAACACGTGTCTTATTTACAAGTATAATGTGTAAAGTAAGCAGATGGAATTCAACAAAATTAGAAGAAATACAAGCTAGGCATCATACATAACATGCAATCACATATAACAGTGCCAAGTTAGAGGGAGCACCTGTGATGGTGCATGAGGGGAGACGTGCTCATCATCAACACAGTTACGTTGAGTGTCTATGCATGTGTTGTCTTACAAATCATCTTGGGGGGATGGAGGAGTAGAATCTGTAGAGGCCCTCCGTTTGGAAGGATCACTTTTATCCGCTGACTTGCTAACTTCCTTCCTCTTTATTGATTTTGAATTGTCAAGTAAAACCGATAAGAAATAACAATAAAATTCACTCTTCAGAAATCATTCGTGCATGATACTGACAATCACTACTTTGATGTAAGGCAAACACATGATACCAGGATGGAATATGTACGAAAAATAGGATGACATGGCATATTCACAATTGTTTGTGTAAACTAAGCAGAAACCATTCCAACAAATAAGAAGGAATGGAAGCTAGACACCACATGAAAGATGCAACCAATATGACTCTGCCAAGCTAAAAGTGTCCCATCATAAATGGCATTTCAACAAATTAGAAGCAGCACATGTTATAAATCATATGAAAGATGCAACTAATAAAGCACTGCATATACTAAAGGTGTCTCGTCATATTGATTGATGTGGGATACAAAAAAACAATAGTTTTATGTAAGGACATGCTTAATAGACAGATGTACTATGTACTAAAAACACGAAGGCATGTCACATTAACAGGTATAATGTATAAACTAAGCAGAATAGCACATGCAATTTAACCATATTGGAAGAATTACAATCTAGACACCATATGCAACATGCAACCACATATCACACTGCCAAGTTAGAGCAAGCACATGCGATGCTAGTGTAGGGGAAATGCGGTAATCAACTACAGAGCTACGTTCACTATCTTCATCTAGCCTTGTTGTTTCTTGAGAATCGTGTCGGGAGGCTGACGCTGCATTCTTTAAATGAGGATCTTTACTCACAGTAGTCTACTGGCCTAACTGCCTCATCATAAGTGATTGATGAGGGATACACAAGAACATTAGTTTGATGTAAGAACATGGTTAATAGACAGATGTACTAGTATGTACCAAAAACAGGAAGGCATGTCATATTCAAAGGTATAATGTGTAAGCTAAGCAGATGCAATTTAAGCAAAATGGAAGCAATACAAGCTAGACATCCGGCTGGAGTGGTGAGCATGATCATCTAGGACCCGAGAGCCTGGTGGGAGGCGGGTTGCTTCGCCACCATCGTGGCTTTTTAGTTTGCTTCCAGGTGATGCCTGTCTATGCTGGGCTTGTCACTGGCTCGGCCAGTGCCCTGACTAGCTATTTGTATTCTGGTGCTCACGGGATGGTGGTTCATGTAAAAAATATCTTTCCTTATATTAATAAAGACCGACTTCGGCCTTTCGAATACAAGCTAGACACCATATGCAACGTGCAACCACATATGACACCACGAAGTTAAAGCAAGCACCTGGGATGGTGGTTCATTGCGAGCAAGGTCATCAACTCTAGAGCTACGTTTACCGTCTCCATCTGCTGACACTGCACCCTTTATAAGGCTGAAACATGTCTGGCCTATCCATGTACGCCGCTGGAGCGACTTCTCTCTTTTCTTTTCTGCTTCTCTCATGGCAACAGAGTCTGAAATACCCTTGCATAAAAACACAATAGTGAGAGTATGGGTGAAGTGTGTGCAGAACTAGTGCACTGTAAAAGTAGCAGATAACAGGTGGCTAGAAAATAAATGACAGGAGACATATGATAGCTCTACAACATTGCATGGCAAACAAAATTAGATTCTATTCTGTATGATGTTGTAATATATGAGCACAGGAAATGCAGGTACTCCTCCAGTAGACCACCACATGTGGTCCTATCAAGATAACAGTTGACTAAAAATAAATAGGCCAGCCAATGTTTTTTATGAACCGTCTGATCTATAAGGAACGGGCATATGGAATTCGTCTACCTCCCGCAAGTCACTGTTGACGATCTTTCTCGATCCACCAGCGACCATCAGCCCAGACCCCTGCCTCCGCCGCCCCACCCTTCCCTCGACCTCACACCACAGTCGTGCTTGGCAGCGCCCCTAGGCCATCCTTTTAATCTCGGCCGACCTCCAGATCGGGCGCCAGTAGCTCTAGGCCCCACACGCCCCTAAGATAAACACCGAGGCGCTGCTTCCCTGGCATAATAGGCGGACTAGCACCTGTTACGCCGGGGAATGCTTCCGTTAATTGAGAATCAACTGACCAGGAATTGAAATCCAGGGGGGCGACGGACGTCTAGCTAAGGTGAAATAGTATATGAGGATAAACCTTGTGCATCGCGAGTTACTAGGAACCTCTAGTATCAACAAGAAGCGGTCAACTAATGTCTTCGGTGGGATGAATACCGTGCAAGCAGACACATAAGATTTGCATGAATAAGGGAAGAGGAGTACCATTCCTGGTTGCCAGTGTGGTGTCCTCCATATGTCGCGGCGGTCTTCTTCTTTTTGCCGGTAGAACCGATGTTTTGGAGGAGGGTGCAACCTTGGACGAACCCATGGCCAAATTGTTGATTGTGTTGCCGTGGCCGTTTGTCGGTGGAGGGGAAGCAGATCCGAGGTGGCGAAGGACGACGTAGCAGGAACAGCTCCGGTGTGGTGGACGGTGGCGAAGTTGGAGCGGCAGCGGTGAGGCCCAGGACAACGTGGTTGAACTGGCTCTGGTACAGACGGCTCGGCCTCGTCTTCAACTACTAGCCGTGGAGGGCGTTCTGGTCAAGGTTGCGGTGGACGACGACGTCGGGGTATCGGCTCCGGCGTGACGGAGGAGGGCGGCGGTTGATGGGTGGGATGGGGTGGTGGGCGGTGGATGTCGGGGTTTCGTGGCTGGTGGAGAGGTAGTTTTGGCGCCCATGGAGTACGAATGGGGAATCGAACGGGGGACGGGGGCGGGGGAGCTAAGGGAGGACCATGTTTCGGTCTGGGACGCGCTTGTTTTTGGTTTTTTTGAACAGATGGGACGCGCTTGTTTGAAATTTGGGGAAAGTAATAACTTTTCCCCCTCATAAATTTCGGACCTACTACGGGTCGGGGTAGGATGGTAATCCCAGGTGTCCCAAATAGTGGGCGGGAGCGATTTCAGCCGCACGCATTTGTGCTTAGGCGGCCATTGTGTATGAATGTTTTCGGAGGCGGTTGTGTGGCGTCTAGATGAAGCTACAAACCTACCCTGGTTTAGACCTTTGGACGTCGGGCCGGTAGGTTTCACGGGTCGAAGTTAGAAAAGTAATTTCCTTCTACTACCAAACATTGGTCTCACGTGGTTTCGGGCGAGTAGAGGCTCTTTTGGCGCTTCGTTCGAAATTTTGAAACAGAAGCATTCGCATTTAGAGTACTCTTGAACTTTGAGGATTGACCTCAATAGACAACGTGAAATTTGACCTTGTATGTTTGAAAACCTCATTAAATTATCTGCTTCTTTTTGAAATTTTGACACTTGAAAATACTATAACTATGATTATTTTGGAATGGATGAGCTAAATTTGAATCTATTTTATACACGACTATATATGCTATTATGTATAAAATCAGAGCAAAGATTGGTGCCCCATAATTTAGGTATGATTTACAAATGCCATGATATCGAATTCCAATAATTGAATGGACTTCATGTTGAATTTGAAAAAAATTTAAATCACCTTAATTTGAATTCAAATGTATGCTAGTTCATAGCTAGCTATTTATGATGTTCATTGTGTAACTTTCGTATGTATAATATGCTTTACACACACAACATGAACTATACTCACCTCGCAAAAAAAACACATGAACTATACTCACGTTTATATTCGATTGCTAAAGTGATGCATTTTCTGGAGTTCAAAATACTAACTATGTGGATCAATTATGTCGAATAATAACATAGACATGCTCAAATTCGATAGAATCTAGATGTCTTATAGATCAATGACCGTTTCTTACGCGAATTTCAAATATCATGATCCCATCCTAATATTTGGATACAATTTATATCTTTGATCAATGTGTACATCAGTCTTTTACGTGTAGTTTCACTGTCCATCGGTGGTCTCTCACACATGCTCACACACTCTCTCCTAAGGTGTCTTTCTCGCAGACATGCTCTCGATATAACCCTCCCTCCCTCTCGTAACCATTTATGACTGTTTTCACTAACCCTTATCACAAGCACTCTTTCTCTCACAAGCATACACATGCACAATCCCCATAGACCCTTTCTATATACATAGACCTGCCTACGTGTCTCCTGTACGCACATTATCTTTAGGCCTGTCTCTCATGCATTGTCTCACACCTCTCTTTCTAATCGACGAGTATGATTCTAGCAGAGCATTATGTAGGATGCCCCTTAAAGCTAGGTTGGATGAATAGTAATATCAGAGATAAGGGGTTACCTTAGTCCGAGGACCTAGGGTTACAAATCATAGCCGGCTTTGTCAGTGGACACAGAGTCCTTCACGATTCTGCTATCTTTGTCTTGTACGACTAGTCATCCATGGGTCTCCCTGAATGTGTCACGGGCCGAGGAATGTGGCGCAAGACGGAACCGAACCAAGGGCCTCACCTCGACCCACCGGACCTCACATGGTGACACACCCTCTGCCCCCAGGTCTCGTTTTCTTCTCACACCCACACATACCAACACAGACATCACACACAAAAAATTCTCCTCATGCCTCTATCCCCTCCCCCCTTGCATATACACACTCAAGGGAATCTCTCACCGTGACATCATATTCGTCTCTCTCTCTAGACCTCTCTCATTTCTCGTGCAATCTCTCCCACGCCTCCCCCTCCCCTCGCCGGCCCCTCTATCCATGCCTCTCTCGAATACGTAATACACACACATACCTCTCTAGGCCCTGCCAAATAGATCAACTACACATTCACACATGTTACATCACGTACCCCATTGATGTAAAAAGCCCTCTCTTCACGTTTATTTCGCATACAACATTCCTTTTGAATAAAGTGTGGCCAAAAAATTATTTTAGAATTTCTACATATACACAACATTACAAAGTTATATGGAGGAGTATGAACGTTAATTTGCATTGCATGGTGCCCACAATGATATTTATTCCGCGCTGTGATTTTTTATATTTTTATACTATATACTCCCTCTTTCCATCTATATAAAGCCTAATGCGTTTTTCAAGACCGTCTTTAACTATTGATAAGATTAATGGTACATGAGATGTATAATGTGAAAATTATATCATTAGAAGCTCCTTTCACATACGAATTTGACGGTATGCTTTATGTAAGTTGCATGTCATATATTGTTGCTCTAACATTTGGTCAAAGTTAGCCTCGAAAAACACATTAGGCCCTATATAGATGGAAGGAGGGAGTATAAAGTTAGTCATAATAAATAGAAACGAAGAGCATCTTCTCTCCATCGCATACACCCCCTCTACGCCCCTTTCACGTATGCACACAAACTATCTCCAAGTCCTCTAAAAGTAAGCCCCCAGCACATTCACGCATGTTTCATCTTTCTCTCGCGATATATACAGTGACGATCATTGTATTTGAAGCGAAAGCACGATACGTACATTGGACTTCAGAATCCACTCATTATGGTCACCATTTACGTTTTGTGGTTATTATACAGTCACGGGCTCACCGTACAGCTCTGTATTTGCTCAAGACACGACTAGTTGACGAGTTAAACGCTCCACGTGGCACCTCTAGCGTTGCATCACATTATCTCACTATCATTGGGCCCACCTGTCGGCTTGTATCTACTCTACACTCTAATAAAAAACAGAGTTGGTGATGATGGTGTTCCTGCCATCCTGCAATATAGGCCGTCCAATTTATATGTGACGGATAGGAAGGAAACTATGGCAATTTTGCAAAAAGGTACCCACACACCTCTCTGCATTTGCAAATAAGGCCTTCCCTCATTCATACTTTTCTCTCACAAGATAAACTAGTCATACAAATGCATCTTGATGTTACGTGCAACGCACGGGCAGTTGCACGGGCATCTTGGTAGTAAGAATGAAAACAAATGACAAAAAAATATTGGACGGTGGTTCGAAGTCATGACCGCGGGCACAGCGGACAAGGTGGCCTTGTATTGGTATGTTGAGCTATCTGTTTTAACACATAGGAGCTGGTGTGGTGATTATACACACACGCACGCATGCACATGAACTGCATGCACGCAACACTCACACAAACACATGTAGCCACGCACGCACGCAACACGCACGCACGCAACACTCACACATACACACGCAGCCACGCACGCATGCAACACTCACACGCACACACGCACGCATGCATGCACACACCACATGACCAACACACACACTCACGCTCAAGTGCTCAACCTACACGTGCATGCACACATATCAGGCTCTGACAGACACATACACAACCTGGTGATTCCAGCGCACGGGTTGGAGTCTTGTCGCGCCTACGTAAATTCGTGTTTATCGACCTTTTTCCTATGCAAACTGATAGGTGGGACCCACAAGGAACGTGGTCCATTTAACTACTCAACATGGTGCCACACAGACTATTTGGCCGGTCAACAGAGTCCACTCTGATGCTGAACGGTGAGCAAGTGACCGTATAATCACCGCAAAACGTATATAGTGACATTAATGAGCGTATTCTGAAGTTTGGTGACCGTATTACGCTTTTCTCTATAGGCCCTCCAAAACTACATCTCTACACGTTCTCGCATGTTACATCTAACAACTATGCAATACAGCACAACTACTACACTCTAACACAATAAATCATATGTGTTTTTAGTTATACTAGATATCATATTGTTACTTAATTATTCAGTTTGCATACATAAAAATTGCCTTTGAAATGTATGGCCAGTATCATCTACCGCGCAGGAAAAATCCCGCCCTTTCCTGTTTAATCGGGTTTGTATCGATGGATCGTGCGAAACAGCAAAACTATAGTACTATAGTACTATGTACAGTACAAGTAACAGTTCACTGGGCCGCCGTGTCGTGTCCTCCTCCGTCGTAAGAGTGGAGCACTAGCTTTCATAAATGTTCTAGTCCCTTTCACCGACATGTGGGACATCAAGTTACCGGGTCCACGCGCCATACCGAAATACAGTGCATAGCAGCAGGGGTGAAGCACCCCAGTCATGGCGCCGGCATAGTAATGAGCAATGAGGCGTCAAATCACAAAGCTACACCTTTCCCGCAGTTAAGTTGGAGGGACAAAGTAATAATGCTAAAAAATAAGTTGGAGGGACGAAGCAACCATCATTTCACTCATTGCTGAATCCGCTTCTCCCTCATCTTCTTCAAGTTAACCATGTGTTGCTTCTGGCGTTGTTCTGCCTCATGTGGGACGTGGATCGGCTTGGTAAAGCACTGAGACGTGGGACTGCATGTTAGCAAACCGACAGGACAATGTCCTCTAAAAATAAGAAACCTCCCCCACCATCTGCGCGGCAAAATCACCTCCTTTTTACTAATCTTGATTGTATAATTTTTAGATCAATATAATTGAGATTTGTATAGATAGCACATAGGAGCAAAACCAAGTGGTACAGTTAAGGACATCCACAATGTGTAACCAAATGTGAAAATAGCTTTTGGCATCGATGGGAACCATTGTGGACGGTGCTACCAAAGCCAAAAAGATGGAACCGAAGCTCCCTTATTGATTGATTGAAGGAATGGAAACATGCAACATCTCTCCTCTTTCTCCCGTGCTTGGACGCATGTACACTATAGATCACAGAGTCTACTCCCCTGTCCCTTCTATCACAAATCACAAAGCAGTGAGGCATCAAATCACAAAGCACGGACGAAGAAACCATCATTTCACTCTTCGCTGACTCTGCTTCTCCATCGTCTTCTTCGAGAAACCACCTCACCGCACTAAGCTGGACGGATGACGCTATTGTGTAGTACTAGTACATTTACGGGTCCTTTCGTTCAATGGACTTCCTTGATGCAAATAAGGTGGTTGTCTCGGCTTGCAGGCGGCACTTGCGAACGACTTACCGTGGTCTCCCTCAATGGTATTCTCCGTCGAACGCACTTCGCCAAACCACAACGTTTGAGATATCGTCGACGTCACCGCAATGGGGAAGGAAGTCAAATAGTTACTACCTCCATTTTTGTTGTACACAATGGCAGTATATCAAAATTACAATTTGCAAAAGGCCACTAACACTAATCGAGGCAAAATTGATGGGGTTTGCCTCGTACTAGCAACCAAGGACACTAATATACCCTTGCATGCATGCAAAAGTGAGAAGGTTGGTTCGCATGGCGCTGCATTAATCAAGCGATGAGGAGTGAGATGGTTAGCTCTTTGGGCTTTGGAGAAAAAATATGCATTAATTGATACATCAAACAAGGATTTGTATCGATTAATCCCGTGAAGGAAAACCCCGCCTTTCTTTTTTAACACTAGTACTCCTAGTACGTACGTACTTGTATCTTGTTTGGGTCTAGGCCTTGCATTGCCATACTTCACCACACATTTTTTCCAAGCTTGCCTAAAGTTTTCAAAATAAAAATGAGGTACACTTGTGCATGGCTGTCGCGGTCGCACCGCACCCTCACACAATCGCTCCTACACACCGCGGTCGCACCGCACCCTCACACAGTCGCTCCTGCATGCCGCAAACCCAACCAAGGAAACGCACCCTCACTGACACGTGCTACCGCATGTTAAAAAACCAAACTCATCCATCCTACTGCTGACACATAATTTTTCGTTCATACAGTATGTTTATCCAACAGCATGTTGGGGAGGATCTGTATGGCCCGTGCGGTGGTCTTTTGGGGAAGAAGAAGAGGTGAGGAAGAAGGGTTAGGAGACGTAGGATATTCATCTAACCACCTAAAATGGTAGAATGGCCCAAATGATGAAAGTCAGGCGACTTGCATAACAATATATGTTTTTACACAGCAAAAGATCCCTAAAAACAACAACATAAAGAAAAACTATCACTGCTCACGGAACAAGACGGCCTCGTCGTCTTTGGCTGCCGGTGCGAACCAGCCGTAACTGCTGACGTGTGTCTCCGTGCCGTGGTTGTCCTCGGCCTCCAGAAATCGTCCATGAAAACCTCACAAATCTTTTCAAAAAAGTCAGAGAATATAGCCATCATGCATCTTTGAAAGGTAGCAGGTGCATTACATAAACCAAAAGGCATACGTCTATAAGCAAAAGTACCAAAAGGGCAAGTAAAAGTAGTCTTTGATTGATCATTAACTGACACAGGTATTTGAGAGAAACTAGAATAACCATCTAGAAAGCAAAAATGTGTATGTTTGGATAATCTTTCTAGCATCTGATTGATAAAAGGTAAGGGGTAATGATCTTTTTTAGTAGCTTTATTTAATTTGTGCAAATCAATTACCATCCTATAACCTGTAATAATTCTTTGCGGGATCAACTCATCCTTATCATTAGGAACGACAGTAATACCTCCCTTCTTAGGGACACAATGGACAGGACTTACCCACTGACTATCTGCAATGGGATAAATTATACCTACCTCAAGAAGATTTAGTATTTCCTTTCTTACCACTTCCTTCATCTTAGGATTCAGCCGGCGTTGATGATCACGAATTGGTTTGGCATCTTCCTCCAAATTTATTTTGTGTTGACACAGAGTGGGACTAATGCCCTTAAGATCATCAAGAGTATATCCAATAGCAGCACGGTGCTTCTTCAGAGTTTTCAATAATCTCTCTTCTTCATGCTCTGAAAGGTTAGCACTAATAATAACAGGATATATCTTTTTCTCATCAAGATAAGCATATTTAAGAGTATCAGGTAATGGTTTAAGCTCAAACACAGGATCACCCTTGGGTGGAGGAGGATCCCCTAGGATTTCAACAGGCAAATTGTGTTTCAGGATGGGTTCCTGTTTAAAGAATACTTCATCTATTTCCCTTGTTTCATTCATGAACATATCATTTTCATGGTCTAGCAAATATTGTTCTAAAGGATCACTAGGAGGTACAGAAATAGAAGCAAGACCAATAATTTCATCTTTACTAGGCAATTCCTCTTCACGGTGTTGTCTACGAAATTTAGAGAAATTAAATTCATGAGACATATCACCTAAACCAGTAGTAATAACATCCTTGTTGCAGTCTATCTTAGCATTAACAGTGTTCAAGAAGGGTCTACCAAATATAATGGGACAAAAGCTATCTTGTGGGGAGCCAAGAACAAGAAAATCAGCAGGATATTTAGTTTTCCCACACAATACTTCAACATCTCTAACAATTCCCATTGGTGAAATAGTATCTCTATTGGCAAGTTTAATTGTGACATCAATATCTTCTAACTCAGCAGGTGCAATATCATGCATAATTTCTTTGTGTAAGTCAATAGGTATTGCACTAGCACTAACACCCATATCACATAAGCCATGATAACAATGATCTCCTATTTTATCAGAAATAGCAGGCATGCCTACCACAGGTCTAGGTTTATCTTTAGCACAAGGTTTAGCAATTCTAGCAGTCTCATCACGGAAATGAATAACATGCCCATCAATATTATCAGACAAGAGATCTTTAACAATAGCAATATTAGGTTCAACTTTAATTTGCTCAGCAGGTGTATAAGTTCTAATATTGCTTTTACGAACCACAGTTGAAGCTTTAGCATGATCTTTTATCCTAACAGGAAAACGTGGTTTCTCAACATAAGCAGTAGGAACAATAGGATCATTATAAGTGATAGTCTTTTCTTCAACTTTAATAGGTGCAGCTACTTTTACTTCTATGGTAGGATGGTATTTAAACCACTTCTCCCTAGGGAGCTCAACATGAGTAGCAAAAGATTCACCGAAAGAAGCTACTATCTCAGAGTCAAGTCCATATTTAGTGCTAAATTTACGGAAAACATCGGTATCCATAAAATATTTAAAACAATCAAACTTAGGTGTCATACCTAACTCCTTACCCTCGTCGAGGTCCCAATCTTCAGAGTTGCATTTAATTCTTTCCAATAAATCCCATTTGAATTCAATAGTCTTCGTTATAAAAGAGCCAGCACAAGAAGTATCGAGCATGGTGCGATTGTTATCAGAAAGTCGAGCATATAAATTTTGAATAATCATTTCTCTTGAGATCTCATGATTGGGGCATGAATATAACATTGATTTAAGCCTCCCCCAAGTTTGAGCGATGTTTTCTCCTTCGCGAGGCCAAAAATTATATATATAATTGCGATCACGATGAACAAGATGCATAGGATAAAACTTCTGATGAAATTCCAATTTCAATCGTTTGTAATTCCATGACCCCGTATCATCACATAGCCTATACCATGTCAGTGCATCTTCCTTCAAAGATAAAGGGAAGGTCTTCTTCTTAATAACATCTCCGGGTACACCTGCAAGCTTAAATAATCCACAAACTTCATCCACATATATTAAGTGCTCATCAGGATGCGTTGTTCCGTCTCCTGCAAAAGGATTAGCTAGCAGTTTTTCTATCATACCCGAAGGAATTTCAAAGCAGACATTTTCATTTTCAGCAGGTTCAGTAGGATGAGGAGCAACTCTTTGCTCTACTGGTCGGGGTGAAGATACCCCGAACAAGCCCCTCAGAGGATTACTTTCCATAGTAACAAGTGACAGCAAATTTCAGCACACTATATAAATTTTTCCTTACCAAATTCCACCTACCAAAGGCACTTCACTCCCCGGCAACGGCACCAGAAAAGAGTCTTGATGACCCACAAGTATAGGGGATCTATCGTAGTCCTTTCGATAAGTAAGAGTGTCGAACCCAACGAGGAGCAGAAAGAAATGATAAGCGGTTTTCAGCAAGGTATTCTCTGCAAGCACTGAAATAATAGGTAACAGATAGTTTTGTGATAGGATAATTTGTAACAAGTAACAAGTAACAAAAGTAAATAAAGTGCAGCAAGGTGGCCCAATCCATTTCATAGCAAAGGACAAGCCTGGACAAACTCTTATATGATGTAAAGCGCTCCCGAGGACACATGGGAATATCGTCAAGCTAGTTTTCATCACGTTCATATGATTCGCGTTCGGTACTTTGATAATTTGGTATGTGGGTGGAACAGTGCTTGGGTACTGTCCTTACTTGGACAAGCATCCCACTTATGATTAACCTCTATTGCAAGCATCCGCAACTACAACAAAAGTATTAAGGTAAACCTAACCATAGCATGAAACATGTGGATCCAAATCAGCCCCTTACGAAGCAACGCATAAACTAGGGTTTAAGCTTCTGTCACTCTAGCAACCCATCATCTACTTATTACTTCCCAATGCCTTCCTCTAGGCCAAATAATGGTGAAGTTTCATGTAGTCGACGTTCACATAACACCACTAGAGGAGAGACAACATACATCTCATCAAAATATCGAACGAATACCAAATTCACATGACTACTAATAGCAAGACTTCTCCCATGTCCTCAGGAACAAACTTAACTACTCACAAAGCATATTCATGCTCATAATCAGAGGGGTATTAATATGCATATAGGATCTGAACATATGATCTTCCACCAAATAAACCAACTAGCATCAACTACAAGGAGTAATTAACACTACTAGCAACCCACAGGTATCAATCCCGGACTTGGAGACAAGAATTGGATACAAGAGATGAACTAGGGTTTTGACAGGAGATGGTGCTGGTGAAGATGTTGATGGAGATTGCCCTCTCCCGATGAGAGGAGCGTTGGTGATGACGATGACAATGATTTCCCCCTCCCAGAGGGAAGTTTCTCGGACAGAACAGCTCTGCCAGAGCCCTAGATTGGTTCCGCCAAGGTTCCGCCTCGTGGCGGTGGAGTCTCGTCCGGAAAGATGGCTTATGATTTTTTTTCCTCATCGAAAGACTCCATATAGCGGAAGATGGCCATCGGAGGGCCACCAAGGGGCCCACGAGGTAGGGGGCACGCCCAGGGGGTAGGGCGTGCCCCCCACCCTCGTGGGCAGGGTGTGGCCCCCTGGTGAACTTCTTGCGCTCAGTATTTTTTATATATTCTGAAAACGTCTTCCGTGAAGTTTCAGGACTTTTGGAGCTATGTAGAATAGGTCTCTAATATTTGCTCCTCTTCCAGGCCAGAATCCAAGCTGCCGGCATTCTCCCTCTTTATGTAAACCTTGTAAAATAAGAGAGAATAGGCATAAGTATTATGACATAATGTGTAATAACAGCCCATAATGCAATAAATATCGATATAAAAGCATGATGCAAAATGGACGTATCAGGGCAGTGCTTGTCATAGGCCGAGCAGCGAAGGTTCTGGTGTGAATAGTGGTTCCGGTGACGACCGGCCAATTGGTTTTGACTGTACATCGCTCTTGTCACATTCGCGTTGCACCCAGGGATGCTGGACCATCCACGTCGCTCACCGAATGGAACACGCTTCGTCTTGCATTTTCGCTCGCTTGTGGGACCATAGTTGAGAGCAAACCGACGTCCCTCCCCCGCCCGCGTCATTTATACTACCACTCCCTCTGTTTTATGCAGAGTAAATAAAAGCAGAGGGAGTATACTATGGATGAGGATCCCCTGACGTGGCTGAACCCATTGAGTAACTGACATGCGGGGCCTAGCAAGCATGGGGTCCGCCAGTAAGTGACCGAAAGGTAGGGTAAGGTACCTACGTCAGAAGATCCACTTCCACTACTACTCCCTCCTTCCATCTACAGGGCCTAATGCATTTTTTGAGGCTAACTTTGACCAAATGTTAGAGTAATAATATATGAAATGCAACTTACACAAAGCATACGGTCAAATTCCTATGTGAAAGGAGCTTCCAATGATATAATTTTCACATTATACATCTCATGTACTATTAATCTTGTTAATAGTCAAAGGTGGTTTTGAAAAACGCATTAGAGCATGGTTAATAATATAGCCAGCCGATGGCTATAAGGAACTGCCATGTCATCTATAGCCATAATCTATATGCACTCATATAATAGTGTGGGCTATAAGGTTGGCTATTTCCCGCAAAAAAATATAACATTGGCTATTGTATTAGTACTTTTTTCCACCTCCTCTCTATCTCTTTCTTCATATTTATTGTATTTACCTTGGAATGTGTATATAGCTAGGCTCTTGCATGAGAGATCACTCCCCTTACTTTTTCACATCTCTCTCCTCCACATAGGCAAACGTGCCATGTAAGTTGGCTCTTAGAATGGCTATTAGGTTGTCTCTAAGAATTTAATATTTGCACGAGCAAGGTATATGATTGGAAGAGAGTTGCATACATACTATTTTTTCTTGATCTATGTGTTATAGCCGGGCTGTAGAATAAGAGCCTGCTTCACTCTCTCTCCTCTCTTCTCACTCCTCCAAGTAGCATTTTAATGACATGACAAGTCTTATAGCCTGCTGACTAGGCCTTATTAAACTTGCTCTTAGGCCCTATATAAATGGAAGGAGGGAGCACTATGAGCACTACATACTCTACTACAGATGTTGTCAGTACTCCACTAGTACTATTGGATAGGGAGCTTAAAAAGTTACTATTGGACTGGCTATACGTGGCGAAATCCTAGTAGGAAGAGCATGCACGAGAACAAGCACATTCACGTGGTTGAAAACAAATTGGAAACCATCTCTGTTTGAATACAAATCTAGGAGTACGTATGAATCTAACAATATTGGTTGGGCATTGTTGAATGTTGATACTTTTTTGTAAGTTTGATCAAAGTAGAGATACTTTGTAAACTAGAAAGGATCGGAGGGAGTATATTGTACGTTCAAAAGTGAAACAAACATTGAATACCCTTTATATATGATTTGCGGATGCTATGATCGCCGGTTCAAAATTTTGAATCTGCCTTAGGTTTCACACATGCACCCACTCATTTTCTCTCGATTTCATCTCAGGGTCCGGAGATCGATTGAAAGAGGACTAGGGTGGGTACAATACGTTCGTTTCGCTTATGAACGTACAATATACTCCCTCTGATCTCCACAGACCCCCCCCCCCCCCCCGCGGGTCATTTCTATGATAGAAACAGATCAAACCTTTATATCCTTGCATGACACGCAATTGATCTCTCAACATCAATCGATCTCGTCAAGATGTGTCGGGGCATGAACCGAATGGGATGTCAAAACTAAGACGGGAAGCGACACGTAGTGGAGGCAAAGTGAAACTTTAAACAAACCATTTGTTTGTATGCATGTCGAACAAATTACAACATTGGAAATACAAGCATGGTCTAGGCCCACATGCGAATGATACTCGGCGGAATGTTCGAATGAGGCATGCGGGAGGATGGACTCGACCGGAGGGCGATATGATCGACGGAGAAGAGAGTTGTAGAGGAATGAGAAATAAGAAACACCACATGATTATACTTGAACGGCTCAAATAAACAATAAGTTATCTCGTTTTCCCTTCTGTCTTGGTCACAGAGTAAGATACTCCCTATGTTTTTATTTACTTTGCATATTAGGTTTGACTGAAGTCAAACTTCATAAAATTTGACCAAATTTATAGAAAACTAGCAAGGTGCCCATGCGTTGCACTGATAACCCACAAGTATAGGGGATCATAACAGTTTTCGAGGGTAGAGTATTCAACCCAAATTTATAGATTCGACACAAGGGGAGTTGTGAGAACCCGGAATTAACTTCCAGACCCTCCTATGTATATTTGTCAACCCCAGGATCATTGTTGACAACACAGTGAAATGATATCATTGCACAATACATAAAAGGTATTACAATTTTAAATATATCTTGCCACAAGGCATACCTAGATAAATGTCACATGACACTTATTACAATCAAAAAAACAGCGGAAAGTACAATGCGTAGCGACTCCATCTCAGCCATAGGCAGTCGATGCAGTCCACGTGACCTCACTCCTACGGATCGCCATAGTAGTCGTAGTCATCACCTTCGTCTTCATGGAACTCTGTTGTCAACAAAATTATTGCCATGAGTACATTACGTACTCAACATGCCTCCCTCGGGGAAGGACCTAATAGCTACATGTGGCTTCAAAGGAAGGCTGTATGGCTCATTTGCATAAAGCTAATTTTGTTTGTCAAATAAAGTAGTTGGATAAAAGCAGTTTTAGATGAAAACATGTTTTATTTCCAGGACAACTTTCATCAAGTGAGGATCCTTGATCAACTCACGTCCTTCATAGGTTTCAAGCATAGGGGCAAAGAGGGAATAAGCAAGACAGGTCCTGTACGTCAAGAAAGATTCATGTGTTGTCCATGACCGTGGACACGGCTATTCGAATAGTTTTACACTCTGCGGAGGTCGTACACTTTACCCACACGACACAATCCCGACTTGTTGCCACTAGTGGTCGCTGGTATAGTACTCCATTTGGTGTACCGGCAGGGGGATTGTGATGAGGTCTTTGGACTAGATCCCCCAAAGATGTGACATGCCCACCGGGTCTGGCGCACAGAACTGAGAGTACGTCCTCAAACCGGTCCCCCCATCTGTGTCGAGGATACTCCTCGCAAGGCAGCTATCCCATCTGCTGTACGGCGACATCGACACCTAAGGCTGACTATACTTGACCAAGACAGTGCCCATATAGCATGTGGTTGTACTGTTATCACAATCTTCAAATCCAAGACTTATTAGGACTTAAGTGGCACGGACGACTGATTGCCCCCTTCAACTCATGAAGGGCGGCCAATCGCTCCTTCAATCCTTGATTCAGCTGTCGCCCGCGCCAGTATTCAGATGCTAAGTTTCACCCAGAGTAGAAGAGGATATGGAGGGTCAACAAGGCCAACCGGCCTAGCTCAGCGATAAGTACCAACTATAAATGACTCAGAGGTCATTCAACAAAGCACCTGTAGGGTGATAAGCATGGCTAAGCATTTTTACTCTACCGGAATACTATAATTCTACTCAGGTGTCAAATGAATAGGCAACAAGCGGATCAAGGTAATGTGTCAATCGACACGCTAGCTACGAGAATTAAAATAGCATGCACATAAAAAATCAATAAAACTCAATGCAATTTTGTAAACCATAGGATAAGTATGATCAAAGAAGAAGGCATGCCTTCGTTGTTGAGTCCTTCTTCGGTAACCTGATTCTGTCCATGTACAACACCATCGTCACTCCCAACTCATTGTAACGATAGCAAAAGACAAACCATAAATACCAAAGCAAAAGTAAATCCAAATAACATCCAAAACAATTAAGAGTGGATGGATAACAAGATATTGATCAGATGGAGATTCCAAAACGAGATATAGCATGATTGGAAGGTAAGTAGAGGACTCAATGAATTGACAGGGTTTAGGTTGATGATGGGTAATCGAGGCTTTCCAATAAGACTAACGTCCCAATATGAACTATGCTATTGACCACAAGTAGTTCCCACTATGCATCTCGACTAACTATAAAGAAAACTACTATATAACAAACACAATGGCATCAAACACACATGAAATTAAACCATCCTATGCATTATAACTACATAATCACAACATGGCATGACGAGGGTAAAGTCAACCACAAATAAATAATTAGACATAATCTAAATATTTATAATGATCATCAATAGCATCCAAACATATACATCATCTATTATATTCAAAAGCAAGTAATCCATATGATAATCAAACCAACATTGTAAACCATACTAGTTAAGCAATCAAATACCATTCAACAACATGGATTTAATTAATCTAGGTCTAGCCATAAAACATTATTAAAAGAAATAGGATCAAGTCTATTATATCAAACCAATTCATTTGTAAAGCAATTAACAAGAAACTGTACAACACATGGAACAAAAGGATGTACAACTATCCTAAACATGAGATGAACTATCACAACAAGTATAAAGCACTCATAATACTACGTGAGACAAGTCAATCATATAAGAGCAACACAAGTACAACTATAACACCTAGAACATCATAAAACATGAAAGATCACTTGCATGAACGACATCTAGATATACAACAATGTAATAACTAGGTACAAATGTATAACGCTAAGTATGAATGATCATCACACAAGATGCCAAAGTATGATACTAATATAATACAACTCGCAACAGTGAGATAACTTAGTTGATGTCAACTAACATGAACATCAAGAATGGCAAGAGCACACAACCTTACATACTAGTTATCTCATATAAGCACATGGACATAGTTATGTCCTATAAGCACATGGACATGTCATACTAAGCATTTAGGCAAGTTAGACAACCAGATCATGACATCAAGCAATGTACTATACTAGAATGAGTGAAAATGACATGCATTTCTAGTTATTACAATCTATAGTTGCAAAGACATAGATACACCACTAGGCATGATCTAATACATGAACTGCTACATACATGCTATACAATCTAGTTATGCAGTCGCATCATCATGCGGGGTATTGATGAAGCATCAAACTTAAGTCATATGAGATCATACACTGGAAACATGTATCTCTAACAGGCAAAGGCTAACCATATGTGTGATCATAAAGTACAAACTAACACTCATATAACACATGTAAAGCATCCAATGGAACACACACAACTTTGAGAAAGTGCTAACAAAATATGACAAGCAATTCATCATGCATAACTACTGCCTAGGTAAGTAAATGGATAATTACTAAGAAGTAATAAACTAAGTTTTATGCCACGAGCACAAATTATATATAGCACTAAGACCTAAATCATGACATAAAGGAACCAACCATGTAATCTACGATGGCGACATGTACGAAAATAGAGGAACACCTACACAAAATGTGTTATGCCACAGGAAACTATAATGGAATTGTTCTAAAGTAACATAGCACTTTATTTAACATATATAACCTAGCATAAAGAAAACTATGCAAGAACACACATGACAAATACCTAAACAACTATCACAGGCATGGCATGATTTCAAACCAATAAAACAACATGTGACATGGATGGAAATGAACATGTGAACCATATCTAAGATATATCAATGCTAAGCAACAATTAAAATTAATCAAGACATGAAGTAATTAATGATTCAATGAACAAAGCAAAGCCTAGAATAATCCTATAGAATTGAAGCATGGCGAACATTCAACAAAAATTGTACACATGCATAAGATAGCGCTACATGCTATGCAACAATATCACATGAGACAATTTACAAATATATAATAGGTAAGTAAAAGAAATCCTTACAATAAATCTAGTCAGTCACATCTAACATCTAACATTATGAAATAATTATGAGCGACTCCTAGGCATGTCATGAACATATAAAAAAATATCAAACCAACACAAAAGTTCACCGATCAACTACCACACATAATAATAATTTGCCGAAACTTGTACATAGTAATATCATACGACTACATACCCCACGAAAGAAATATCACATAACTATAATCGTTAAATAAATAAATCAAGCAATCATATATATACAAGACACACAAATTACAAGATAGCTAGCACACACTCCAAATCAAGAACACAAGAAAATAACATATTAATAAATAGTCCGATAAACAACCAAAAATCTATAATAAAACTCGATTAACCAAACAAGTAACCTAACTCCACTACGGGATTGCTACAGCCATATAAAACGCTTCTTCTACTGGGGAGATCAAACGATGAACAAAAACGATGGAAATGTGACCATGACCTATGGTTTATGCGACGGATAGCATCAACGCACCCAACGATAAAAATAGGAGGAACTATGATGTCTAGGAGATAAATTGAATGATGTTTTGAAGTCGCACAAAAGGAATTGGATAGTTGCTCACCGAGTTTGACAGAACGACGCGAAGAACTCGACGAATAGTGTTGGCGGACATGCAAAATTGTTCGCATCTGGTCAACGGAACGCGTTCTTTCTTCTTTGAATGGATTCGTGGTGTGGAGAGGAACCTTGGGAGCAAGGGTGCTGATGGAGATGGTCTACGCCACTGGGAACGAGCGCCGGCATCCGTGGAGTAGCAGTAGTTCGGAGAGAGTTTTAGAGAGATTGAGGAAGGGAGAAGGGAGGAGTTGATATGGGTCTGCAAGAGGAGGAAGGGGCACACATATATATACTCATGGATTTGAGAATGCTTGAGAGAATCAGGAGTGCTAGTGCATGTACGTTTCAACTTTGTGTGCTCATGTACGTTCAAGTGTGGGTGGAGCCGTGAGGAAGGAGAAGCGCTTGGGTTAGCGTTGGAAGATGGAAGGTGGAGAGAAATAAGGAAGGAAAGAGGAATTAAAGGAGGATGCAAGAGTTTCCTATGTACCTGTAGGCGTTTGTTTCTCTTCCTGTCATTGTGAACATACTGAAGGAAGGGGAGCAGGTGCTTGCTAGCTAGAGAGATGGGCTAGTTTGGTCAGGCCCATCTCTCTAGCTAGTAAGAAAGGAAGTGGGAAAGTGGGAAGAGAGAAGAGGAAAAAGAAATGGGCTTGGCCAATTCGGATAGAAAAATAGAAAAGAGAGGTGGCAAATTGGGCTAGCCAATTTGTCCAGAGTTAGAAAAGAATTTACTCAAAAAGATAGAGAAAAGAGTTAGATTTCCTATGAGAAAATTATAAAAGAAAAGCATTAGATTTTTCTAAAAGACAAACAAGAAAAAGAAATTCCAAAAATACAAATGTGCATAATTTAATATGCTGAAGCGAGAAAAACAAAACCCAACTAAAAGAGAAGAACAAAACTCAAATTTAAATTTAAGTTTGCATTAGATCAAATTAAATCCTCCAAATAATAAAAAGTCCAATTTAAGCTTTGTTAACCAATAAAGCAAACAAAATTTTCCCATCCTGTTTTTTGGAAACAAAATCTTAAACATTTCGAGAATTGGGATGTTACAAGAGCCAAAGCATATTTGAAGGTATTAGCAGCTGAGTTCTCAATTCAACCACACATGGAGATTAATTATCTGCAGCAAAGTGATCAGTAGCAAAGTAGTTTGATAGTTTTGATAGTGGTGATAGCAGCAATAGTAATAGTAACAGTGATAGCAGTAGTTTGTAGCAAGTGTAACGGTGATGATAACAATAGTAACGCAGCAAGATCAATAAGGGTAAATTCGTAGGCATTGGATCGGTGACTTCTTGGATGATATTCATCATGTGACAGTTATAACCTAGGGCGATACCGCACTAGCTCCAATTCATTGATATAATGTAGGCATGTATTCCGTAAATATTCATACATGCTTTATTAAAATAACTTGCATGACATCTTTTGTCCTACCCTCCCGTGGTAGAGGGGTCCATATTAGAAACTAAGGGATATTACGGCCTCCTTTTAATAGAGAACCGGAACAAAGCATTAACACATAGTGAATACATGAATTCCTCAAACTGCAGTCATCACCGAGAGTGGGCCCGGTTGTTGCCACTCCGGGGTTGTCAGATCATAACCATAGTAGGTGACTATAACTTGCAAGATCAGATCTAAAACATGGATATAATGATGAATTCATAAACGGTTCAGGTCTGAGTTCATGGCACCCGGGCCCAAAGTGACAAGCATTAAGCATGGCAAAGTCATAGCAACATCAATCTAAGAACATAGTGGATACTAGGCATCGGGCCCTAACAAAACTAACTCGATTACATGATGAATCTCATCCAACACCTCACCGACCAACGAGCCTACGAAGGAATTGCTCACTCCCGGTGGGGAGCATCATGGAATTGGTGATGGAGATTGGTTGGCGATGACGAAGAACGAAGATCCCCCTCTCCAGAGCCCCAAACGGACTCCAGATCTGCCCTCCCGAGGAAGAACAGGGCCTGGCGGCGGCTCCGTCTCGTGGATCGCGATAATTCTTTCTCCCTGATTTTTTCTAGAATAATGTGATTTTATAGTATCAGGGGGGCATCCACGGGGCCACCAGGTGGGTACAACTCACCTGGGCGCGCCAGGAGAGGGGGCGCACCCTGGTGGGTTGTGCCCAACCATGGTCCCCTCTCTGGTGGGTCTTGGCTCCAAAAATTCTTATTATTGATATAAAAAAATCCTCACAAAGTTTCATTCCATTCCGAGAACTTTCATTTCTGCACAAAAACAACACCATGGTAGCTCTGCTGAAAACAGCGTCAGTCCGGGGTTAGTTTCATTCAAATCATGCAAATTAGAGCCCAAAACAAGAGGAAAAGCGTGAGAAAAAGTAGATACGTTGGAGACGTATCATGCACGGAACATCAAGATCTTGTGGGAGAAAAGGAAGAACGAGGGAAGACCTTGTCTGCAAATGTGGAGAGGAGTGCCGGTAAATTGTCATAGTTTCCTTCCTATCCGTTAGATATAGATCGAACGGCCTATATTGCAGGATGGAAGGCACACCTTCATCACCAACTCTGTTTTTTATTTACACAAGCAAGATGCCCGTGCGTTGCACGGAACATCAAGATGCATTTGTATGAGTAGTTTATCTTGTGGGAGAAAATGATGAATGGGGGAAGGCCTTATTTGCAAATGTGGAGAGGGGTGTGGATATCTTTTTGCAAAATTGCCATAGTTTTCTTCCTATCCGTCAGATATAAATCAGACGGACTCTTATAAAAAAACAGAGTTGGTGATGATGGTGTGCCTGCCATCCTGGAATATAGGCCGTCCGATTTATATCTTACGGATAGGAAGGAAACTATGGCAATTTTGCAAAAAGGTACACACACCTCTCCACATTTGCAAATAAGGCCTTCCCTCGTTCATCCTTTTCTCTCACAAGATACACTAGTCATACAAATGCATCTTGATGTTACGTGCAACACACGGGCATCTTGCTAGTAAGAGTAGAAATATGAACATTTACAATAGCAAATATATATGATGTGAATGTATATTAAATAATGAATCTAATGGTATTGATTTTTTATTGTATATGTTATTATTTCTGTCTATAAACTTTGTCAAAGTTTACAAAGTTTGACTTTGAGCAAAGCTAAAATGTGGAGTAAATAAAAACAGAGGGAGTACGCGGGGACTAGTATAGTTACTACTGCCAGAAGATGGTAAGTTGGACCCCTAAATGTGGGCATGGACCAGGCACACCTCAATTATTCTTTCAAAGAGTCGGACACCTACATTTAGCAAACCATCCGGCTACTTAATCAAGTGTTACGCTTCACTACTTGAAAAGGAAAAGGGTGGTACCGTACCCAAAACAACCACACCTGGGGCTAGGGTAATAACTTGGTACTGTACCACATTTGAACCAGGGCATAAAAACCATCTGTTCTGCACCTATGCACAACGCGGAGCACTGACGCTCCAATATGGCCGGGAAAACAGGGAAACCGACATGTGGGGCACACCTGTCGAGACGACGTGGCGCAGACTAGTCCAATGGAGGAGCTGTACCACGACCTCCTCGCCACCGGCAACCGTTCATGTGGGTCGTGGGGGCCAGCAATGTGGCGCAGCTCCAGAACCGCCTCTGGACAGGCCGACCACGGTGAGCGGCACGCTCATCATCGCTGGACACGGTCGGTTTCAGTGTGCCGAGGGTGGCGTTAGCGTTGTGGCACGACCAGTAGATCAACACCCGGCTCGTCAAGGATGCACGGGGCGCCGAAGTGCGCGCGCGCCGCAACGCGTCCGCGAAGTGGTGTAGCGCGGCCAACTGCACCCCCATGACCTGAGACCATGCTGGGTCGTCTTGCTTTTTCAATGACATGTGGGGTCGCATGTGAGCAAAGGGCATCTCCAACGTTGCCACAACCGCAGTTGAGTACCCTAGCACACCAAAAACCCTCGTCCGTCGCGCTGTCGCGCGGTGCATTCCCAGCCGGCGCCAGCTACCCGCATTCATGTCGTCCGTTCGTATGCTGTCGTTAAGAGGCTCGGTGCCCGAGGAACTGATACGTCTCCAGCGTATCTATAATTTTTGTGTGTTCCATGCTACTATATTATCTGTTTTGGATGTTAATGGGCTTTATTTTACACTTTTATATTATTTTTGGGACTAACCTATTAACCCAAGGCCCAGTGCAAATTGCTATTTTTTTGCCTATTTCAGTGTTTCGCAGAAAAGGGATATCAAACGGAGTCCAAACGGAATAAAACCTTCGGGGCCGTGATTTTTGGAACAAACGTGATCCAGAGGACTTGGAGTGGACATAAAGCAACCCACGAGGAGGCCACGAGGCAAGGGGGCGCGCCTACCCCCCTGGGCACGCCCTCCCCCTCGTGGGCCTCTCGTGGCTCAACCGACCTACTTCTTCCTCCTATATATGTTCACATACCCCAAAAACATTCAAGAGCACCACGAAACCTTATTTCCACCGCCGCAACCTTCTGTACCCAAGAGATCCCATCTTGGGGCCTTTTCCAGAGCTCCGCTGGAGGGGGCATTGATCACAGAGGGCCTCTACATCAACTCCATGGCCCCTCCGATGACGTGTGAGTAGTTTACTTCAGACCTTCGCGTCCATAGCTAGCAGCTAGTTGTATTTTTCTCTCTCTTTGGATCTCAATACAAAGTTCTCCTCGATGATCTATTCGATGTAAATCTTTTTGCGGTGTGTTTGTCGAGATCCGATGAATTGTGGGTTTATGATCAAGTCTATCTATGAACAATATTTGATTCTTCTCTGAAATCTTTTATGCATGATTGGTTATCTTTGCAAGTCTCTTCGAATTATCAGTTTGGTTTGGCCTACTAGATTGATCTTTCTTGCAATGGGAGAAGTGCTTAGCTTTGGGTTCAATCTTGCGGTGCTCGATCCTAGTGACAGAAAGGGAAACGACACATATTGTATTGTTGCCATCGAGGATAAAAAGATGGGGTTTATATCATATTGCTTGAGTTTATCCCTCTACACCATGTCATCTTACCTAAGGTGTTACTCTGTTCTTATGAACTTAATACTCTAGATGCATGCTGGATAGCGGTCGATGTGTGGAGTAATAGTAGTAGATGTAGGCAGGAGTCGGTCTACTTGTCACGGACGTGATGCCTATATACATGATCATGCCTATGTATTCTCATAATTATTCGCTTTTCTATCAATTGCTTGACAGTAATTCGTTCACCCACCGTAATACTTATGCTATCTTGAGAGAATCCGCTAGTGAAACATATGTCCCCCGGGTCTATTCTCCATCATATAAGTTTCCAATCTATTTTATTTTGCAATCTTTACTTTCAATCTATATCATAAAAATACCAAAAATATTTATCTTATCATTATTATCTCTATCAGATCTCACTCTCGTAAGTGACCATGAAGGGATTGACAACCCCTTTATCTCGTTGGTTGTGAGGTTCTTATTTGTTTGTGTAGGTACGAGGGACTTGCGTGTGGCCTCCTACTGGATTGATACCTTGGTTCTCAAAAACTGAGGGAAATACTTACGCTACTTTGCTGCATCACCCTTTCCTCTTCAAGGGAAAACCAACGCAGTGCTCAAGGTAGCAAGAAGGATTTCTGGCGCCGTTGCCGGGGAGTCTACGCACAAGTCAAGACATACCAAGTACCCATCACAAACTCTTATCCCTCACATTACATTATTTTCCATTTGCCTCTCATTTTCCCCTCCCCCACTTCACCCTTGCCGTTTTATTCGCCCTCTTTTTCCGTTCCCCTTCTCTTTTCCAGTTTGCCTCTTTTGCTTGTTTCTTGTTTGCTTGTGTGTTGGATTGCTTGCTCGTCACGATGGCTCATGATAATACTAAGTTGTGTGACTTTTCTAATACCAATAATAATGATTTTATTAGCACTCTGATTGCTCCTCTTACCGATGCTAAATCTTGTGAAATTAATGCTGCCATGCTAAATCTTGTCATGAAAAATCCGTTTTCCGGCCTTCCTAGTGAAGATGCCGCTACCCATCTAAACAACTTTGTTGATTTGTGTGATATTCAAAAGAAGAAAGATGTGGATAATGATGTTGTTAAACTGAAGCTATTCCCATTTTCTCTTAGAGATCGTGTTAAAACATGGTTTTCATCTTTGCCTAAAAATAGTATTGATTCATGGAATAAGTGCAAAGATGCTTTTATCTCTAATTATTTTCCTCCCGCTAAGATCATCACTCTTAGAAATGATATTATGAATTTTAAGCAACTTGATCATGAACATGTTGCACAAGCTTGGGAGAAGATGAAATTAATGATACGTAATTGCCCTACAGATGGTTTGAATCTTTGGATGATTATACAAATATTTTATGCCAGATTGAATTTTGCTTCTAGAAATCTTTTAGATTCAGCCGCGGGAGGCACTTTTATGGAAATCACTTTAGGATAAGCTACTAAACTCCTAGATAATATTATGGTTAATTATTCTCAATGGCATACTGAAAGATCTACTAATAAAAAGGTGCATGCTATAGAAGAAATTAATGTTTTGAGTGGAAAGATGGATGAACTTATGAAATTGTTTACTAATAAAGTGTTTCTTCTGATTCTAATGATATGCCTTTGTCTACTTTTATTGAGAATAATAATGAGTCTATGGATGTGAATTTTGTTGGTAGGAACAATTTTGGTAATAACGCGTATGGAGGTAATTTTAATCCTAGGCCGTTTCCTAGTAATTCCTCTAATAATTATGGTAATTCCTACAACAATTCTTATGGAAATTATAATAAGATGCCCTCTGATTTTGAATCTAATATTAAAGAATTTATTAGTTCGCAAAAGAGTTTCAATGCTTTGATTGAAGAAAAATTGTCTAAGATTGATGAGTTGGCTAGGAATATGGATAGAATTTCTCTTGATGTTGATTCTTTGAAACTTAGATCTATTCCACCTAATCATGATATCAATGAGTGTCTGAAAGCTATGAGAATTTCCATTGATGAGTGCAAAGAAAGAACCGCTAGGATGCGTGCTAAAAAAGATTGTTTTGTGAAAGCGTGTTCTTCTAGTTTCCATGATGATAAAGATGAAGATCTAAAAGTTATTGATGTGTCACCTATTAAATATTTGTTTTGCAATATGAATCTTGATAATGATGGGACTGGAGATGAGTCAACTTTAGTTAGAAGGCATCCCAATGATTCGTAGTTTTTAGATCTTGATGCAAAAATTGATAAAAGTGGGATTGGAGAGGTCAAAACTTTAAATAGCAATGAACCCACTATCTTGGATTTCAAGGAATTTAATTATGATAATTGTTCTTTAATAGATTGTGTTTCCTTGTTGCAATCCGTGCTAAATTCTCCGCATGCTTATAGTCAAAATAAAGCTTTCACTAAACATATTGTTGATGCTTTAATGCAATCTTATGAAGAAAAGCTTGAATTGGAAGTTTCTATACCTAGAAAACTTCATGGTGAGTGGTAACCTACTATTAAAATTAAGATTAAAGATCATGAATGCTTTGCTTTATGCAATTTGGGTGCTAGTGTTTCCATGATTCCTAAAACTTTGTGTGATTTGCTAGGTTTCCGTGAATTTGATGATTGTTCTTTAAACTTGCATCTTGCGGATTCCACCATTAAGAAACCTATGGGAAGAATTAATGATGTTCTTATTGTTGCAAATAGGAATTATGTGCCTGTAGATTTCATTTTTCTTGATATAGATTGCAATCCTACATGTCCTATTATTCTTGGTAGACCATTCCTTAGAACGATTGGTGCAATTATTGATATGAAGGAAGGAAATGTTAGATTCCAATTTCTGTTAAGGAAGGGCATGGAACACTTTCCTAGAAAGAAAATTAAATTACCTTATGGATCTATTATGAGAGCCACTTATGGATTGCATACCAAAGATGATAATACTTAGATCTATCCTTGCTTTTGTGCCTAGCTAGGGGCGTTAAACGATAGCGCTTGTTGGGAGGCAACCCAATTTTATTTTTGTTTCTTGCTTTTTGATTATGTTTAGTAATAAATAATTCATCTAGCCTCTGTTTAGATGTGGTGTTATGCTTTTAATTAGTTTTTGTGCCAAGTAGAACCTTTGGGAAGACTTGGGGAAAGTCTTTGCGATCTTGCTGTAAAAAAGAGAAACTTTAGCGCTCATGAGATTTGCCGCCATTTTTTACTGGAGAGTGATATTTAGTTAATTATTTTTGAAGATGATTAATAGATAAATTTCTCACGTCAAGAAATTTAGTTTAGAATTTTTGGGGTTCCAGAAGTATTCCAAACCTACAGATTACTACAGACTGTTCTGTTTTTGACAGATTCTGTTTTTCGTGTGTTGTTTGCTTATTTTGATGAATCTATGGCTAGTAATAGAGTTTATAAACCATAGAAAAGTTGGAATAAAGTAGGTTTAACACCAATATAAATAAAGAATGAGTTCATTACAGTACCTTTAAGTGGTGGTTTCACTAACGGAGCTCACGAAGATTTTCTTTTAAGTTTTGTGTTGTGAGGTTTTCAAGTTTTGGGTAAAGATTTGATGGATTATGGAACAAGGAGTGGTAAGAGCCTAATCTTGGGTATGCCCAAGGTACCCCAAGTTAAAATTCAAGGACAACCAAAAGCCTAAGCTTGGGGATGCCCCGGAAGGCATTCCCTCTTTCGTCTTCGTCCATCGGTAACTTTACTTGGAGCTATATTTTTATTTGCCAGATGATATGTGTTTTGCTTGGAGCGTCTTGTATGATTTGAGTCTTTGCTTTTTAGTTTACCACAATCATCCTTTCTGTACACACCTTTTGGGAGAGACACACACGAATTGGAATTTACTAGAATACTCTATGTGCTTCACTTATATCTTTTGAGTTGGATAATTTTTGCTCTAGTGCTTCGCTTATATCTTTTAGAGCACGGTGGTGGTTTTATTTTATAGAAATAATTGATCTCTCATGCTTCACTTATATCATTTTTTGAGTCCTTTAGAACAGCATGGTACTTCACTTTGGTTATAAATTTTAAATGCTAAGAGAAGTTGGATGCTTGATATAGATGGTTTTGAGATATAAAGGTGGTAATATTAGAGGTGTGCTAGTTGAGTAATTGTGAAATTCATGAATCTTGTATTGAAGTTGGCAAGTCCCATAGCATGCAGGTATGGTAAACATTATGTAACAAATTTGAAGCATGGGGTGTTCTTTGATTGCTTTCCTTATGAGTGGCGGTCGGGGACGAGCGATGGTCTTTTCCTACCAATCTATCCCCCTAGGAGCATGCGCGTAGTGCTTGGTTTTGATGACTTGTAGATTTTTGCAATAAGTATGTGAGTTCTTTATGACTAATGTTGACTCCATGGATTATACACGCTCTTACCCTTCCATCATTGCTAGCCTCTTCGGTATAGTGCATTGCCCTTTCTCACCTTGAGAGTTGGTGCAAACTTCGCCGGTGCATCCAAACCCCGTGATATGATACGCTCTATCACACATAAGCCTCCTTATATCTTCCTCAAAACAGCCACCATACCTACCTATTATGGCATTTCCATAGCCATTCCGACATATATTGCCATGCAACTTTCCACCGTTCCATTTATTATGACACGCATCATCATTATCAGATTGCTTTGCATGATCATGTAGTTGACATCGTATTTGTGGAAAAGCCACCGTGCTTAATTTTTCATACATGTCACTCTTGATTCATCGCAATCCCGGTACACCGCCGGAAGCATTCACATAGAGTCATATTTTGTTCTAAGTGTCGACTTGTAATTTTTGAGTTGTAAGTAAATAAAAGTGTGATGATCATCATTAGAGCATTGTCCCATGTGAGGAAAGGATGATGGAGACTATGATTCCCCCACAAGTCGGGATGAGACTCCGGACGAAAAATTAAAAAAAGGCCAAAAAAAGAGAAAAGAAGGCCCAAATAAATAAATAAAATGAGAGAAAAAGAGAGAAGGGACAATGTCACTATCCTTTTTCCACACTTGTGCTTCAAAGTAGCACCATGATCTTCATGATAGAGAGTCTCTTATTTTGTCACTTTCATATACTAGTGGGATTTTTTCATTATAGAACTTGGCTTGTATATTCCAATGATGGGCTTCCTCAAATGCCCTAGGTCTTCGTGAGCAAGCGAGTTGGATGCACACCCACTTAGTTTCTTTGATGAGCTTTCGTATATTTAAAGCTCTAGTGCATCCGTTGCATGGAAATCCCTACTCCTCGCATTGACATAAATCGGTGGGCATCTCCATAGCCCATTGATTAGCCGCGTCAATGTGAGACTTTCTCCCTTTTGTCTTCTCACACAACCTCAATCATCATATTCTATTCCACCCATAGTGCTATGTCCATGGCTCGCGCTCATATATTGCGTAAAAGTTGAAAGAGTTTGAAAAGGCTAAGTATGAAACAATTGCTTGGTTTGTCATCGGGGTTGTGCATGATGGGAGCATTTTGTGTGACGAAAATGAAGCAAGGACAAACTATATGACTTTGTAGGGATAAGTTTTCTTTGGCTATGGTATTTTGATAAGACATAATTGCTTGATTAGCATACTTGGAGTATTACTATATTTATGTCAACAATAAACTTTTATCTTGGTCTTTCGGATCTGAACATTCATGCCACAATAGAGAAAAATACATTGAAGAATATTCTAGAAAGCATTCCACATCAAAAATTCTGTTTTTATCATTTACCTACTCAAGGACGAGCAGGAATTAAGCTTGGGGATGCTGATACATCTCCAACGTATCTATAATTTTTGATTGTTCCATGCTATTATATTATCTGTTTTGGATGTTAATGGGATTTATTTTACACTTTTATATTATTTTTGGCACTAACCTATTAACCCAAGGCCCAGTGCAAATTGTTGTTTTTTGCCTGTTTCAGTGTTTCACATAAAATGGATATCAAACGGAGTCCAGACGGAATGAAACATTCGGGAGCGTGATTTTTGGAACAAACGTGATCCAGAGGACTTGGAGTGGACGTCAAGCAACCAACGAGGAGGCCACGAGGCAGGGGGCGCGCCTACCCCCTGGACGCGCCCTCCCCCCTCGTGGGCCCCTCGTGGCTTAACCGACCTACTTCTTCCTCCTATATATGTTCACATACCCCAAAAACATGCAAGAGCACCACAAAACCCTATTTCCACCGCCGCAACCTTCTGTACCCAAGAGATCCCATCTTTGGGTGTTTTCCGGAGCTCTGTCGGAGGGGGCATTGACCACGGAGGGCCTCTACATCAACTCCATGGCCCCTCCGATGATGTGTGAGTAGTTTACTTCAGACCTCCAGGTCCATAGCTAGTAGCTAGTTGGCTTTTTCTCTCTCTTTGGATCTCAATACAAAGTTCTCCTCGATCTTCTTGGAGATCTATTCGATGTAACTCTTTTTGTGGTGTGTTTGTCGAGATCCAATGAATTATGGGTTTATGATTAAGTCTATCTATGAACAATATTTGATTCTTCTCTGAAATATTTTATGCATGATTGGTTATCTTTGCAAGTCTCTTCGAATTATTAGTTTGGTTGGGCCTACTAGATTGATCTTTCTTGCAATGGGAGAAGTGCTTAGCTTTGGGTTCAATCTTGCGGTGCTCGATCCCAGTGATAGAAAGGGAAACGACACGTATTGTATTGTTGCCGTCAAGGATAAAAATTTGGGGTTTATATCATATTGCTTGAGTTCTACATCATGTCATCTTACCTAAGGCGTTACTCTGTTCTTATGAACTTAATACTCTAGATGCATGCTAGATAGCGGTCGATGTGTGGAGTAATAGTAGTAGATGCAGGCAGGAGTCGGTCTACTTGTCATGGACATGATGCCTATATACATGATCATGCCTAGATATTCTCATAATTATTCGCTTTTCTATTATTTGCTCGACAATAATTCGTTCACCCACCATAATACTTATGCTATCTTGAGAGAAGCCACTAGTGAAACCTATGCCCCCCGGGTCTATTCTCCATCATATAAGTTTCCAATCTATTTTATTTTGCAATCTTTACTTTCAATCTATATCATAAAAATACCAAAAATATATATCTTATCATTATTATCTCTATCAGATCTCACTCTCGTAAGTGATCGTGAAGGGATTGACAACCCCTTTATCTCGTTGGTTGTGAGGTTCTTATTTGTTTGTGTAGGTGCGAAGGACTTGCGTGTGGCCTCCTACTGGATTGATACCTTGATTCTCAAAAACCGAGGGAAATACTTCCGCTACTTTGCTGCATCACCCTTTCCTCTTCAAGGGAAACCAACGCAGTGATCAAGAGGTAGCAGGAACCAACTCCGGCAACTTAATGACGCGCCTGAATGCTTTGGCCTCACTGGAATGCGCTACTTAAAGCGGCAATGCACAGCTAACCTCCACACCATAGTGCATCGTCCTGCTACCTGGCACCACATCCGCCATGAGCGCGGGCGTGAACGCTCTACGGGAGATCTTTGTCTTCGGGGATGAAGCTCGAGGTCGCAGCCCTCGCTCAAGTCGCCGCTCACGACGCAATAGCGGCGTAGCCGGACGCGGACGTGACTGCACAAGCGGTGGCCCCGATGGCGGCCGACAACGGGAGCATCGTCAGCCATGCGTCCTACTTGCCGCCGTCCAATGCCCGACACGGCCGAGGTCGGTGATTCCTCCGAGGATGAGTAGGGCATGGGAGGTGATGTCTACTACACAACCTTCTTCTTGTAGACGTTGTTGGGCCTCCAAGTGCAGAGGTTTGTAGGACAGTAGCAAATTTCCCTCAAGTGGATAACCTAAGGTTTATCAATCCGTAGGAGGCGTAGGATGAAGATGGTCTCTCTCAAGCAACCCTGCAACCAAATAACAAAGAGTCTCTTGTGTCCCCAACACACCCAATACAATGGTAAATTGTATAGGTGCACTAGTTCGGCGAAGAGATGGTGATACAAGTGGTATATGGATGGTAGATAATAGTTTTTGTAATCTGAAATAATAAAAACAGCAAGGTAGCAAGTGATAAAAGTGAGCGTAAACGGTATTGCAATGCTAGGGAAATAAGGCCTAGGGTTCATACTTTCGCTAGTGTAAGTTCCCTCAACAATACTAACATAATTGGATCATAAAACTATCCCTCAACATGCAACAAAGAGTCACTCCAAAGTCACTAATAGCGGAGAACGAACGAAGAGATTATGGTAGGGTACGAAACCACCTCAAAGTTATTCTTTCCAATCAATTCGTTGGGCTATTCCTATAAGTGTCACAAACAGCCCTAGAGTTTGCACTAGAATAACACCTTAAGACAAAAATCAACCAAAACCCTAATGTCACCTAGATACTCCAATGTCACCTCAAGTATCTGTGGGTATGATTATACGATATGCGTCACACAATCTTAGATTCATCTATTCAACCAACACAAAGGACCTCAAAGAGTGCCCCAAAGTTCTACCGGAGAATCACGACAAAAACGTGTGCCAACCCCTATGCATAGGTTCATGGGCGGAACCCGCAAGTTGATCACCAAAACATACATCAAGTGAATCACGTGATATCCCATTGTCACCATAGATATCCACGGCAAGACATACATCAAGTGTTCTCAAATCTTTAAAGACTCAATCCAATAAGATAACTTCAAAGGGGAAACTCAATTCATTACAAGAGAGTAGAGGGGGGAGAAAACATCATAGGATCCAACTATAATAGCAAAGCTCACGATACATCAAGATCGTATCACCTCAAGAACACGAGAGAGAGAGAGAGGGATCAAACACATAGCTACTGGTACATACCCTCAGCCCTGAGGGAGAACTACTCCCTCCTCGTCATGGAGAGCACCGGGATGATGAAGATGGCCACCGGAGAAGGATTGCCCCCTCCGGCAGGGTGCCGGAACGGGTCTAGATTGGCTTTCGGTGGCTTCGGAGGCTTCTGGAAGCGGAACTCCCGATCTAATCTCCGTTCTGGAAGTTTTAGGGTACGATGATATATATGGGTGCAGGGAGTACGTTGGAGGAGCCAAGAGGGCCCCACGAGGCAGGGGGGCGCGCCCCCTACCCTCGTGAGATCCTCCTTCCTTCCTTGACGTGGGGTCCAAGTCCATCGGGTGGCTTTTGTTCCAAAAATAACTTCTCTAGTTGATTTCGTTCCGTTTCGACTCTGTCTGATATTCCTTTTCTTCAAAACACTGAAATAGGCATAAAACAACAAATCTGGGTTGGGCCTCCGGTTAATAGGTTAGTCCCGAAAGTAATATAAAAGTGGATAATAAAGCCCAATATTGCCCAAAACAGTAGATAATATAGCATGGAGCAATAAAAAATTATAGATACGTTGGAGACGTATCAGGGGGCAGCAGGGCATGGTGTGCCAAACTGGTCGGTCCCATCTCCCGTGTTATACTCTTCCTCGCTGGAGACTGCACCTTCGTCTTGAACCCCGCCCCCATACATGGAGATCGTAGATGGAGGACGTCAGTCGCCGCTGTAGAATAGGTTTAGGGTCGTGTTTCTTTTATTTTTCTATCCTATAAAAGTTCAAAATGTAATGAAAATCTGTCGTGTTTGCATTAATCTCGGTCGGTGTATATGAACTTTCAAAATAATATAGTATATTGTAGCAGTACTAGCAAGAAGCCCGTGCATTGCATGGAACATCATGATCTTATGGGAGAAAATGATGAACGAGGGAAGGCCTTATCTGCAAATGTGGAGAGGAGTGCGGGTAAATTGTCATAGTTTCCTTCATATCCGTTAGATATAGATCGGACGGCCTATATTGTAGGATGGCAGGCACACCATCATCATCAACTCTGCTTTTTATTGAACCGAGACAAAGCTAACATGTGAAGTAAATAAACACATAGGGTCTACGCACACAATTTATCTTAGGCACCCCAATAGTACGTCCACTACACTTCACGCATTTCACATCTTTCTACATCTACGGGAACATACGAAAGGGTTAACGTAAATTGCCTCTCTCTCTCCTCCCTGATTTTCATGGTGGTGGGACCATCCCTCCCCCTAATCTACAATCAAAAACTCACACATTTCACATTACGTTAATTACGTAAATGGGATTACGTAGGTGTAGCATTACTCATCCTAAAAACCCAACTAAGCCAATCTCCCAGCATATCGTGCGGGAAAAGACCCGGCTGCGCCGTTTTAGTCGGGATTACCGTATTACTAGTAGTAGTATCGATGGATCACGCGAAGCACCAAGTTTTTTTTGAGGGGGCGAAGCACCTAGTTTAAAAGGAAAAAAGGTGGTACACTCACAGCACCCCTGTTGCGGTCGTAGTGCACCCCACGCACGTTCGGTCCTGCACACGGCTCATGCAAATGGAATGTGCTTCGACTTGCCTCTTCACTGACACGTGGGACTGCACTTGGAGAAACCGACCATGCCCCAAACTCCCCCCGCCCACCACGCGAAAATTCCCTCCAAATCCCAAATTCAACCGCCCTTCGGCCAACTAGCCAATACTATTCCCCAAACCCCCTCCCCCCGTCCCCATCCACTCCATTCGCTCTGCCAAAGTCGCCCTCCCTGCCGCGCTGATACGTCGGCGCCGCGGTTCGTCAAGGGGGTGCACAGCGATCCTCTCGCTCCCACAGTACGCTCTCGTAGACTGCCATCCTCTAGCCACGCCGCCACCGCTGGTGACGTTCTTGTGGAGGCGCACGGCGGTTAGCACCGCCACTGCTGGCGACGCTCATGTGGAGACGCACGACTGTCAGCTTCTCCCATGGTACGCGCATTCCAGACTAAGGCCACGTGCATGTTGGTGTAGCGCTAAATGTTAGATGATAGACGATGTTAATCTCACTGTTTGTCAAAGTAGTTTACAGTCAATATGCTCTTCTTAAGAAGCTTCCTTGCCCTGTTCTGCACTCAATCTGCTTAGCTGAGATGGCATGCCAAGCCTGATTAGTTGCTAAAATATCCTACCATATATTTATTGTGATGTAGATTGCCATGGTCTAGTAGCCAATCTGCTAGGTGAAATAGCTCTACACCATTTTATACTCGATCTTTCTTGCTGCGATGGCCTTCGATAGTTTGATGGTTGTGTGCTTGGCCTCATTGACTACTGAAACAGCCTGCCATAATTTAGCACTCAAATCTATTTGCTAAATTGGCTTTAAATATATTTCGTTACTTAGATCTGCTCGTCCAAATATCTTGCCATAGCTTTAGACATCGACCTAGGTATTTTTTCTGGACTTCATAAAAAAGCATATATGTTTTTCCTGTAATATCTACTAGAAGAACTAATTTGTATGTCTAACAGATGGACAGGACTTGGATAACATCCGCTCAAAGATTCTCTGCTGCACATGTCGAGGGGGTTGAAAACTTCATGAACTTTATCAGAGCTGAGTACGGTGGTCCGAAATCAGATGTGCTCTACCCATGTAGCAGTTGTATGAATTCAGTTACAAGACCCCAGTCAACTATGCAAAATCATCTAAACTTGCATGGGATGTCGGTCACATATACTAGGTGGGTTCATCATGGTGAAGCTGTGAACATCAATGTTACTGACTATGTGGAAGCAACAGATCACCATCTTGATCTGCCTGATGCTCACGTGGAAGAGGAGGAGGAGGTGGTGGTGCCGGAGCCAGTGAGTTTGACCAACATTGAAACAATGCTACGAAATTCTCGTGCATTTCATGAACTTTCACCTGTAGAAGAAAACGGTGGGCCCGCATGTTGGAACAATGCAACGTGGCTACCACCCCAAGAAATAGCCGTCAATATTCTTAGCTATGGTTACCTTTCTTCAGGTGAAGACATCTGAGCGGATGACCAACAAATCATTCTATGCGATGTTGGCTGCTTTCCGCGAATCTTTCCCAGATGCGTCTGAGCTGCCACAAACCTACAGTAAAATGAAGAATTTCCTTCGTGTAGTTAGAATTGGATATGATATGATCCATGTTTGTAAGAATAATTGTGTTCTGTTCCGGAAGGATTATGCCAATTTAAGTGAATGCCCGAAATGCAAATCATCAAGATGGAAAGATGGCGATGTTGTGAAGAGGATTCCTCATAATGTTCTGAGACATTTTCCAATTACACCAAGATTGCAGAGGTTGTTTCATGATGCTGAAACAAGAGAGGATGTACTGTGGCATTCTAGGAACCAGGAGTACAAAGATCAGAATATAATGAGCCATCCATCTCATGGTGGTGAGTGTAAAAGCTTCAATCAGAAACACAAAAAGTTTGTTGCTGACCCGAGAAACATTAGACTTGGCTTAGCTTCAGATGGATTTAACCCATTTGGCCACCAGAGCGCCACATATAATATGTGGCCAGTGCTTGTTATCCCTTACAACATGCCTCCAAATGTCGGCACCAAAGAATCAAACTACATGATGGCCTTGCTCATCCCAGGTCCAAAAAGTCTTGGAAAGGATTTTGATTTGTTCATGGAGCCTCTTGTGGAGGAACTTCAATAGCTATGGGGGGGTGTTCTCACTCAAGACCTATATAGCAGCCCACCAGCTGATTTCTTTCTGCGTGCTGTTATAGTTTGGTGCATCCATGATTATCCGACTTTGGGCACTATATCAGGGGGAACAACACATGGTTACAATGCATGTGTTCGCTGTGACAGGAATCCGCTGTCATACGCAATACTTAGCAAGATCTGTTACATTGGACACCGTCGTTTCCTTGCCAAGGACAAGCCGAGTCCTACAAAATACCGAAGACATGTGTTCAATGCAAAGCATGAAAACCGTGATGCGCCAAAGAGGCTCACCGTCGATGAGTTGCAAGTGGAATTAGAGAAGGTCGGGCATATTACACCAGGAAACCATATTGGTAATGGTAGTGGGAAAAGGAAGCATGGCAGGGCAGAAGAGAGATTATTGTTTACCCGCAGGTCCACTTTGTGGGACTTGGAGTATTGGAAAGATTTGGATCTGTGGCATAATCTTGATGTGATGCACATCGAGAAAAATATATGTGACAACATTATCGGCACACTTCTTAATATTGAAGGCAAGACAAAAGATACCTTAAAATCTAGGATTGATTTGACACACCTGGGTATCAGACAGGATTTGCAGGTATAAGATAAAGGTAAACCACGGGATATGGCACCAGCTGTGTACGTCGGACAAGGTAAAAAGAAAAGAATTATGCGAGGTCCTGTCATGTGTGAGATTCCCACATGGATTTGCTCCAACCCTGAAAGGAGAGTCAGTGCAGATGGAAACAAGGTACAAGGGTTGAAAACTCATGACTGCCACGTCCAACTTCAAAGGGTTTTACCTGTTATCCTTAGAGGATTGGGCCGCCTTGACTTATACAGAGCATTTGCAGAGTTGGGACAATTCTTCAGGGAACTCTGTAGTAGAAATATCAGGGTAGATGCTTTGGAGCGTCTTAGAGACAAGATACCAACTATCTTATGCGACCTTGAGAAGATATATCCTCCACCCTTCTTGTTGGGGAACGAAGTAATTTCAAAAATTTCCTACGCACACGTAGGATCATGGTGATGCATAGCAACGAGAGGGGAGAGTGTTGTCTACATACCCTCGTAGACCGCTCGCGGAAGCGTTATATCAACGAGGTTGATGTAGTCGTAAATCTTCACGATCCGACCGATCCAAGTATCGAAAGCGCGGCACCTCCGAGTTCTGCACACGTTCGGCTTGGTGACGTCCTCGCCTTCTCGATCCAGCAAGAGGGGCGAAGTAGTAGATGAGTTCCGATAGCATGACGGCGTGGTGACGGTGTTGGTGAAGAACAATCTCCGCAGGGCTTCGCCTAAGCACTACGAAAACTATGATGGAGGATAAACTAGAGGGGACGGGGTTGCCGGCACACGGCTTGGTGTTTCTTGATGTGTCTTTGGTGCTAGCCCTGCCCCTCTATTTATATTTTGAGCCCTGGGGTCGAAAGTTGGAGCAAAAGCCTCCTCAAAGTCGGTTTTGCCTGAAAGCCAAGAGTCCCACTCGGACTCCAGGACCAAATGCCACAATCCTTGGCGTCTGGCCCAGACGCCATGGGCCCCGGCATCTGGCCCAGGGCCAGACGCCAGGGTCTCTGGCCTTTGGGCCCCTGGCCTCCGCAAAACTCCTTTTGCACCGACTTATAGCCCCATGGGCTTGACCCCTTGGCCAAACCATATCATCCAATATATGAATCTTTACCTCCGGACCATTCCGGAGCTCCTCTGCATGTCCGTGATCTCATCCGGGACTCCGAACAACATTTAGTCACCAACATACATAACTCATATAATACTATATTGTCAACGAACGTTAAGCGTGCGGACCCTACGGGTTAGAGAACTATGTGGACATGAACGAGACACCTCTCTGGTCAATAACCAATAGGGGGACCTGGATGCCCATATTGGCTCCTACATATTCTACGAAGATCTTTATCGGTCAGACCGCATAACAACATACGTTGTTCCCTTTGTCATTGGTATGTTCCTTGCCCGAGATTCGATCGTCGGTATCTCAATACTTAGTTCAATCTCGTTACCGGCAAGTCTCTTTACTCGTTCCATAATACATCATCCCGCAACTAACTCAGTAGTTGCAATGCTTGCAAGGCTTGTAGTGATGTGCATTACCGAGTGGGCCCGGAGATACCTCTCCGACAATCGGAGTGACAAATCCTAATCTCGAAATACGCCAACCCAACAAGTACCTTCGGAGACACCTGTAGAGCACCTTTATAATCACCCAGTTATGTCGTGACGTTTGGTGGCACACAAAGTGTTCCTCCGGTAAACGGGAGTTGCATAATCTCATAGTCATAGGAACATGTATAAGTCATGAAGAAAGCAATAGCAACAAACTAAACGATCAAGTGCTAAGCTAACGAAATGGGTCAAGTCAATCACATCATTCTCCTAATGATGTGATCCCGTTAATCAAATGACAACTCATGTATATGGTTAGGAAACATAACCATCTTTGATCAAGGAGCTAGTCAAGTAGAGGCATACTAGTGACACTCTGTTTGTCTATGTATTCACACATGTATTATGTTTCTGGTTAATACAATTCTAGCATGAATAATAAACATTTATCATGATATAAGGAAATAAATAATAACTTTATTATTGCCTCTAGGGCATATTTCCTTCAGTCTCCCACTTGCACTAGAGTCAATAATCTAGTTCACATCGCCATGTGATTTAACATCAATTGTTCACATCACCATGTGATTAACACCCATAGTTCACATCGTCATGTGACCAACACCCAAAGGGTTTACTAGAGTCAATAATCTAGTTCACATCGCTATGTGATTAATACCCAAAGAGTACTAAGGTGTGATCATGTTTTGCTTGTGAGGGAAGTTTAGTCAACGGGTCTGCCATATTCAGATCCGTATGTATTTTGCAAATTTCTATGTCAACAATGATCTACACGGAGCTACTCTAGCTAATTGCTCCCACTTTCAATATGTATCCAGATTGAGACTTTGAGTCATCTGGATTAGTGTCAAAACTTGCATCAATGTAACCCTTTACGACGAACCTTTTGTCACCTCCATAATCGAGAAACATATCCTTATTCCACTAAGGATAATTTTGACCAATGTCCAGTGATCTACTCCTAGATCACTATTGTACTCCCTTGCCAAACTCAGGGCAGGGTATACAATAGGTCTGGTACACAGCATGGCATACTTTATAGAACCTATGGCTGAGGCATAGGGAATGACTTTCATTCTCTCTCTATCTTCTGCCATGGTCGGGTTTTGAGTCTTACTCAACTTCACACCTTGTAACACAGGCAATAACTCCTTCTTTGACTGTTCCATTTTGAACTACTTCAAAATCTTGTCAAGGTATGTACTCATTAAAAAACTTATCAAGCGTCTTGATCTATCTCTATAGATCTTGGTGCTCAATATGTAAGCAGTTTCACCGAGGTATTCCTTTGAAAAACTCCTTTCCAACATTCCTTTATGCTTTGCAGAATAATTCTACATTATCTCCGATCAACAATATGTCATTCACATATACTTATCAGAAATGTTGTAGTGCTCCCACTCACTTTCTTGTAAATACAGGCTTCACCGCAAGTCTGTATAAAACTATATGCTTTGATCAACGTATCAAAGCATATATTCCAACTCCGAGATGCTTGCACCAGTCCATAGATGGATCGCTGGAGATTGCATATTTTGTTAGTACCTTTAGGATTGACAAAACCTTCTGGTTGCATCATATACAACTCTTCTTTTAATAAATCCACTAAGGAATGCAGTTTTGTTTATCCATTTGCCAGATTTCATAAAATGTGGCAATTGCTAACATGATTCGGACAGACTTAAGCATACATACGACTGAGAAACTCTCATCGTAGTCAACACCTTGAACTTGTCGAAAACCTTTTTGCGACAATTCTAGCTTTGTAGATAGTAACACTACTATCAGCATCTGTCTTCCTCTTGAAGATCCATTTAATCTCAATGGCTTGCCGATCATTGGGCAAGTCAATCAAAGTCCATACTTTGTTCTCGTACATGGATCTCATCTTAGATTTCATGGCCTCAAGCCATTTCGTGGAATCTGGGCTCATCATCGCTTCCTCATAGTTCGTAGGCTCGTCATGGTCAAGTAACATGACCTCCGGAACAGGATTACCGTACCACTCTGGTGCGGATATCATTCTGGTTTACCTACGAGGTTTCGGTAGTAACTTGATCTGAAGTTACATGATCATCATCATTAGCTTCCTCACTAATTGGTGTAGTAGTCACAAGAACAGATTTCTGTGATGAACTACTTTCCAATAAGGGAGCAAGTACAGTTACCTCATCAAGTTCTACTTTCCTCCCACTCACTTCTTTCGAGAGAAACTCCTTCTCTAGAAAGGATCCATTCTCAGCAATGAATATCTTGCCTTCGGATCTGTGATAGAAGGTGTACCCAATATTTTTTTTTGGGTATCCTATGAAGACGCACTTCTTCGATTTGGGTTTGAGCTTATCAGGCTGAAACTTTTTCACATAAGCATTGCAACCTCAAACTTTAAGAAATGACAACTTAGGTTTCTTGCCAAACCATAGTTCATACGCTGTCGTTTCAACGGATTTAGATGGTGCCCTATTTAACATGAATGTAGCTGTCTCTAATGCATAACCCCAAAACGATAGTGGTAAATCGGTAAGAGACGTCATAGATCGCACCATATCTAATAAAGTACAGTTACGACGTTCGAACACACCATTACACTGTGGTGTTCCAGGTGGCGTGAGTAGTGAAACTATTTCACATCGTTTTAACTGAAGGCCAAACTCGTAACTCAAATATTTTACTTTTGCGATCATATCATAGAAATTTTTATTTTTGTTACGATGATTCTCCACTTCACTCTGAAATTCTTTGAACTTTTCAAATGTTTCAGACTTGTGTTTCATCAAGTAGATATACTCATATCTCCTCAAATCATCTGTGAAGATCAGAAAATAATGATACCTGCCGCGAGCCTCAATATTCATCGGACCACATACATTAGTATGTATGATTTCCAACAAATCTGTTGCTCGCTCCATTGTTCCGGAGAACGGAGTCTTAGTCATCTTGCCCATGAGGCATGGTTCACAAGCATCAACTGATTCATAATCAAGTGATTCCAAAAGCCCATCAACATGGATTTTCTTCATGCGCTTTACACCAATATGACCTAAACGGCAGTGCCACAAATAAGTTGCACTATTATTATTAACTTTGCATCTTTTGGATTCAATATTATGAAAATTTGTATCACCACGATCGAGATCCAACAAACCATTTTCATTGGGTGTATGACCATTGAAGGTTTTATTCATGTAAACAGAACAATAAATATTCTCTAACTTACATGAATAACCATATTGCAATAAACATGATCCAATCATATTTATGCTCAACGCAAACACTAAATAACATTTATTTTAGGTTTAACACTAATCCCGAAAGTATAGGGAGTGTGCGATGATGATCATATCAATCTTGGAAGCATTTCCAATACACATTGTCACTTCACCCTTAACTAGTCTCTGTTCATTCTGCAACTCCCGTTTCGAGTTACTATTCTTAGCAACTGAACTAGTATCAAATACTGAGGGGTTGCTATAAACACTAGTAAAGTACACATCAATAAAATGTATATCAAATATACCTATGTTTACTTTGCCATCCTTCTTATCTGCCAATTACTTGGGGTAGTTCCGCTTCCAGTGACCAGTCCTTTTGTAGTAGAAGCACTTAGTCTCAGGCTTAGGACAGACTTGGGCTTCTTCACTTGAGCAGCAACTTACTTGCCGTTCTTCTTGAAGTTCCCCTTCTTCCCTTTGCCCTTTTCTTGAAACTAGTGGTCTTGTCAACCATCAACGCTTGATGTTTTTCTTGATTTCTACCTTCGTCGATTTCAGCATCACGAAGAGCTTGGGAATCGTTTCCATTATCCCTTGCATATTATAGTTCATCACGAAGTTCTACTAACTTGGTGATGGTGACTAGAGAATTCTGTCAATCACTATCTTATCTGGAAGATTAACTCCCATTTGATTCAAGCGATTGTAGTACCCAGACAATCTGAGCACATGCTCACTGCTTGAGCTATTCTCCTCCATCTTTTAGCTATAGAACTTGTTGAAGACTTCATATCTCTCAACTCGGGTATTTGCTTGAAATATTAACTTCAACTCCGGAAACATCTCATATGGTCCATGACGTTCAAAACGTCTTTGAAGTCCCGATTCTAAGCCGTTAAGCATGGCGCACTAAACTATCAAGTAGTCATCATATTGAGCTAGCCAAATGTTCATAACATCTACATCTGCTCATGCAATAGGTTTGTCACCTAGCGGTGCATCAAGGACATAATTATTCTGTGCAGCAATGAGGATAAACCTTAGATCACGGATCCAATCCGCATCATTGCTACTAACATCTTTCAACTTAGTTTTCTCTAGGAACATATCAAAAATAAAACAGGGGAGCTAAACTCGAGCTATTGGTCTGCAACATAGATATGCTAATGCTACCAGGACTAAGTTCATGATAATTTAAGTTCAATTAATCATATTACTTAAGAACTCCCACTTAGATAGACATCCCTCTAATCCCCTAAGTGATCACGTGATCCAAATCAACTAAACCATGTCCGATCATCACGTGAGATGGAGTAGTTTCAATGGTGAACATCACTATGTTGATCATATCTACTATATGATTCACGCTCGACCTTTCGGTCTCCGTGTTCCGAGGCCATATATGTTATATGCTAGGGTCGTCAAGTTTAACCTGAGTATTCCGCGTGTGCAACTGTTTTGCACCCGTTGTATTTGAACATAGAGCCTATCACACCCAATCATCACGTGGTGTCTCAGCACGAAGAACTGTAGCAACGGTGCATACTCACGGAGAACACTTGTACCTTGATAATTTAGTGAGAGATCATCTTATAATGCTACCGTCAATCAAAGCAAGATAAGATGCATAAAAGATAAACATCACATGCAATCAATATAAGTGATATGATATGGCCATCATCATCTTGTGCTTGTGATCTCCATCTTCGAAGCACCATCATGATCACCATCGTCACCGGCGCGAAACCTTGATCTCCATTGTAGCATCGTTGTCATCTCGCCAACTTATGCTTCTACGACTATCGCTACCGCTTAGTGATAAAGTAAAGCATTACAGGGCGATTGCATTGCATACAATAAAGCGACAACCATATGGCTCCTGCCAGTTGCCGATAACTCGGTTACAAAACATGATCATCTCATACAATAAAATTTAGCATCATGTCTTGACCATATCACATCACAACATGCCCTGCAAAAACAAGTTAGACGTCCTCTACTTTGTTGTTGCAAGTTTTACGTGGCTGCTACGGGCTTTAGCAAGAACCGTTCTTACCTACGCATCAAAACCACAACGATAGTTTGTCAAGTTGGTGATGTTTTAACCTTCGCAAGGACCGGGCGTAGCCACACTCGGTTCAACTAAAGTTGGAGAAACTGACACCCGCCAGCCACCTGTGTGCAAAGCACGTCGGTAGAACCAGTCTCGCGTAAGCGTACGCGTAATGTCGGCCCAGGCCGCTTCATCCAACAATACCGCCGAACCAAAGTATGACATGCTGGTAAGCAATATGACTTATATCACCCACAACTCACTTGTGTTCTACTCATGCATAATACATCTACGCATAAAACCTGGCTCGGATGCCACTGTTGGGGAACGTAGTAATTTCAAAAATTTCCTACGCACACGCAGGATCATGGTGATGCATAGCAACGAGAGGGGAGAGTGTTGTCTACATACCCTCGTAGACCGCTCGCGGAAGCGTTATATCAACGTGGTTGATGTAGTCGTACATCTTCACGATCCGACAAATCCAAGTACCGAAAGCACGACACCTCCGAGTTCTGCACACGTTCGGCTCGGTGACGTCCTCGCCTTCTCGATCCAGCAAGAGGGGCGAAGTAGTAGATGAGTTCCGGCAGCATGACGGCGTGGTGACGGTGTTGGTGAAGAACAATCTCCGCAGGGCTTCGCCTAAGCACTACGAAAACTATGACAGAGGATAAACTAGAGGGGATGGGGTTGCCGGCACATGGCTTGATGTTTCTTGATGTGCCTTTGGTGCTAGCCCTGCCCCTCTATTTATATTTTGAGCCATGGGGTCGAAACTTGGAGCAAAAGCCTCCTCAAAGTCGGTTTTGCCCGAAAGCCAAGAGTCCCACTCGAACTCCAGGACCAAACGCCACAATCCTTGGCGTCTGGCCCAGACGCCAGGGTCTCCGGCGTTTGGCCCCCTGGCCTCCGCAAAACTCCTTTTGCACCGACTTATAGCCTCATGGGCCTGACCCCTTGGCCAAACCATATCATCCAATATATGAATCTTTACCTCCGGACCATTCCGGAGCTCCTCGTCATGTCTGTGATCTCATCCGGGACTCTGAAAAACATTCGGTCACCAACATACATAACTCATATAATACTATATCGTCAACGAACGTTAAGCGTGCGGACCCTACGGGTTCGAGAACTATGTAGACATGACCGAGACACCTCTCTGGTCAATAACCAATAGCGGGACCTGGATGCCCATATTGGCTCCTACATATTCTACGAAGATCTTTATCGGTCAGACCGCATAAAAACATACGTTGGTCCCTTTGTCATCGGTATGTTACTTGCCCGAGATTCGATCATCAGTATCTCAATACCTAGTTCAATCTCGTTACCGGCAAGTCTCTTTACTCGTTCCGTAATACATCATCCCGCAACTAACTCATTAGTTGCAATTCTTGCAAGGCTTATAGTGATGTGCATTACCGAGTGGGCCCAGAGATACCTCTCCGACAATCGGAGTGACAAATCCTAATCTCAAAATACGCCAACCCAACAAGTACCTTTGGAGACACCTGTAGAGCACCTTTATAATCACCCAGTTACATTGTGACGTTTGGTGGCACACAAAGTGTTCCTCCGATAAACGGGAGTTGCATAATCTCATAGTCATAGGAACATGTATAAGTCATGAAGAAAGCAATAGCAACAAACTAAACGATTAATTGCTAAGCTAACGAAATGGGTCGAGTCAATCACATCATTCTCCTAATGATGTGATCCCATTAATCAAATGACAACTCATGTATATGGTTAGGAAACATAACCATCTTTGATCAACGAGCTAGTCAAGTAGAGGCATACTAGTGACACTCTGTTTGTCTATGTATTCACACATGTATTATGTTTCCGGTTAATACAATTCTAGCATGAATAATAAACATTTATCATGATATAAGGAAATAAATAATAACTTTATTATTGCCTCTAGGGCATATTTCCTTCACTTCTTTGATGTGATGGTACATTTGGTTGTTCATCTACCTGATGAGGCACTACTTAGAGGTCCAGTATAGTATGGCTGGATGTAACCTATTGAAAGGCGGCTAGGCACTTTCAATAGATATGTTAGGAACAAAGCTAGACCCGAGGGTTCCATTGGAGAGGCCTACATTGCTACAGAAGCGTTGACATTCTGCTCAAAATACATTGAAACAACTGATCGGCTTAGCAAAGAGGTGGGTGAAGACAATTCTCGGTGTCAAAACCGGCGGATCTCAGGTAGGGGGTCCCGAACTGTGCGTCTAGGCCGGATGGTAACAGGAGACAGGGGACACTTTGTTTTACCCAGGTTCGGGCCCTCTCGATGGAGGTAATACCCTAGTCCTGCTTGATTAATATTGATGATATGGGTAGTACAAGAGTAGATCTACCACGAGATCAAGGAGGCTAAACCCTAGAAGCTAGCCTATGGTATGATTGTTGTGTATGGAGTTGATTCCCTATCGACTAGTCTGGCCTCGGTTTATATAATGCACCGGAGGCCTAGGATAACAAGAGTCCTAGCCGAATACGCCGGTGGGGAGAAGTCCTTGTCTTGATCGCCAAGTCTTGTGGAATCTTCATTGTATGCGGTAGCCGTCCGAACTGGCCCATGAGTATACGGCCACGGGGGTCCTCGGCCCAATCTAATAGATCGGGAGACGACGTGGTGAGTACCCCCTAGTCCAGGACACCATCAGTAGCCCCCTGAACCGGTCTTCAAGTTAGGGACGCTCCTCGATTCTTTCGAACTGTTCTTCATCTTCAGTTGCCGGTCTTAAAAACTGGTTCAACAAATCTTCTTTATCTTCGATCTTGAGGATCGCCGAAATGCATTCGACGAGTTTACTCGTCGGGTATCTGAGGAGCCCCTTTAAGTTTCCGGCCTTTATCAATGCCTTGTTTATTTTTATGCCACACCTCGGGTTTGAAGTTGTTCCCAGGAGGCAGGGTCCTCTTGCGTCCGAGCTCCAACGCCGGACTGCATTCGAGGTATCTTATGTATCCGAGCTCCAACGCCGGACTGTATATCCGAGCTCCAACCCCAAAATATATCCGAGCTCCAACGCCGGACTGTGTCCAGGGTCCAATGCCAGACTATATCCGAGGTGTCATATCACCTTGGTTCAAAAAAGTTGAAGGAGTTTAGCCGAGCTTAATGCCGGAAATGCCCTCTACGGAGCCAGCCACTAGCGCCCGAGCTTTATGCCGGACTGCTTCCGAGGTGGTTCACCACCCCGACTATGGGCCGATTTTTTGTCAATATTTTTTATTGGTGCAATTTATTCTCTGCCGAGATATATAGCCAGTAGCCCTCAAGGTGTGTATCGGTCTAAAACCTGAGATGCACGTGAAGGATGACATAAGACCGCTGATCCCAGTAGCCGCTGAGACTCAGGTTGATTTGCAAAATCGGCCTGAGGATCAAGTCCTAGCTCGGCAGAATACTTCGGGACACAAAAGCGGCGTGCTCAGTCCTCAAGACTCGGGTTGGGTGCGGCCGACCAACCTGAGGATCAAAATCTCCTCGGAAACTATATTGCACATAAAATTTTCTGCATTGGACAAGCAATGCAGTAGCCCCCGAGACACTGGTCGGGTGGCAACACCAGATCAGGGGATCGATGTACCCCTTTAATATTTGTAAATAATAAGCCCGAAGCCCAGTAGCCCCCGAGCCTTAATGCGGGCACGGGTGGCCGAATTAAGGATCAATATCCATAGTAAAATCACAAATTATGTGTAATGACTCTATGTATCCAAGTACTTTACGTCATTAATGCTCAGATCCGCATTGTACAAAACTTTGTTGACCGACCATCGTCTTCCACCTCCTTGGCCAGTAGCCGAGGAGTGTTTGTCCTACTTTATAAAGCCTTTATGAGGGCAAAGATTTACGACAAACAAGGCAGGCCACACGGTTTTATAAACAAAGGTACGCAGAGAGATATGTTATATTACTGTTTAACAGAAGAAATGTATTCCAAAGAAAATAGTCCCGCTATCGGTTCCTTTCTTTGGGTTGTCATGCTAAGCATGATCATGAAACCTCAGCTCGAATGTAAGAGCAAAATATCGAGGATTTAGTTTGGCAGGCCAGTTAATAGCCCCCGGTAGTGTTCGGCGACAGTCAAGGTCAAGCCGTAAACACTTCGGCCAATGTTATGAATGGCCCGTCATAGTCATCGGATCGCTGACCAGTTTACGCTTATTGTGACAGTCAGTTTTCGGCTTTCTCCACTAAGGTGCTTAACCATGTGAGCTGGAAGCACAATCGCAGTGGTTCTCCCTTTGCACGCCGAGCCGAACAAAACGGAACGTAGGAAGCAAGTGCAGGAGCCGGGCAACCCAACTATTGACCAAAGACACAATTCGAAACCGATGCATATATAGCAATATCTGAGAATGTTTTTGCCGAATCCCTAAAGGTGTCCGGCGTTGCACTGCGAGACTAATGCTGGAAAAGCACAAATAGTTTAAAAGTGCCAAAAAGCTTGAAAAACCAAGAAACGTCAGTAAAAACATGACGTCCGAACAAGATCAAGTGTTCGGTGCCAATCCGAAAATTGGTCTTAGAAAGAAGTGCTTCTGTCGTCCTTTAACATGACACATCCTATCTCAAGACTTTGAGCGGGTCAGCCTACGGCTTCAACCTCCTATCCCGAGGGCGGAGTACTTCTCATTAGGCCAGTTTAGCAAACTAAACTCTAGCGGCTTTGAGAGAGAAATTAGGCTCCCCGGCTAGTGACCGCACACTCGCGTCGAAAAAAGGAGTGATAAATAATAATAATAATAATAATAATAATAGAACTTTGCAACGACTAAGAAGAAGAACACTTATTATAAAACGGCTCAAATAAACTTAAGAGCCCCCAAGTGACTTGGGTAGAAGAATGATTGCATGTACCGAAGTACTTATATCATATCTATGTTCAACCAAACTTTAAACGCGTCTTAACCGACCGTCGGCTTCTCCCTCTTCGGTTAAGGACCGAAAAGTGTTATGTACTCCATCGGTCGAGAATATCGACGGTGTTTCCAATAACCAGGCAATCAGGCATAAGGCTGTAACAGACAAAGCGCGCTCAGGGAACTTATGCTATATTACTGCGAAGAGTAAGAAGCATCTTCGAAGAAAATAGTACCCCCGCCGATACCTTTCTTCGGTGCTCATTGTTATTATGAGACTTGTGTAATAGGATTTTTGTACTCATGAGTTCCATTGTGTGCCGACCATCATTGAATAACTATAAGAGCGCTAGCTTTCGGCTTCACCCAGTCTGAGGTCCGGCTCGGGTGACCCGATCGTGACAATCGCAGAGGTGCTCCCTTTACTCCCTATCCAAACAATCGGGAACGTAGGGGTAAACACAGGAGCGAGGCAACCCAGCTTGCAAATCGCTTAAGTCAATGTGGTGCATATTGTGGCGTAATACACGAACAAGGAACGAAGCCGTACAAGTATAATCATATGCAAGAGGAAAAAGCTTCATGAAGGAAGCCCCCAAGTAAACGGGGTATTTGAATTTGCGTGTCACAAACAAAGTTTGGACAACGAAAAAAATTTACAAGCAACTTTTTTCCAAAAAAGTATAATGCTTGGTCGAGCCGAACACAAGTTAAAAATTTTAAACTCTGAGCATGAAGGCAACTTAGCTGGCTAATGTGTTCGGTATAGATGACGTGGTCCGAGCTAGATGCGGGACAAGGTGCCATCCCCCAAGCCGGTCCTGAGGTGGCGGAGCGAAGAGCTCGGCACTCCGAAGTGATGACATAGCACGGTCAATGCAGGCCAGCAGAGTGATGCCGAAGTCCCCGGCATGGGGTAATGAAGTGTTGACGAAGCCCCCCGTCCAGCCGAGGTGACGCCAAAGGATATAGTCCGGCTGGATCATTTTCCTGTACCACATAAAATAGTGCAAACCGGGGATAATAGTAATAATAATAAAAAAATCGTTGCATAATCAATAATTTATGCAAAGTGAGTAATAAAAGAAATATGGCCTGGCGCCAAAGTCAATGTCGATGCAGGGCGTTGGCGTGATGCGGTAAGGGCGTGGCAAAGCCTGAATTCACAGGTCAGTCCGAGTTCCGGATGCGGCATTCGCCGGACTATGTATGGAGACTGACCGGACCACCATGCGACCGTCGTTAATGCGGCCACCATTTGATAGACCTGTGCACATATGATGGACAAACCAGAGTAATAATTCCTTGGGAAAAATTGAACCCAAACAAGCAAAAAATACTAGGATTAATAGCACCTGGTTTATTTGTTGTAGCAATCCGAAGGAAGGTGATTCCCAAAATTGGGACTCGACCCGCACACCCGTTACCGGAGTAGGTTGATGAAGAGATGATGAAGCCCCCGGTCCAGCTGAGATGTCGAAGTAGGTCGACGTGATGGACACCGGCTCGGAGGAGCAATAGTGCGGCCCTGCCAATGCAGGTCGTGACGTGGTCAATGCCGGCTTGATGAAGTGACCGTGCGGTGATGCCGGTATGCCCGCTCCGTGTAATCCGTGGGGCAGCGATGTTGGTGATGATTTATCCTTCGCGATGCCGGACTCTTGTTCGGCTTGACGAGATGATGATCTGAAGAAGTTGAGCTCGGCTCAACAAAGTGACGACGTGTCTAGCGCAGGTCGGCAGCCGTGGAGCAATATTGCCGGACTGGTTTGACACCAGCATGATGTTGAAGATCATGTTCAAAAGATCTTAAAGTTAGTGGGATGTGTTCGGGAACAAAACACAATACCCCATACAAAACTTCCTTCAAAAGGGATGTCCGAAATCCTGTTCATAAAAAAGATGAACTCGGGTCGGATTCGTTTTCACGCAGAAAACAGATCCGAAAAGTGATGCACTAATCGGAAGGTTCCCGGAGTTTGGACGGTCGGATCGAGCCAAAATTTTGAGAGGTGGTAGATATAGGAATTCCGCAGCCGATCAACGGTTGGATCTTCCAAAGGACGTCCGAGCTAGAAGCTGGACACCACGCCCTAAACTCATCCAAATTCCCGTCCAGATTTGACAGGGCTCCGGTATGTCGTGGATTGCCAGAGATTCCTCCATCGGAACTCGACCAAATTTTCCAGGGTTGTTGTAGACTCAATTCTGCACAATTCCACCAAAGCGATCGTCAAAGCGATACTCGAGGAGATAGTGGTGGCAGATACGAGTTCGCTGTCCAGAAAAACAGCACGGTCGCTTGAGGGCAATGTTGATGTTGAGCCCCTGAGCTCCATAGATGATCCCTCCGTGATCTTGATAGAGATCGGAGTTGATGTTTGATGAAGGCCCTCGTCTGGACATGGTGATCCGAACACGGGGCGCAATTCTTGGTCGAACCAAGGTGACCAGTCGAGCTGGTGACGAAGATGCCGAAGTCGCAGTTGATCTGCAGGCGAGCCATTGATCCTTTTGTCGATCACACAGCGGAACTCTCAATGAAAGCACCAATGTTGGTGTCAAAACCGGCGGATCTCGGGTAGGGGGGTCCCGAACTGTGCGTCTAGGCCGGATGGTAACAGGAGACAGGGGACACTTTTTACCCAGGTTCGGGCCCTCTCGATGGAGGTAATACCCTAGTCCTGCTTGATTAATATTGATGATATGGGTAGTACAAGAGTAGATCTACCACGAGATCAAGGAGGCTAAACCCTAGAAGCTAGCCTATGGTATGATTGTTGTGTATGGAGTTGATTCCCTATCGACTAGCCTGGCCTCGGTTTATATAATGCACCGGAGGCCTAGGATAACAAGAGTCCTAGCCGAATACGCCGGTGGGGAGAAGTCCTTGTCTTGATCGCCAAGTCTTGTGGAATCTTCCTTGTATGCGGTAGCCGTCCGAACTGGCCCATGAGTATACGGCCACGGGGGTCCTCGGCCCAATCTAATAGATCGGGAGACGACGTGGTGAGTACCCCCTAGTCCAGGACACCGTCAACAATCATGGGCTCAATGTTTTCGATTATTCTGTTCGAGTTACAGGGAAGAGTCGATAACAGGACAAACCTAAAGATTTCGACAAAATGGTTTGGTATGTCTTGAATAATTGTCCTAAGATACTACCTTATATCAAGTAAGTGCTAAGTACTGCAGCTTATACATCGTAATCTACTAAACTTGCAGCACATTCTTATATATTTAGATGTTTGACGCGATCGCTATGTTGTATGGCATCTACAAAAAGGAGTTACTACTGCAAAATCCAAGAAACATTGACAAACTGATTATGACAGGATTTGCGAAATGGTTCAAGAGCCATGTAAGCTTTTGAATTGCACTGTCAGGTTTTTTTTAATATATTGAGTACATAAGATGATCAGCTTGTCTATTTTCTAACCATAGGTTAAGAAGATGCGGGAGGATGGGCAAGCAGTTGATGATGCCCTTTACGCACTAGCAATGGGTCCTGATACTCGGGTAATACATTATGAATCTTGCATTGTTGGATATGTGCGCTACAACACCCTTGCACGAGACGAAGGCAGGAAGACACAAAACAGTGCCATCATGAGCATGGATACGTACGACAGAGAGACAAGTGAAATGTATGCTAACATAACAGACATTGTTCAGTTGCAGTATATCTCCAGTTTCGAGGATTATCGGTGTGTGGTTCTATTGTGTTGTCGTTGGTATAACCTGTTTTCCAGGATCGCAAAACCCAGAGCTGATGATTATTTCAAATCCATCAATGTCAAGGCGGCGTACCAGACCAACGAGCCTTTTATTTTCGCCAATCAAGCAACACAGATATTTTTCTTGGAAGACACATTTGCATGTAGCGATGACTGGAGAGTATTGCAAAGGTTTGAGCAGAGGAATTCGTTTAATGAAGTTGCACAGCAAGATGATGCTTACACTGCTCCTGATGTACAAGATTCCACAGATGTTCCTAATATCTTTGCAAACCATCACGTCAATGACGCTGGCGAAAAGATTGCATGTCATGCTATGGACATACAAGAGTTGATCAAGAAGAAGCCAACGTTCGAGGACATTGAGGATGAAGAAGAAGATGACACTCTGGGGAATTATGATTCAGACTGATACACATGGCGAAGATGTTGACGCTGCTGCTGCTGATGATGATTAGATTGTTTTTGTCGTATTTGCCTGTCAGAAGACGTTTTTTATCTACTATGTGAAATTGTGTTTGCTATGACAACTGAAACCTGATGAACGTGTTCTTTAGTATTTTGCTATGAGAACATCACTTGTTACGTATGTTCATTTGTGTTTGGTGATTGTATGACGACTAAAACATGATGAAATTGTTGTTTAGTTGTACTCATATTTGGCAGTGAAACTTGAATTTGATGACATAGTTTGCAGTTGGCCAGCAATTTGCTCGATGTCTTTGAATGGGAACAAAGCTGACCCAATAGGGCCTCTGCTAATTTATTTATTTATTACCAAAAGGGCCTCTGCTATTTATTTATTTATGAGCAATAGGTGATACCCCCTGATTTCCGTTAATAGAAATAATTAGATGTTCACAACACTACGCCCAGCCTGCTACATAGGTTTCATTCATTACTAGTTTCAGCAAAGTGCTCGTGTCATAGCCACTGAATACATCACAAGTGCTACATACACTGCAAATAAAGAGACAATCATCCTACAGAGCACATCAATTTTTCCCATTGTCTTCATGAGCTCTTTCATCTCCTCATTGCTATCAAGGTCGTTCAACAAATGTTGCTTGGCCATGATCAGAGGAACTGCATCTTTAACCTTATGCTCTACATCTTCCTCTTCTGGTGTTCCTTCAGTTACTTGTCCAACACCCCAACCTACTGGTATTGGGATTCCTCGGCTAACCAAATAGTCAGCGTAGTTGCATTACCACACATCAGCAACTTCCCAGAAATACAAATCACAAGAATCTTTCCTTTTCTGCACGAATCAAATTGGAAGATCATCAACCAAACTATTAAAAAAATCAACAACTGAAAGCAGCAGAACAACACTTAAACATATTATTACCCCATGATTCGGGCATTTGTACATGACTCAGCCAGGGTTGAGGATTGTGGTTGAGATGCGATGGATGACTCTTCGTGATTTGCAGCAGTGGCACCACACCAATGGCAGCGGGTTGCGATGAGCAACCGGCTGCGGTGCGTGTGTCGGCGGGGGTGTGATAAGACCCAAAAGCGATGGTACGGGTGGCGACTTGGCGCATATCTGGTTGTTGCCTGCTAAAGAGCAGGTGGGCAAGTAGCCAACGGACATGGTTGCTACGGCCAGAGCTTCTGATGCTAGGCAGAGTAAGTAGAGAAGAGGAGAAGCGAACGTTGGATATGTCCGTTTCATTACTTGCAGAGTAGCATAGAACCATACATAGTCATAGTCTAGGTTTGGATTTGAACCAACTACAGGAGCACATTTCTCTTTTTTTCTAAAACTCAGCAACGTCTCTTTACTGGTACACTAGCTTGTTCTGTACGCCTTCTCAAGTCTTTGATTTTCTTTCTCTCTTTTTTGCGAGGAATGGAGGAGGACAAAATTGAGAGTCCTGGGATTCGAACCCAAGACTTCTCGGTTGAAAACCAAGGGTGCTAGTCACTTATGTGGCAAACGTTCCCTGGGAGGAGGACGGTAGACGAACGCATTTTCCTCATAGTTTTAGTTGCGACGCAAGATCGAACGGTCGTAGTTTCAGGAATGTTATCAGGCGAACGAGCCCAATTTTTCTTTTCTTCCTATATATAAAAAAGTATGCTACTTGGTGTTAGCTTAGTCAACAAACGATTGTGCCAACCTTGACCGTTGGATTGACATTCAACGTATATTGTGTTTCTTCAGTCTCTTCTTCCTCCAGCCGCCAAAGCCAAACCAGCGTCAGCGGGACTGCCTGCTCCCGCCTCCCATGGCTGGCTATGCTGCCGCGCACACATCGTGGCCACATTCCAGCCTAAAACTCTGTGCATCTTCCCCGGCTCCTGTTCGTTCCTGTCTAAGGCCTCAACATCGTCCTCCGCCTTGGTTCGCTCGCCGCGGCGCCGCCCTCCGGTGTTGTCAACATGGTCAACAACCAAGAGGAATAAGGAGATGACTGTACATGGTGAGGATGACAGTACGGACCCAGCAGCGCGCGCAGTACTTTTGGTTTTTGGGACGGAGAAGGGTATCAACTGGGTTGTTCGGGAGCTATGACCCGCCTAGCACATGACCAGCCCAGTTTGTTTTTTTCCTTTCTAAAAATGGCTAGCCCAGCTATTTTGTTTTTTGCAGAATAACCAACGTAGGCCTACTTGCTTTTCTACGTCCTGCTGGGCCGGAAATCTTTCAAGACGAGGAGGGATGCATTTTGCCCAGAAAATGGGCTATAAGTAATAAGAAATGGGTTGTAAAATGAAAAAATACAGCAAACAGGCAATGTAACATCCCAAAATTCTAAATTTTGGAATGTTATAATAAATAGATAGATTTGATTGATTGTTGTGTGATTGATTGACTGAAAGTGAGTGATATTCGAAACTTTTTGAAAGTTAAATGCGAGGGAATAAAAGGACTTCCCCAAACTTTCACCTTTTGCATTTTGATCTCCGTGAATTCAAATTCTTTTCAAATACAAAACCCTCGAGAGAAGATGACATGACTTCTTCCATTTAAATAAATGAAAAGGGTTTTGAAAAGATTTGAATCTCATTTGGAAATATTTTTTAATTCAGAAACTTCAAGCAACTCAATGATTTTCAAGAGCGAAGATAAAATGACTTCTTCAAAACATATGAAATATGAGTTGGGAGTTTCAAAGAATTAAATTCAAAGCCCCTTTGAATTTCTTTCCAATTTGGAGTTATTTGGGTTTTATTCAAATTATTTTTCTCCAAAAATAAAATATATAGAAATTAGGGTAAAATGATTCCCTACATCAGAAAATTGGAGAGAAATAAATTTGAATTAATTTTGGTATTTTTAAAATGATTTTTATGGGCTTTTACTAGAGCAGGAGCACTCTTTGAATTATTTGAATTTTTCTGGATTTTATTTGACTTTACAAAAATGTTCACGTTGTAGATATTCTTTTTCTGAAAATGTTGATATATTATATGCCTATATAATGTTTTTATTTCTTTTTTTATTGTTTTTATTTGTCTGTGTTAAAAAATGTGTTTATTAAAAAAAGAACTACGCCGACTGGGCCGGCCCTGCACCCAGCCAGGCCGCGGCCCAGCCAGCCCGGCAACATCGCCCCCGACCTCCCGACAGGAGCCCTGCTCCCGCATGCCACCGACGCCGCCGTACCACCGCCGGAGTCCTCCCTCTCCTTGACCCCTTCCCCAAGCCGCCGTCGCCCCCCCCCCTCCTATAAATTCGGGCACCCCAGGCCCCTCCCTCTCTCTCCTCTCCCCACAACCGCCGCCTCCCGCCGCTCCTTGCTGCTCGTCGCCGTCGCCGCTTTGCTTCGCCGCACCGCGCCACTGCTACGCCGGTGCAGCACTCCGCCGCCGCGTCGCTGCTCTGCCGCGTCGCCTGCCGCCGCCCGCGCCGCATCGCCCTGCCCCGCGCCGCCTTCGTTGTTGCGCCATCGTCGACCGCTGCCGCCGCTGCCGGAGGTCATCGCTGCCGTCGTCCGCCGTCGCCCGATCCAATCTGCAGCCGGCCGAACCGGTAACCACCCCGGTTTATTCTCGGTTTAGTTCGCTTCTTTAAAAAAACCTAGACCGTTTTTTTTATAAAACCGGTTTTCTTTTAGATGGATCTATTTAGAGAACGTTTGCTGGTTAGGTTTAGAAAACGAACATTCGCTTTTTAGTCTTTTCCTTTTTCTGTTAGTTTTAGACAAGGACTTCTTTCTAGATGTTTTATTTACAGTTTAGCCCCTGATCTTCAAACCCTCACTACTTTTTGCTCGTTAGTCCAAATCCAACGAAACCAACGCCCACTTCTTTGTTATGATCTCCTCTATCCAGTAATCCAACTCAAACATGTTTTTGAAATTTTAAAATTTGAATTAGATCAGATTTAGATTCAAACTTCGTTTAATCATAACTTGAGTTTCGTAGCTCCGTTTGAGTTGATTCTTTTTGCAAATCGAAGCTCTCGTCCTAAACTTTCTGATAAGGCCAAATTCACATAATTTTGGTACTGTTAGAAATTGTTTTATGTTGCAAGATTTATTTGCTTGGTTTTGAAGTTTTCTGAATTGTTTTCTTCGTTCTTTTCGATCTCTTGAGTGATTGCTTACGTGTGGTTACTATTGCTTGCTTAAGATAGATTGACCGGAGTGTGACGAGTAGAACTATCAAGAGTGTTGAGTGCGAGTCATATTCATCAACATTGCAGGCAAGTTCACACTTTGATCATATCCCTTTCATACCCAGTTTTTATGCATTAGTTTCACCCTCAAACATCGCATGAGTAGGATTGATAACATGTGGGTTGGGAAGTAGTTGATGAGGTAGAACCTATTGCCCTGTTACATTCAAAACCTTGGGAGTTACTGTTACTTTATGCTTACATTGCCATGCTATGCTCGTAGACGTGGATTGGGTTTGAGAGTATTCATGACAGATGTGAGATTGTTAATTAACGGTTTACTTAAGGTGGCAACTTTAACACACTTCTGGGTGGATTAAGGCACCTGGGTATTCCAGCGATTGCCTGTTTAGGCACCTGGATATTCCAGCGATTGCCTATTTTTCTTTATGGACCGCCACCCAGGCTCAAAGGGATCATGAGATTATTCATACTAGAAACTTTCGTGTGTAGCCACAAGCTACCATGGGCTCTAGCATAGTTGTTTAAGTCGTGCGAACTCTTACAGTGGTAGACTAGCAGATGTAGGGGAAAGTAGGTGTAACGGTCTACCCGATCGTAAGGTGCTAGCGCTTCTGAAAGACTATGTCTCGGTTATCCGTTTCTCAAACACCATGTAGTGCGAGAATCCCAACGGAGGAGATCGAGTCTTGTGGGGAAAAGTGCCCAAACCTCTGCAGAGTGTATAAACTAATCATGATTAGCCGTGTCCCCGGTTATGGACGTCTTGAGTATCTAGTACTTGGATTATCATGTGAATCTCATCATGTGACTTTAATTAATTTTTTTGGGTTTTAATGATGATGTTTAATTGGGATTGAGAGGGTGTCTACACTCTCAATATTTTCAACCAACTTTGTAGTTAAATAAAATATATTCCTTTGCAGTAGGGAAAAATTGGCTTTTCGCAAAAACATATAACCATAGAGTTTTTCCACCAGCCATATATGCATGTAGTGATAGCCATTGTTCATCATTCTCTATGGTGTGAATTTGTCAGTACATTCAATGTACTGACCTTTGTGGCTGCAACGTCTCATGTTGCAGGATTTCTTACGACGAGTAAGTGATACGTTAGGGTTACGGTTTCTACACTCAACTTTGCCGTTGGTGTTGATGGGAATCCACAACCTTGTTACTTCCGCTATTTTGGATTAAGGTAATAGTATTTATGTTGCTTTTTACATGTGATTTACCTCTGTTATAAATCCTCGAGTATTGTGTGTGTCAGCATACCGATCCAGGGATGACACTTAAGCACAGACACTTGACCGTCTGAGGTCGGGTCGCTAGAAGATGGTATCAGAGCACATGTTGAGTGTAGGATGTGACCCTAGCAACTGGCAAGCCCATAGGAAGGATTTTTCTCTAAAACTTTACTTTTCAAAAAGATCTTTTACCTCTCTTCTCTTCTGAGCTTATTCAAATATCCCCTTTTAGTGAGACCATACCCCCCTTTTCCCTTTTGACCACACGAAGATTCGACTAATGAGACCACTCCAAGAAGTATAAGATATCGGACAACCGAGACCATTCCGAATGAAGAGGATTTTACCATACATTATGATAATGGAAACTACAACTGTTGAAGACTTTGAAGACTAGGAGAATTGGAGGCTCCGAAGAATTTCCAGATTTGTGTGACCTAGGAAGGCTACCCTTATGGAACTTGGCAGACTAGGGAAGTTGTCAATACCCGAGATCAAGGTGTATCGGAGAAAGACTGGGGCATGGAGAGTTAAAAACTCAAAGTTCTGTCAAGGAAAAACCTAAAGCAGGAGATATCGACTATGGAGAGATAGCTCATGGAAATGACAAGAGCAGAACCACGGCTATCCATGAGGTTATCGCCCGCTTATGATATTTTCACCGTGCTGAGTTAAGCATGCATATGCATGGAAGGATTGGATGGTAGAAGGCTGATGGAGCACCTATCAGCAAGAGGTGAAGTTTTAACCTTAGTTGATGTAACACCGGGATCTGGAGTATTACATGAAGGATTTTAAGATGGACCTTTAGGAACCTATATTTGACAAGGAGCATTTCGTGAAGAACTTAGGATCCAAAAGCTGAAAGTAGCCAAGCTAGAGGAGTAAAACCTTGAGATACAGGAGATTCGTCAGGAACTGAAGGACAGTAGGACCATGATTCATGCCAAGGATGTTGAAATCTAGAAGTTAGGAATGCAGCTCCAGAATACTAAAGGACGTCTCAAGAGACCTCGCGTCAACAGAGTTGATCTGGCAAAAGAACTTGAGAAAGACAAGCATGATCGGAAGAAGCCATTGGAGGCATGAACAAGGCTTGAAGAGTTTGGAGACGTTGAAGATTTATTGACCTTTAGAAGACCAAACCCCTGTTATATACCTACATTAGATGCGACGTTTGTGAGTTGTCATTTGTTTGATGTTTTTCTCGACAGCCACAAATAAAATCTGTCTTTTCAAAACTTTTGTTTGTATTGTGTGTATCCCTCTCTATCTCTCTTATCTCACCCCAAACCCATGGACCCAATAGAGGATGAATGAAGATGATCTTATATTTTATGGACCGATGAGTCAATTGGAGACGGACCAATGGATTTAGAACATGGAGGATCACATGAAGAATAACCCTATAGTCGGAAAGGATATGACCCAGTATGCTCTTCAGTGCTTTGAAAGAGGTGATGCTACTTGGTGGAGGATGTACCAAACCATCAATGGATGGCAAGGAGTAACCACTTGGAAAGAACTTAAGTTGACTCTGCCAAAGTCTCGGCTTGTGTCCCAGAAGTTGAAGCCTTATGGAAAGGATATGAAGAAACCTTGTGCATGCAAGATTTGTGGAGAAATAGGACACACCCATAAAGAACACAAGGATGAATGCCCTAATTGTGAAGGAAGTCACCCAGTTTAAGAATGCCCAAGTAGGCAGATTACTTGTTTCTTGTGTGAAGGGACTACCCACTATCCTGCTCAGTGTCACATTTACCCCATGGTACAACGAACCATCCAGCAGAAGAAAGAAGTAATGAAAGGAGCCCTCATGGAAATTTTAGAAGAAGTTGTGATGAAGGAAGAGATGGAGGACACACCTAAAGAAGACCCGAGTAAACCCTGCACTAAGTCTTGCTATTCATGTGGAGAAGAAGGACACATCTCCCAAAATTTTTTGAATGGGGATCTAGTAGAATTCCCGACAGAGGAAGTAGAATATGACCCACAGGAAATAGAAGCCCTGATTGGAATGGAAAAGTCCAGGAAGAGAAACCGATTGGAGCCCAGGAGGGACCTGAGTCATATCACCTGTTACAGGTGCAAGGAGTCAGGGCACTACCACAATAGTTGCCCAAAAAGGAAACCTCGATACTTGTCAGAAGTAATATGTTTTAGTTGTAATGGAGCAGGGCACTTTGCCAGAGAATGCCCCAAGGAGAAGGAAACTTGTGCTAGATAGTTGAGTTTGCAACAAAAGAAATGGAGTAGTAGAAGTGAGAACATTTTCTTTTATATTCAGGTGTTGAGTTGAGACATGTAATGGAAAAGCGAGAGATTGTAATCATTTGAGAGACTTACCTATAGTAGAGAGACGACGATCGAAACCTTGTTTAAGCCTTAGAATGGTATAGGTATTTTTTTCCTTGTACAAGGCAGTTTTTGCCAATTGTAGGTTATACGATGAGGTTCAACCCAGACCCATTTCCTGCAGGACAAACCATAAATTGTTGACCACCATGAGATATCGATAGTTGTTTAGTATTGGCGCCAGACCTATCAGCTATGAAGACCCAGTCTCGGAATAACCTTACCAAGATGAAAGGATAGAAAAATTGAGGAAAAGGTTATGCTGCTACCCAAAGAGCCAGAGAAGGAATTTTCCTGAAAAATCTGAGAAGACCGACACTGTCAAGGATAAGGATGGAGTATATGAGTATTGATGGGACCATAACGATGTTTTAAGGGTGGTAGCACCCCAGACCCCGGTGATGGTCGATAGATTTTGAGAAGACCCCCAAACCTAACCTATTTCATTCTAGCCTCTCCGAATCTCGAGGACGAGATTCATTTTAAGGGTGGTAGGTCTGTAACATCCCAAAATTCTAAATTTTGGAATGTTATAATAAATAGATAGATTTGATTGATTGTTGTGTGATTGATTGACTGAAAGTGAGTGATATTCGAAACTTTTTGAAAGTTAAATGAGAGGGAATAGAAGGACTTTCCCAAACTTTCACCTTTTGCATTTTGATCTCCGTGAATTCAAATTCTTTTCAAATACAAAACCCTCGAGAGAAGATGACATGACTTCTTCCATTTAAATAAATGAAAAGGGTTTTGAAAAGATTTGAATCTCATTTGGAAATATTTTTAATTCAGAAACTTCAAGCAACTCAATGATTTTCAAGAGCGAAGATAAAATGACTTCTTCAAAACATATGAAATATGAGTTGGGAGTTTCAAAGAATTAAATTCAAAGCCCCTTTGAATTTATTTCCAATTTGGAGTTATTTGGGTTTTATTCAAATTATTTGTCTCCAAAAATAAAATATATAGAAATTAGGGTAAAATGATTCCCTACATTAGAAAATTGGAGAGAGATAAATTTGAATTAATTTTGGTATTTTTAAAATGATTTTTATGGGCTTTTACTAGAGCAGGAGCACTCTTTGAATTATTTGAATTTTTCTGGATTTTATTTGACTTTAAAAAAATGTTCATGTTGTAAATATTCTTTTTCTGAAAATTTTGATATATTATATGCCTATATAATGTTTTTATTTATTTTGTCTTATTGTTTTTATTTGTATGTGTTAAAAAATGTGTTTATTAAAAAAAGAGAACTACGCCGACTGGCCGGCCCAGCACCCAGCAAGGCCGCGGCCCAGCCAGCCCGGCAACATCGCCCCCGACCTCACGACGGGAGCCCTGCTCCCGCACGCCACCGACGCCGCCGTACAACCGCCGGAGTCCTCCCTCTCCTTGACCCCTTCCCCAAGCCGCCGTCGCCCCCCCCCTCCTATAAATTCGGGCACCCCGGGCCCCTCCCTCTCTCTCCTCTCCCCGCAATCGCCGCCTCCCGCCGCTGCTTGCTGCTCGTCGCCACCGCCGCTTTGCTTCGCCGCGCCGCTGCTACGCCGGTGCAGCACTCCACCGCCACGCCGCTGCTCTACCGCATCACCTGCCGCCGCCCGCGCCGCATCGCCCTGCCCCGCGCCGCCTTCGCTGTTGCGCCATCGTTGACCGCCGCCGCCACTGCCGTCGTCCGCCGTTGCCTGATCCGATCTGTAGCCGGCCGAACCGGTTACCACCCCGGTTTTTTCTCGGTTTAGTTCGGTTCTTTTAAAAAAACCTAGACCGTTTTTTATAAAACCGGTTTTCTTTTAGATGGATCTATTTAGAGAACGTTCGCTGGTTAGGTTTAGAAAACGAATGTTCGCTTTTTAGTCTTTTCCTTTTTTTTGTTAGTTTTAGACAGGGACTTCTTTGTAGATGTTTTATTTACACTTTAGCCCCTAATCTTCAAACCCTCACTACTTTTTGCTCGTTAGTCCAAATCCAACGAAACCAACGCCCACTTCTTCATTATGATCTCCTCTATCCAGTAATCCAACTCAAACATGTTTTTGAAATTTTAAAATTTGAATTAGATCAGATTTAGATTCAAACTTCGTTTAATCATAACTTGAGTTTCATAGCTCCGTTTGAGTTGATTCTTTTTGCAAATCGAAGCTCTCGTCCTAAACTTTTTGATAAGGCCAAATTCAAATAATTTGTGTACTATTTGAAATTGTTTTATGTTGCAAGAGTTATTTGCTTGGTTTGAAGTTTTTTGAATTGTTTTCTTCGTTCTTTTCGATCTCTTGAGTGATTGCCTATGTGTGGTTACTATTGCTTCCTTACGATAGATTGACCGGAGTGTGACGAGTAAAACTATCAAGAGTGTTGAGTGCGAGTCATCTTCATCAACATTGCAGGCAAGTGCACACTTTGATCATATCCCTTTCATACCTAGTTTTTATGCATTAGTTTCACCCTCAAACATTGCATGAGTAGGATTGATAACATGTGGGTTGGGAAGTAGTTGATGAGGTAGAACCTATTGCCCTGTTACATTCAAAACCTTGGGAGTTACTGTTACATTATGCTTACATTGCCATGCTATGCTCGTAGACGTGGATTGGGTTTGTCACATCCCAAGTTCTGGTAATGCCTAGTGCTAACATATGGTGTTGCATCATGTTTACTTTACTCAGAAAATTGAAATGGGGATGACAGAACCCCCAGCACCCCATTAATCCAACTAGGATTTACTAAAATCTTTTTCAATGAACCTGAAATGCCCTTCTAAAATGTTCATCATCTTTGCCTTGGTCTTAAACCTCTGACAGAAATGGTGCACATATTTCTAGGACATCATAGGGTCACTGAATTAAATCATACTCTATTTACATTTGGGCATTTAAATGCTATAGAATATTTTAGATGTCCAAATAATCCTAAACTGAAATGTTCCATGTTGGTTATATGCTAAACAGTGGGCATGAGCAGTTTGGTGATTTTTGAAAGTGCCTAAGAATTTTTAGAAAAGCCACAAAGTAGCAGAAAAATATAAAACAGGAAATAAAATAGAGAAAGGAGAAACTTACCTGGCTTACCTGCAGCCCAGCTGTGCGGCCCAACACTGTAGCCAGCCCAGCCCAACTCATCCCCTGTCTTCAACCTCGTGCCAGTAGGCACGAGGGCGTGTTCCCGCGGCATGCACACGCGCGCCCGGCCACCCCCTACTTTCCCGGGGCGCCTTGAGCCTTCCGTCGCGCCACGCCACCCCCCCCCCAGACCCGTATGGATCAATCTCTCCCTCCCTCGCCCGTTCCCCGCCATGGCCGAAGCCTCCATGGACGCACCGCCGCCGCCGACGAGAACCACCACGGCCACAGCTACCCCATCGCCCCTCTATTGTGCCCACGAGTTCCGCGACGTCGTCCTCGACCCCCTCACCGAACCATGCCCCGCCGAAAGCCCTGCAGCGTCGCCTTCGAGCTCTTCTTCAACCTTCGGCCCCCGGCGACCTCATCTTCGATTCGCCGCCGTCCGTGCTTCCCCAGCCTCGACTTCGACTCCGTTCGACCCCTCTGTGAGCCTCCGTCGTTTCCCCCTTGTTTTCCCTCTCCAACCCTTCCTCTAGCCATGCTTTTCGCCAGAGACCGAACCGCGCCGCCGCCGAGCCTCTCGCCGCCGTGGCCACAGCCGCCACAACCTCCAACCGAGCACACCCACGTGCTCACCGCGCCGCGTAGGTGCCGTAGGAGCCAAGCACGCCACCCCACGGGCACCATAGCCCCGCTCCTGAGTGCACCCGTACTCCGGCCGCCGCCACGAGCTCGTTTCCGGCGAACTCGCTCCACCCCAGCTCCTCCCACTTGCCCCACTAGATGCGCGCGAGCCCCAGCTACGCGTAGGACCAAACCGCGGTCGATTTGGTCGCCTGTGGGCGATTCCCCAAGCCCTCCGTCGTCTCTGTCGTCGCCGGCGACGAGCCGTTGACCTGGTCCGGCGGGTTTGACCCAGCTTGACCGGGGTTTGACTTCCCCTGACTCATTGACATGTGGGCCCCAGGCCAATAACTAAACTAGGATTAGTATTAGTTTAACACAAACTAACTTTAGTTAGTTAACTAACTACTGACCAGTGGGTCCCACTGGTCAGGTTTGACCTGGCCAGCCACAGTTGACCTGATGACGTCACACTTACGTCATGCTGACGCGGTATTTGTTTTCTGGAATTAAAATAAATCAGAAATGATTTATAAATTTCAGAAAATGCTCTAAACTTCTAAAATTCATAGAAATTCAACCGTAACTCCAAATGAAATAAATTATATATGAAAAATTATCAGAAAAATTCAAGGAATCTTTTTATGGCATTTTCATGCATGTTAGAACAACTTATGGCTGCTGATTAGGCCAATTCATATAAATGGAATTTAAACTCTCACTTATGGAGTTTGAATTTGAACCTAGGGTTCAAACCAACTCCATTTAACATGTTGCTAGTTGCATTAGCTCAAACCACAGCATATTGACATGTCATGATCATGCATCATATTGTGCATTGCATTGATTGTGTTTCTTTCTCTGTTGCCGGTATTTGTCCCCTCTCGATAGACGTGGTTTCGACGATGAGATCGATGACACCGATGAAGAACTATGTTATCTTCATGAGTGCCAGGCAAGCACAACCCCCTTGTTCATTCCGATACAATCCCATCCTCTCGCTCCTGCTCTCTTTTACTACATTAGGACAACATGATTCCTCTGTTACTTGCTGCGGTAGTTGAACCCCTTATCCTCTGCATGACCTGTCATTGCCACAGTAAATAGATGAAACCCACTAGCATGAGTAGGAGTTGTTTGAGCCCTGATGTGCCTACTCATTCATGCTTGTTTGTCATGCCTGCTACTGCTTAGAGTTGAGTCAGGTCTGATTCATCGGAGATGAATTGGAGGTGTGTAAACATGTCCTACTGTTGAGAGCTAAGTGTGTGAACACGATTTGGTAAATGTAGCGGTGAGAGGCCATGTAGGAGTACATGGTGGGTTGTCTCATTGAAGTCGTCCTTAGGATCTGAGTTCTGTGTTTGTGATCCATGAAACAGTTACTACCACGCATTGGGCCCGAAACCAATGGACCCTCTCGGCTTCTTGATCACCCTTGTCCTCTGTCCAGGAGTTGCAACTAGTTTCTGGTGTTTATAGGATATGTGTTGGTGGCCGTGCGTAGCGCTGACCCTAGGGGTGGGCTATGATGCGGTAGATACACCGTGGCACGGTGTACCGGGCGCCCGTTTGGTGTCTCGGGAACCCTGTTCACATCGTTCGGGGCCGTATGTGGAAACCTCGGCCGGACTCCCTACGGATGGAACCTGGATAGGCGATAAACCTGGACTAGAGACTTGAGTGTTTAGGTAGGCCGTGGCCGACACCCTCGTTGGGCTTCCGCTTGAAGGTTGCCGAGTACATGTCGTGTAAACGGCGGTAAGTGGTGAGAGCATGTGTGAAGAAGTACACCCCTGCAGGGTTAACATCATCTATTCAAATAGCCGTGTCCGCGGTAATGGACTTCTAGGTTGCCTATAACAGTTCATAGACAAGTGAAAGTGGATACTCTAAAACTCGCAAGATAAGTGTGAGTGCTATGGATGGCCTTCTCATAGGGAGACGGGAGCGGATCCCTAGTGGTGTATTGGATGGTGAATATGTGGACTCGTGTGCGCCACCTCAAAAGAGTTGCTTGCAGTCGTAGCTCAGGTTAGCCACTGAGTCAAAGCTGGCTTGCTGCAGTTAAACTCCACCCCCCCCCCCTTGTTGATACCGATGCATATGTAGCTAGTTCTGATGTAAGTCTTGCTAAGTACCTTTGTACTCACGTTTGCTTAATTTATGTTTTGCAGAGAGATTTCAGTCTCGCTAGTAGTTCCGTGTGGACTTCGACGTTTAGCTTGATACCTCAGCTACGATCTTATGCCCTCGGCAGGATCTAGTAGATAGTCAGGCTTCTTAGCCTTTTCCATTTGTAGATGTCTGTTCTCAGACATGTTAAGCTTCCGCATGTGCTTTGACTTGTATGCTATGATTGTTGGGTCATGAGACCCATGTTTGTAATATCTCGCTCCTCGGAGCCTAATTAATAAATACTTGAGTTGTAGAGTTATGTTGTGATGCCATGTTGTATTTACACATATCGAGCATATTGTGTGTATGATTGAAATGCTTGGTATGTGTGGGATCCGACAATCTAGTTGTTTATCCTTGGCAGCCTCTCTTATGGGGAAATGTAGTCTAGTGCTTCCATGAGCCATAGTAGTCCGCTACAGCCCGGTTCACTGGAGTCCTGTTAGCCCAGCACTACTGCTCAGGACACTTGACTGGCCGACATGTGTTTCACTTCGTTCCTGTGTCTGTCCCTTCAGGGAAATGTCACGCGGTGACATCCGGAATCCTGCCTAGCCTGCTACAGCCCGGGTTCTCGGAGTCCTGTTAGCCCAGTGCTACAGCCCGGATTCACACGCTGCTGACCGACATGCTCGATGTGATTCATGTATGCCTGTCCCCATAGGTTAGTGCCACTTTGGGTTCACGACTAGCCATGTCGGCCCGGGTTCTCTGTCATATGGATGCTAGCGACACTATCATATACGTGAGCCAAAAGGCGCAAACGGTCCCGGGCCATGGTAAGGCGACACCCGTGGAAATACCGTGCGTGAGGCCGCAAAGTGATATGAGGTGTTACCGGCTAGATCGATGTGACTTGGAATCGGGGTCCTGACAGCGTTGGTATCAGAGCCTGACTGCCTGTAGGATTACCAAGCCAAACTGGTTGAAGTCGAGTCTAGAAATGCTTTAGTTATATAAGGGAATTGATTGTGGAAGGAAACGTAAGGCTCTTTTTACTCCTTATATCTTATGCCCTTCTGGTCTGAGTCATCCTCTTCTCTTCTACGGGGATTAAGAACTAGGCCTTCTCATCTATCTATCAGGATGACGTGTTACTAATCCGTAGACTTATAGGATTGTTGGATTCGAGTTTCAGTTCAGTTTCTACTACTTTTAGTATGTTGTCAGTTAAATCAGACCCTTGATATGATGATGTTAAGTGGTTATGCCACTATTTTGCAGGATGTCTCAAATCTTTTTGAGCATTTACAGTCGTTATGCTGTCCGAGTCATCCCAGGTTTCTAAGTAGTCTGATGCATTTGCAAACCCCTTCCTCCTGTTCCTGATGTCCATTTGGGCCAGATTAATCACACTAACAGGTCAGTTGAGGTACTCTATTGCCTCGACATATATGTTGGAGCTATTATTATGACCCTAGGTGTTTTAGGAAGTCACCTAGTAATCTAGCCATCTTTTGTGTTCCGGTGTGATGATTCTGGCCACCATTCTCGAAAGCATCCCGTGATGCCATGTAGTGGTAGGTATTCTATTCATGGGTTCTTGAACCCGAGATTCACCCTACTTACCTCATGTTGATAGTGTTGCTAGTTCCTTTAGGATATTAGTAACGTTTGCGATAGTCCTCGAGGTCCGTGGTATTTCCTTCTTCCAAATACTATGAACCACTTATGGCAGAAGTTTGTTGTATCAAAAGATCACAACCAGAGTGCTCTTAATGAGTTCTCCATTCTACATTGTGAATCTGCCAGTCCTACCTATCTGCATGGGTTGTCCGGAAGAAATGTTGAGCTTTGCTCGACATACTAATCTATGCATCCACAACTCAGAAAATTATATGTTCCTCGAGTTGTTCCTCTTCAGTTGTATTCCGACCATCTTCTATCAGTTGATAGTCAAAAATATCTATGCATTGATGTTATCGATGCCTATTATTCTTGTGGTCCGTCAAGCCATTCTATTCCAGAATGACTAGGAGAAACAAACTCCAGTACCTCATCCATATCTAGGATTGGGTCAAAGTAGTTGTTTTTTGTAGATCAAAATGCCAATCCAGCTTTTGATTCTGTTCTACCCTATAGTATTACCGTCTTATGTCAAGAATGTCATGGGAATTGCGCACCATCCTATGAACTCTTGATACAGTGTTACTTCTCGCCATCATTATTCATTCCTCGGTTCCGTGTTGTTGTAACCGGAATGCCGACAAGTGAATTGTGATGTGTGAAATCAATACTCCGAGCAACTCATTGCTTTGTAGTAAATGGACTATATTCTCATTCTTAGCGTGTTGGTTATTGAATCACCATCCTAGGACTGATCGTGCTACCTAGTCCATATTTCCGGGTGCACTCATCGACCAAGGAGTTAGGATTGTGACAATCCCTTGCTCCTTGATCATATCGTCTTGCCTGAAAAGAAAGATTGTTCTCGAGCTTAATAACATATCGGTGGTTCGTGATTTTCCGAAGATCTTCTCGGAAGTATTACCTGGTTGTCACCTGACCGCTATGTTGAGTTCGTGATCAAGTTGGTTTTCTTATAAATCACCCCTTCTCCAAGATTCCATGTTGGATATCTCTGAGCTAGTTGGTTGAGCTAAACAACAACTTGGAGAATTGGAAGATGGAAGCTTGTCTGACATAGTTCTTATTAAGGGATATCCTGGTGGTGTGTGTGTGTGTGTTGAAGATAGATGATATCTTCATCGACCGATCCCCGTGATCAGTTGTTGAACCTATTATCTTGTCCAAACCCTGATTTGAGTATGGGCTATCGTCAAATCAAGTTAAAACCAACGATATTCGTAATGTTGTCTTACTCGTGGTTGATTCCTCGAGCATACCCATTACATCTTTTGGTCTGACCAATGCTATCACCGTGTTCACATGATGGTGGAAGTCCAGTGATATGGAAATTCCGATGAGTTGTTGTTGAGCCCATCAGCAACATTTTGTCTCCCCCATGATTCATGTTGAACATCAACCTAGTGTTGGAAACTTTATAAGTAATGCCTTCGTATTCCATTCATGAAGCTTATGCTTGGATGGAAGAAGTGACTTCCTCGAATTCATGTGCATTTGGGGCAAGTTACCGCCGTGAGTTCGAGAAAGATTGTTTTTGTTTTCCCTGGTACCATTCCAAGTCAGTTATGCATGTGTGAATGTATTCTATGGTTTGGTAGATTAATTACCTCCACTCCATATGTATTCCCTAGCACACCAAGCCACTGATTGAATTGTCCAAGGCAAAGAAGTCAACGCTTGGGATCTAATCCATGGACTTGCGTAAAGACTTCGAAATCCTTGATGATGGTTCCCCACCTGAACTCGATAGTGTTTTACTATAAGACTACTACGTGGTCATGCTCGTCTTGGATAGCGTGTTCACAGGTTTGTAGCAGAACCAGCTCATGTTTTGGAGCTTGCTATCGTAGTTCATTCCCCGAGAATCTCGCAACGTCATCTCGTCAAATTGTGTTGCAAACTCTCATTTTCTTTCTAGACTGGATGGGTCTGGAATATCCTAACACCAACCAGATCTGAATCTCAGGCAGATATGATGGTTGGAACGTACTCCAAGAACTATAATGTTGGTCTCTCTGTAACCGGTAACGTGGATGTCGTGGCCAACACACCTAGCCAGAAGGCCTATTATTGTAGTATCTTGGTTAAAGAAGTTGGTCACCTCCCCATAAAGATCTCGCAGGATCTGCCTCCGTAGTTATTCCTTATGGATTCTTGAGCTTCCGAAGTCCGACCTTTTACTTGATGTTCTATATATCAAACCATATCTATGATTGGGATACACTAGCACATCAAGGAGAACATTAGAAGCGGAGTGCTATATGTCTCTCGGTCGATCATCCATATTTTGTTCCCTTGGCCTCGCTAAGGTGAAATCTGAGAAAGTGTTATCTTCCTTTGCACCTGCATCACCCATCACCATTCATCATGGTGGTATGTTGTTTTGCCAGGATCCTTGACACGAATATTGGTAAAACCTTGATGAATATGGAGATGCTCAAGTTCTTGAGGGCACGCGCAAGCACCAGATTTTACCGTTGGCGTTAACTAGGATTTGCTTCCAGTTTCCTCGGTTATGTTATAACCTTTTCAAACAGTGGACTCACTCTCGACTGTTGAGTTCTTCCCCAGTTACCAGAATCATTCCCAACATTTGCATTTTGTTCCCAGCTTGCACCTCAGTAGTTGTTGTTCAGGATCATCTTCAAAAGTGGACTTACCATGGGTCCCATCCATTTCCGATGATAAGCAAAAATCATCCATTGCATTGTCTTCAATAAGGTAGTCCACATCATCCATCCTAGTCCGAGTATGTCATTCTTTCGAACTCCTTCAAATGATCGTTGTGATTGCCTTAGGCTGGTATAGAGAGTTTCAATGATCTTTGTATCAAAAGTAATTCTTTTTGCCACCTAAGGGAAAATCCCACGGGTAATCCCCCTTAAGGTGCCCCATTGTGGAATCATGGCAATTATTTCCTCGCTATCTTGAAATCATGCACCATCCTTTTCAGCGTGGAATTTTTGCCTACCCAGTAGAACCTTGTCATCTACCTCTTTTCCATCACTCCTGATCTGTGTTTTGTGTCTCAGCTCAAGAGATGTTCTAATGTCTCACTCCATGAGTTGATCTTGAGTTGCTCGATCTTTGAGAAGATCGTTTCCTGTAGAGTTTCCTTCCCTCTTCATCGTGTTGGATGAAGATCTCGAAGACAAAGACGTAAAGAGCAATGTGATGCAATATATCGATATCTTCGAGAAGGGCAGTTGGATCAAGAAGACTGTGATAGTTTTGTGTCCCCTCTGTCTTCTTACTCCACTTCTTGAATCTCGGGACGAGATTCTTGTTTTAGTGGGGGTGAGTTGTCACATCCCAAGTTCTGGTAATGCCTAGTGCTAACATATGGTGTTGCATCATGTCTACATTACTCAAAAAATTGAAATGGGGATGACAGAACCCCCAGCACCCCATTAATCCAACTAGGATTTACTAAAATCTTTTTCAATGAACCTGAAATGCCCTTCTAAAATGTTCATCATCTTTGCCTTGGTCTTAAACCTCTGACAGAAATGGGGCACATATTTCTAGGACATCATAGGGTCACTGAATTAAATCATACTCTATTTACATTTGGGCATTTAAATGCTATAGAATATTTTAGATGTCCAAATAATCCTAAACTGAAATGTTCCATGTTGGTTATATGCTAAACAGTGGGCATGAGCAGTTTGGTGATTTTTGAAAGTGCCTAAGCATTTTTAGAAAAGCCACAAAGTTGCAGAAAAATATAAAACAGGAAATAAAATAGAGAAAGGAGAAACTTACCTGGCTTACCTGCAGCCCAGCTGTGCGGCCCAACATTGTAGCCAGCCCAGCCCAACTCCTCCCCTGTCTTCAACCTCGTGCCAGTAGGCACGAGGGCGTGTGCCTGCGGCACGCACACGCGCGCCCGGCCACCTCCTGCTTTCTTGGGGCGCCCTGAGCCTTCCGTCGCGCCACGCCACCCCCCCAGACCCGTATGGATCAATCTCTCCCTCCCTCGCTCTCCCCCTCGCCCGTTCCCCGCCATGGCCGAAGCCTCCATGGACACACCGCCGCCGCCGACGAGAACCACCACGGCCACAGCTACCCCCTCGCCCCTCTGTTGTGCCCACGAGTTCCGCGACGTCGTCCTCGACCCCCCCACCGAACCACGCCCCACCGAAAGCCCTGCAGCTCGCCTTCGAGCTCTTCTTCAACCTTCGGCCCCCGGCGACCTCGTCTTTGATTCGCCGCCGTTCGTGCTTCCCCGGCCTCGACTTCGACTCCGTTCGACCCCTCTGTGAGCCTCCGTCATTTCCCCCTTGTTTTCCCTCTCCAACCCTTCCTCTAGCCGTGCTTTTCGCCAGAGACCGAACCGCGCCGCCGCCGAGCCTCTCGCCGCCGTGGCCACAGCCGCCGCAACCTCCAACCGAGCACACCCACGTGCTCACCGCGCCGCGTAGGTGCCGTAGGAGCCAAGCACGCCACCCCACGGGCACCGTAGCCCCGCTCCCGAGTGCACCCGTACTCCGGCCGCCGCCATGAGCTCGTTTCCGGCGAACTCGCTCCACCCCAGCTCCTCCCACTTGCCCCACTAGATGCGCGCGAGCCCCAGCTACGCGTAGGACCAAACCGC